>NC_054838.1:7362672-7670381 GCF_018345385.1 Vulpes lagopus | reverse complement strand
GGAGCAAATTCCATTATCAGCAGCAGCATGAATGGTGGTGGGGGGTGTTGGTGAATTCACTCTCCACCTTTTAAAAATCAATTGCTTGTTTCTTTCGCTGATTTTTGGGAGTGTTGTGGTTTTACCCATCCCCCACCACCCATGCCCAGTCTCTCTTCTCTTTATAGGCTCTCCTCTGCCTCCCGAGTCTTGACCGGTTGCAGAGTCTTTGAGCAATAGTTTTGAGTCGCCACCACTGGGATCCCAGCATGGAAACCTACAGTGCACTGTTTGAGGTGTTTCTCCTTTAGACTGGGACCCGGTTACGGGGCCTTGCCTCAGACTTCTCGTTTTTGCGAGCTCAAGGTCTTTGAAAAGATAAGGCAGTGGGGGAAGGGTATATATATAAGAGAAGAGGTTGGGAAATCCAGTTGGAAATAGAAGGTTGGGGTTGTGGGAGGATCTAGTCCCCCTCCCCTTGGGCGACCCCAGGCATCCCACACAAGAGGGCACCCCATGTGGTCTTGTGAAAAGCCCGAAGCCCTGAATGGGTCTTAAAGAGAAATTAGCCCCGGCTGGTAGGTGTCTCTGGGCGGCTGGAGGGGCGAGGGCCGATCTGTGTGTGGCTGCCCGGAGGAGCTGACCAATTGGTCATGGTGCTGAAACCTTTGTGGGGAATCGTGGCCAAGTGCACTGACTCTGTGGGAAAACGGCGGCGTGAAGGGATGCCAACAGCTCCTCGCCGGGAAGGGAACCGCCTCAAATTGGGACCATGACAATTCCTGCTAATTTGTAGAGCAGGGAATTGGTGCAAAGTGTCAAGCAGTCACTGCTTGTGCTAAATAGGGCATCAAATTGGCGCGACGGATTCGTGAATGTTGTACGCCTCGCAACCTCTGAACCAGAGCATAACCCCGAGGGGTGGACGGAGAAATATGGCTTCGGAGCAGGGAGAGTGAAGGGCTGGGGCTGGGGCGCCGCCCCCCAGGAAGGGGGACGAGACCTACCTGGGAAATAAGAAGATCTGATGAAAGGCTGGAAGGAGCCTTCAAAGTAGGGAAAGGCGAAGGTCTTGGGAGGAACGCTCTGGAGCAAGGCGGGGGATGTTTCTGGCAGAGAATAAAGGAGGAAGGAAAAGAGGAGGGAAGCAGAAAGGGAATTTGATTAGGTACTTGATTATTGTACAGAACATTGGAAACATGATATGATTAACCCTCGGCGGCCTTCACAGGCATCTTCCTCAGTGTTTTGGCAGAGTAAAAGACATCTTTTCCTAACACTGCGCCATCTGTGGAAATCCTTCCACTCATCGCCCCCGTCACCCAATGCCCCCCACCCATCTCAGAGTCCCGGGCCCCCTGTTCCCAATCTCATCCTGGGCACTAACAAGATAGATGGTATTGGGGCGGGGAAGAAAAGAACTGCAGGTCCGTAATGCTAGCTAAGCTAGTAAATATATTGTCTTGGGTTTTAAAAACTGGCTTCCAGAAGTTGGAGGGCAGAAACACAGACACCTAGGGGCGGGTGCTCTCTCCCACTACAGGTGCTCAAGTTCATTATGAGGGTGGCGCGAACCTGGAGCTTTTCTTCCCGGGAAACCTAAGTCTCCTACTGCACGACGTGGGGCTTCGGGGATCTTGCGGAGGGGTGTGCGCCCATGTGTGAGTGGGTGCCCGAAGCCAGAAGGACTCGCACCTGGACCACCCGTCGGCGCTCTGCGCTCACTTACCGGTTCTGGGCGCAGAGGAGAGGATGGCATTCACCCCAAACTTCAGAAACGTGGGCTCGCTGGCAGGGGAGGCGGCTGTCTGCGGTGAACCATCCGGTCGGCTTCCCGCACCCGGGGAGCCCAGGTCTGAGGTCCCGGTGTCTGTGAGAGTCGCGGGGGCCCCCTGCCTAGGGGGTGACATGCTGGCCGTGGGTAAGCTGCGAGGCAGGTAAGCGGGAGGCCGGCTGATGCGGATCAGGTCCTCCACCAGGAAGCTCGAGTGGCCAGAAAACGCCGACTGCAGGGACTGGGGCAGCGTTAAGGTGGGCGTGGGGCGAAGGAGGCTGGGGTACCCGGCGGGGGGTGCGAGGAGGCCGGGGAACATCATGTTAGGCGCGGGGCGGGCAGAATAACCCTTCTTCCAGTGGCCGGAGGGTAAATGCCTCGCTTCCCGCCCCTCCCGCCCCCGCGGTGCCCTCTCTCTTGGGCAAACGTCTCCAAGTAAAGATCCCACTTGGGCGTCTGCGAGTCCTCCGTGGTCCTCCCGTCGAGGTGATGGTTTTATAGTGGCGCGCCCGTTAAAGCGCTTTGAAAAGTGACAGCTCTGACAATGAAGTTCAACAAAGTTCTCCACTCGAGCTTCATTCGCCGGAGGCTCTGGGCGCTCTGATTGGCGCAGGGGTGCAATTTATGATTGGATTAGTCTTCATAAGCATGGCCCGCACAATGGGCCGGCAACAAAGGCTGGCGCGCATCAATTCTGCATATCGACCGCCTCTTTGCAATACAGTGTGCCCCCAAAGCTCTCGCCGGGAGTTTTTGTTCCGAAGCAACACCCGAGCTAATTAAATGCCTATTTAGAAGTTTCAGATGACATCTTGCCTCATAGAAAAGGAATTATTTAAAGAACGCACTAAATTTATTTGCAGCTCCCCTGCTGAGCCTGGAAAATAAATCAATAAATATTCATAGAAATTCATCTCCAGGCAATCAGTAAAATAACCCTCCCCCTTGTGGGGTGGGCAATGGAAAATTTGAAGTCAGTGAACACGAAAATATACTCCCTTCTTGGGTCTCCAGCCCTATACGCTCTGTTACTCCAGCTGAGGCATAAAGCAGATGTGAGGGGTGGGGAAAATCAGAGTTTGTGGGGTGCCATTCGAGCAACACTGGGAGACTGGAATTCATGCTTTGGGATTATTGGATGTGGGTCCATCAGGATGGAGGGGGAGGTCTTGGCTTTATTTCGTGTCGCGGGAACTAATGGAGTTTGAGAGAGTTGGTAGGTACCTGAAGGATAAGAAGGCGTCTCCTTCTGCAAACTCCCAGCAACTTGGAGAACGATTTTCAGCGACGTTTCTCTAGAAGTGTCGCCAAGGAGCACTGGGCAGCTCGCGTGGTGGAGGATCGGAGAGCTACAAGGCACCGGGGCGGGGCGGTGGTATCCCACTCCCCCGGGGGTTTACTCCTGCGGGAAGCAGCCTCGCGCCAGGCCACCTGAACACCGGGACGCTACGCTGGCCCCCTCCAACCTCCAGGAGCCTTCAGCAGTTTCCTTTGAAACTTACAGCCTGGACTTTTCAAACCACAGCAGCGAATGTTGAGCTTCTGCCCGATGCGGGGCGCTGAACTCGGCCAAAGTTTTGCAGCCTCTTAATGAACTGCACGCAGCCTACGAGCGCGGGGAAGCAGCACGGAGACCGCCCTTCCCAAGGATGCTGGCCCACAGGAGAGCCTATGCTTAATCTGGGGCCTCAAACAAGACTCTTGCTGGAGACGGTGCTGCGCTTTACTCTGGGTTGGGGCTGGGGTGGCGCTGAGCCTCGATTCCCCCGTTTCTCTGTTCGGCGAGATAACAGATGTGTTAAACGTCCCATTCATTTCTTTGGTGTGGCTGAACCTCCCCAAAGAGAAGTGTGCAGCCCCGCCAGGCCGCCCTGATCCTATTAACCATGAACTAACTGTCACCTTCAGCTGGTTTTCCTTTTTGCTTTTTAACACAAAGCTTTCTCAAAAATCTTATTAACCAGCTTTATTTCTCTCGATGGTTTTGTTCGGGGCGTTTTGTGTTGATGATCTCCATGTCGCTGCTTTAACCATTCAATAAAAGTGCATCTGCGATTTATATCACATTAAACCAGAAACGGAGCCCGCTAAAGCTCTCCCTTGATTCAAATTAAAAAGTTATTTAGGGCCGGGCTCTGGAGCCGAATTATAATGCTCAAAGATGACGCAAGTATGGAGTTTCTGAGCCCAAGACGCTTGTGGAGGCGCACGGGGCGGCAGGCGGTGGAAAACCTCTAAGGAGAGGAACAACTTTTAAATAAGCGGCTATTTTAAATATGCGAAATGCATTGCTCGGGTTAATTGGAGTCCCCAGAAACCGCCGGGGGACCTCTGTGAAGAGCTTCGAGAAAGTTTCTCTTTTTGAAGTTTTTCAGTAAAACAGGGGAGCAAAGTCTCAACTGTTTGAACACCTGCATTCTAATCTTGCCACAAGACAAAGTTTTCCATCGCGATCAGTTCCCCACTAGCCCTGTCCCCGACTGCTTTCTGGAAGCTGGGAGACTGGCTCTGGTTTTTGCATTCTCTCCCTCCAACTCTTCTCATCCCCGATTCTCCTCCTCCTCCCCCCTCCTCCCGCTTCCTTCTCTGCCTCCCTCCCTCTTTCCTTTCCTCCCCACCGGGAGCGGTAGGTGGTGACTACAGGTGTTGAATTACCCACCAAGGAAGCTCCGGCCCAGTCTTCCGGAGGATCGGAGTAGCGCCTCCGTCCGCTGGCTTTTTTTGCAGGGGGAAGGAGGAGCGCTAAGAAAGCAAAGCCAGCCTGGAGCCCTCCTAGCGCCATCCTCTTCCCTAGGCCTCTTCTCCTCCTGGGGCATTTCTCTGGGTGTAGTTTTTAGTTATTATCCTGCCCACCGACACGCTTCGTGCGCCCCCCACCACCACCGTGTGCACACCCCCCTCCCTCCCTTCCATCCTCCCTCCCCCTCCCCGTCGTTCAGCCTTACTAGAGACTAACTGCTGCTAACTCCTCTGCTTTTAAAAAGGGGGCCCTGACATTTTGGAAGCAACCCCTTGCTGCGATCCACGTGGACCCTGCCTCCAGCGGTCTGTCCGCCGAGCCCCCTGAAGCATTCCTAAGGCGCAGAGAGGACAAGTGAGGGCGGGGGCGAGGGCTTGGCCGCCCCGTGAAAAGGCAAAATAAATCCTAAGGAAGCAAGAAATCGGACGAAAGGATCTTACTTTAAGTGTTCTCCTTGGACGCGTCTGTTCAAACCCCTCGATAGCCTAAGGGGCTGCGCGGCGCGCGGCTGCGGCTAAGACCTGTGACTAATGCCGTTTGACCTGAGCCCATGGGGTTTTGTGCGTCCTGCCATTCATGGTAATGTCGTTATCTTCAAGTGTGTTTCAAAGGAGTCACTCACGTCCTCTCTCCCAGAGCCGGGTTGCCTATTTTCTCTTTCAAGGGAAACAACGCGGGTGGAAAAGTGCGAGCCCGAGGCCCAGGCCGGCGTCAAGGTCCTCGCCTGCGCCCCCGGCCCTGCTGCTCGCCGGGGGAGCCTCGGAGCCTCCCTGGGGCCGCAGGGTGCGCTCTCGGGACCCGCTCAACCCTTTGGTGTTGTCTTTTCACTTCTGTGTCTGATGGACATCTCAAATCTAACTTACGGAAACAAAATGATTCCCCTCCACCCCAGTGTTCCATGATAGACTTCTTTATCCCACTTCTGCTTATGTGGACCGTCCACCTTGGAGTCGTCCTGGATTTCTCCCTGTCCCACATCCCACATCCTGTCCATGAGATTCACAATATTAATTGTGCCCTTGTGCTATCCGCATCATTCTTGCCTCCTTTCCTCTGTGCCGTCCGCATCATTCTTGCCTCGTTCCTCATGTCCTGATGTGCCGGAGCCAGCTCGGACAAGGCAAGCTGATGTGAAAGTCCAAGGAGTTTTTGTGAACTGGTTGGCATCATTTTGGGAGCTTGAAATAATTAATAATTGTAGAACAGTGTCATTTATGTGTTTATGTTTCCTATCTACTGTCTGTGTCCACCCAAGTGCCTACAGCAGTACCTGAGGCAGAGAAGGCCTGAAGATTTTTTTTTTTTTCTAAAAGCACATTGTTGTTTTTGGGCCTTGTGCACAGATTTTGGGAACTTCGATGATGAAAGTCACTATGAAAGAGATACAGGCAGTCTTCCAGGTGCTCTTTAGATGCAAGTATCCAACATGTCACTTAAAGATATCAGGTTCAATAGAGGCTGGGTCTTTCATTACTGTTATCCCCCCCTCCCCTGTCCCCCAGTCCCAGCCCCACGCGCCGGGCTCTCCTTGAGAGTGTGGCTTAGGACTTCCGGCCTTCCAAAAAGTTAAGAAGCATTAGGTTCGGGACGTTGGGACCCCCAGGTGGCACTTTGCAAGGGTTCAAACCCCCCCAGCCGCGGCGCTCTGGGCTGGAGCTGCCCACCGGGTGGAGCTCGCCTCGCCCGCAGGTTTGGCAGGACGCGGGGCAGCCCGGGCGGGATGAACGGGCGCCTGGCTGCTCGGGTCCTGCGGAAAAAGGGGGAGCTGACCGGCAGGGCGCAGGAGGAGTGCCGCGAGGTGTGGGCTGAAAGAGCCTTCAAGCCGCCCCAGCCCTCCGGGCAAGCCGCTCTATTAAGACACCTCTAAGGGGTTCACCTTCAGAATAGACCACAAGGAACTACCGGCCTCCCCAGCCCTTTCTAGCGTCTCCCCCACCCCTCATTCCTTTCACACTCACCAGCCCCCCCTTCCTTGAAAATCCGTCTATTGTGCCAATCAAGCAGATGGTTTGCAGGAAATATAGCTTGGCCTCGCTGACCGAAACTAATTTTAACTAGCTTTCCAAGCCTGAAACGTTTGTTTTGCTCTTACAAAATAGCCCCCAAAACAGCTGGCAAGGGTGAATTAAACCCATTAAAGACACATTTATAAGAAATTATATTCACATAGATTGCCTGAACCCCCTTGTGCAGCCTAAGAGAGGAGATGAGCGCATTTAAATGAAAATGTCGCCGAACGCTCCCCTCCTTAACGTAGCCTGAAAGTCTCAAAACATTTTACTAAATAGATTAACTTGACTATTGTCTTGCATCACATTTATCAGCTTCATTAAGTGAATAGCTGAACAAATATATTACGCATGCATGAAAAGCTCTTTTTCGAGGAGCCTCATTGTATCCTCAGCCCTGACAGGTGGTTAACTGTGTGTTGTGTTTTTTTGTGGGTTTTTTGTGTTTTCTTTTTCTTCTTCTTCTTTTTTAACCCGAAGAAAGAGGATCTCTGTAGAGCAGCTCCGAGCAGTGGCCGCCTGGCGGGAGTTTAACTCGGGGCTTGGACACCGCCGCCCAGCGATACCAACCCGGTGAGGCGGCGGCCCAGGCCACCCCGGCCTATTCAAAACCATCAAAATTAAATTGAGATGAGCCGGGCCTTGAGCACTTTTCTTCTCCATCACCTCCCCACCCACCCCCTCACCCCCTTGTCTGGAAAATCAATTTTGTATTGTTTCTTTGCAAAGTTAATGTTTCCCACTCTCTCGCCTTACAACTAGATTGCCTTCGCTTCTCCTGGCTGGACCAGTTCTCCTCAGCCTTTGGGGTTCAATATCCTTTGAACTCACATGTGGATCCATTTCGTGTTACTGGGTGTCCTTAGAGACAGTCCTTGTCTCCTGGGTCTCTGAGTGTAGAAAGAGGGATCGCCCAGGCGAGCTCTCCGGAGGCCCTTTCAGAGCTGACCTTCTGAAGTTTGAAGGCTCAGCTCTCTGCCGCCCCACCGCGGGCCCCACTGCTCCCAGCGACTGGCCCCATCAGACCCCTGGAAGGGCCCTGTCTGGGTGCCCGGGGCGCACGCGGCCAGGGGAGGGAGGGAGCGGCCAGCCCGGGAGGACTGCGCCTGGTCCCGGGATCCACTAGGTGCCGAGAGCAGAGGCCTGGGGCCACTGGGGCTGGAGCCAGCTCCGCAGCGCCCCGCGAGCGCTCCTCTCCACCAGGTGTGGCCCGCCGCCAGGTGTCCAACAGGTGATCCTCCCCGACTGGCTCCCTGGTCCTGGGCTGGGCGGCGCCTCCCAGGGGCCCCTCCTTGAATCCCTTCCTCGCCGCCCTCTCCCCCCGCCACGCCCTTGCCCTCGCCTCAAGCTGAAGCTGTGTACTCCCGGCCCGGGTCCTTCTTTGTAAAGACGCTTGGATGGAGGTGAGGCTGGGTGGGGCGCTGGGTGGGGCGCCCAGGACCCTTGTCCACGCCTGAAAGGGCCCCTTCTGTCGAGGCGGGAGAGACAGTTTGCAGTCTACCCCGCCTTCTTTCCAGGCCCCAAGGACTCCGGGATGGGGAGCAGACTCCTCCCAGCGAGGCTGGCTCTGTGCTGGGGTGCAGGTGGCCCCCCCGGGGTGCGGGGACTGGGCGGTCTGGGTGACAGATCTTGGAGCCCCCACTGCCACCCACACGCTTCAGGGGCAGGGGGCTCCCGGGAACACTGGTCTCGTTTATTGTGAGCGGGTGTGAGAAATGATGTTGCCAGGTTTATATCAATCTTCAAGCTGCCCGCCCCCATCCACCCCGGGCGTGTTGTCTTGCTATTAATCCCCATCTTGTCCAACATTTAAGAGCCTGCAAGGGAATAAAGATGTTTGCCTACGCCCGGAGACACCCTTCTCAGAATCTCAGAAACAGAATCTTTCTTCACCTTCTCCTTTTCCTTTCTATATGTTAAAAAAGTGTGTTTTATTATTATTATTTTTTAAGATCTTGCTTATTTATTCATGAGAGACACACAGAGAGAGACAGAGACTTAGGCAGAGGGAGAAGCAGGCTCCATGCAGGGAGCCGGATCGGGGACTCGATTCCAGGACCCTGGGATCATTACCTGAGCAGAAGCGGATGCTCCACTGAGCCCCCCAGGTGCCCCAGATGGTGTGTATTGAAACACAGAAGAAGAGTCACTTGGAGCTTTACGGACAGTGGGTTGGAGAGGGTAGAAAGAGAAATATCCCTGTTTCTAAACATCCCAAACTCTTCAGCTAATTTTTTCTGTTTGAAATTTAGAGATTGCTCTTTGGGGACAAAGAAGTACTTTTCAAATCCAGATAGATACCCATGGGAGGATTAGAGGTAAGACTACTAGTTGTTTACAACGTGATGTAAATTAGTTTTAAACACTATTTTTCTTCTAACAGATAGGGAGTCTTGTGGGTCAGAGGAGAATCCTATGGGACAGGCAGGCAGTTTTGAATCATGAATCAGAGTTTGAGAAGGGAAGTGTTCTGAAGTGTGTGGGCTTCTAGGTTGCTGGAGGTCTGTGGTCCCCAGGGTGAGGTGGTGCTAGGGGTTATTTCAGGAAAGAGAGAAGGAAAAAATCCCCCATGACTTTATCTGCTCTGTGACTCTGCTTCGTGTAGGGGAAGGAGAGGAAGGCATAGGAGAATGACATCCCTCTCACACTGAGAAAGGATGGGCAAAAAGCCTTAGGGTATTACCTGTCGTACCCAAAGGCCTTTAGCCAACTGCCATCTGTGAGAGTTGATCCCAAACATTCCCTTGCCTGCCTACCCTCATCCTCTCTAACTGCAGAGAGAAAAAGAGATGGTTATTCGACAGAAATGCCTACCATTTCCTTCCCGCCAACCTGCTCTCCATTCTATTCACGTCTCCACTCAGTTCGGGCTCTCCTGCCTCCCTCGGGACAGTATTAGTTATTTATTTGCCCTTCCTAATCTACTTCCTTCTCCACCTGCTTTTGCATTAAGAAGCTGGCCTCTAGGAAATGCATTGACCCCAGGATACGTTGTTGGCTGATTTCTTCTGGTTGGTTTCAGTCCATGGGAGGCAATGGCACCAAGGAGAGAAAGGTTGGGTATGTATTGCTCTTGTTTTCTTCTTGCTTTATTGAATTTCTACAGGTGACTATAGCCACAGCTCCCAAGCTGCCTAGGCTCTGGCAATATTATCTTGCCAATCTATTGCCCTTTCAGGCCTAGAGATATAAGGGGACATAATGGTGTCTCACAGTTGCTAGTCTTTGGGTGCATTAACATCTCTTCCTTTAGTCCCTTAACCCTGTTCACACTTCTGTCATTGGTTTCTTTCTTGGAAACTGATGCAAGGACCTTGTTTTTCATTATTCTATCTATAGCTTCTGTATCTCCTTTATCACAGATTCCTTCAAATAGTGCTCATTTTGGGGTCACCTGACTGGCTCAGTTGGTAGAGCATGTGACTGGATCTCAGGGTCGTGAGTTCAAGCCCCACATTGGCCATAGAGTTTACTTTATTTATTTATTATTTTTTTTTTTTAATTTATGATAGTCACAGAGAGAGAGAAAGAGGCTGAGACACAGGCAGAGGGAGAAGCAGGCTCCATGCACCGGGAGCCTGATGTGGGACTCGATCCCGGGTCTCCAGGATCGCGCCCTGGGCCAAAGGCAGGCGCCCAACTGCTGTGCCATCCAGGGATCCCCTAGAGTTTACTTTAAACAAAACAAAACATCAAACAGTGCTCATTTCCCAAAGCATGCTCTCTTGGCCTTATGTCCATCACTAACAAGTCCTTCATACACGTTTCCTCTAACTTCTGTAAGGCCTGAGATAAGATGGAAGGTGGAAGCCTGTAACACACTCTACTTCACTTCCCATGCTCACTCCATCCTATATCACAAATGATCATGCATCCGTGAGTGTGGACATTTAATGCACATGTCCAAGATCCCTCCATATCCTTCCATGCCTAATAGTAGCTCCTGATCTGTGCCTCAGTTTTAAGGATGAACATGCTAGGGCCATGACTGACTCTTGGAAAGAGAGACCTAGGAAGAGGCTTGTGTAGTCTTTGATAACAGACTTGGTTGCATTTGAGTAAGAAATCCAAGGCCTAAAAGGGAGTGAACAGACTCTAGGTGAGCATGTCCCCTCAGCCATGTGAACATAGCTGGACCTGAAGAGGAGACAGACTGGGCCCTCTTTAAAGTTCAAGGCCCAGACAGCTTCTTTGCTTGTCCATGTTTAAGCCTGGTACTCTTTTCAGTCAGACCTTTTCAATACATCTACCATGGCTTCTCTTATTCAAACCACCTCCATGACCTTTCTCAACCTGCCACCATCACCTCCCACTGAAATGGCTTTTGTCAGTGTCACTGATGGCATCCCTGTTGGCATAGTCAATGAACGAGTCTTACTTGGCCTGCCTGCAGCATTTGTCACTGCACTTCTCTCTCTTTCTTGGCCTCACGGTTTTCTTTTTCCTTCTCAGACTGCTTCTCTCTGTCTTCATGAACTCTCTTTTCTCTGTTTATTCCTAAGCTTGTGAAATTCTTCTGGATTCTGACTTTGGCTTTTGTTCTGGTTAATTGAGATTATAACCCATTATTTATTCTATCCCCGTTGAGCTACTTACTCTTCCCCAAGTGTGCCCTGCTCTCTCAAACTCCCATGCCTTTGTGCACATTACTTCTTCTGTACTCTCTTTGCCTGGGTAACTTCTGCTGGTTGGAAAAGATTTGACGTAAGACTTACTTTCTCTGTAACCCTCCTCTGACATGTACTATGAGGTCTGCACCCCTTGGATATTTTCTTGTAGTAAGTACCTAGTACCCCCTTTAATCATTGCATCTATTACCTTGTATTTAGAGTTGCCAGATGAAATATTGAATGCACAGTTACATTTGAATTTCAAACAAATAAATATTACTTTTCATGTAAGTATGTCCCAAAAATTATGTGGGATAAACCTATACCAAAAAAAGCTATGTATTATTTATCAGAAATTTAAATTAAAAAAAAAAGAAATTTAAATTTAACAGGAAATTCTGTATTTTAATTTGCTAAATCTGGCAACTGTACCTATTGGAATAATTTACATATTTGTTTCCCCCTGTAGACCATAGACTCATTGAGGATGGGTACTGTATCCTTTGACTCTGTGTCCAAGTGCCTGGTATATGATGTGCATTCAGAGAATATATACAGAGTGATGAATCCTTCGAGTTCTGGGAACACTCTGTCTTGTCTCACCTAAGGACCTATCCTGCTCCAAAGTTCAGTGTAGTGTATTCACTGATCTCTCTTCTAACCTCTTCTAAGGTCTTATCATTCATAGCTCTTCATTTTATACTGTTTGGTTCTTTGAATGGTAGTTAGTTAGGAAGCTCCAGATCTTACAAAAAGACTGATTTTCA
The DNA here is from genome assembly GCF_018345385.1 of Vulpes lagopus. Taxonomy (NCBI): domain Eukaryota; kingdom Metazoa; phylum Chordata; class Mammalia; order Carnivora; family Canidae; genus Vulpes; species Vulpes lagopus. The sequence continues at coordinate 7,658,502 of NC_054838.1, read as the reverse complement.
CTTGTATCTCCCCTAGGTCCTCTTTGCTGATTTGAAAGATTAGGTGATGATTTCAGTTGGTATTGTTGGCCATTAGTGGATATTCCCAGTGAATATGCTTAGTTGATCAAATATGTTTAGTAGAGAGCTAATTCCATAGCACAGGAACCACATGCAGGGTAACACGTATATGACGTCTCACGTATATGTGAGACTACTGGTCTCACAGTGTTAGATGAAAAAAATGCTCAATTTTTATGGTATAATGAATTAATCTACTGGTAGACCCCTACCCAACCCCCACTTAAGTTCTTAGAAACTATATGTATAAACATGTATCTTAATGAACTCTTCATTAAGAGAAATTATGTGACCCAGAAAGCAAACAGTTGCTACTCTGATAACTGGTATTTCCCCCCCCTCAGAAAAGGGGTTCCAGCTTATCTTTGGGCCTTGGGTACTAAACCAGCTGACATGAATCAGAAGCCCAGCATAGGGCATGGGGTATCAGAATTGGCTAATTCTGGTAGAAAGGAAGGTAAAGAAAATGGGAAGCTCAGAGAAAATACAGAGATGTCCATCTTATTATCAGAAAAAGAGTCAGAGTGTAGAGCTAGAGCTGTGCTGTCCAATTATCCATGTGGGACGATTCAAATAGAAATTAGTTAAATAAACAAAAATTAAATAATATAAGTTAAAAGCTTAAAAATAAATAAAATTTAGCGTATAGTTCCCTGGTCACATTAGCCACCATTCACATGCTCGGTAGCCACTTGTGACTAGTGGCTACCATATTAGATGGCACCGATAAATAGAATATGTCCATCATTGCACAAGTTCTTTGGACAGCATTGACTAGAGTTCCTGAATATGGGAAACTGATGCCAAGAAGCTGAGGCTGTTGGCTTGGGGGAATGGAGACTCCAGGGATATGACTGCCATATTCAAGTATTCGAAGGGCTGCCAAGAGAAAGAAAATAAGTAGCCAGTTCTGTGTTACTAGAAGGAACCAGAGAGAGGGAGGGTGCATGCTTTACAGCAACTAGAGATTTTAACGTATAAATCATATCTATCACCCCATCCTCTCCTTCAATCAACAAACATTTACTGAAATTCCACTGTGTACCAGCAGGCATGATTCAAGGTTTGGGAATACTGGAGTGAACAAGACAGACACAGCTGGTGCCATCCCGAATCTTCCCATTCCACTTCGGATGAAGTAGGAAGGAGACACTCCCCTCCGCTCCCCTCCTCTACCACAGTTTTGCCTCCCCCTTCTCTTCCCTCCTTTAAGATGCCAGACTCTTTCTTATCAGTGTACCTTTGCATGTATTTTTCTCTCTGCTTGATTCATTTGGTTAACTCCTGCTCATCCTTCAGATTGAAGTTTATTTTTTTTTAAGATTTTATTTATTTATTCATGAGAGACACAGAGAGAGAGGCAGAGGGAGAAGCAGGCTCCATGCAAGGAGCCCGACAATGGGACTTGATCCCGGGACTCCAGGATCATACCCCGAGCTGAAGGCAGCCGCCCAACTGCAGAGCCACGCAGGCGTCCCCCAGATTGCAGTTTAAATGCTACTTTCTCATCCCTCAGTTTTGATTACCTGATCATTTTTTCTTCTTGGCATGAGAGAGAGAGAAAGAGAGAGACAGAGAGAGAGAGAGAGAGAGAGAGCATCCATTATCACTTTGCTAGCTTGGGCCTGGTTACCTAACCTTTTTATTCTTCAGTTTTTTTCAACTGCCTCATCTAAAATGGGTATAATAATACTTATCCTAAATGACTGAAAAATGTCGCTTAGAACAGTGACTGGCCAATATTTATATACATAAGGAATTTAGTGCCCTTTCCTCTCAGGAAACTATGTATCTTAATCCTGTGCCTGATTTTCTCTTAAATGTCAGGGAAGGACATTTCACCAAACAACAATGACAGCAGCATAATGATAATGACAATCATAGTTTGCTTTCTTGAGAACTTACAATATGCCTAGTACTGTATTAAGTATTTTCCGTGCATTATTTAAAATAATCTTCAAAACAGCCTTATGAGGTGGATCCTATTATCATCCTCATGGGTCTACAAAAGAAGACACAGAAGCTTGGAAAAATTTAATCACGTAACTGTGTGGGCTTTGCATCGTGTCACCCTGGCTAGGCGGAAATCCAGTTTTCAGAGTTCCCTTTCCCACATGGTCCCAGTCAGGATGGGCCACAAAACAGTCTTGAGCAGTCTGGAGGGTGGATGGAGAGCAGTAGCCATCCCGCTGGCTCACCTCATTGGCGTGAGGCAGCAGTGGGGCAGCAGGTGCTCCACCTTCTCTGCATTGTTGGACTCCTGAGCCAGGTGTGTGTGTTAACCCCCCTGGAGAAGGGCACTGGCTTTTGCAGGACATCCACACCCACAGGGTCAGACGCAGCAGGGACTGACGTAGATTCCAGCCTGTTCTTGTGGGGTTCCAGCTTGTGTTTGTGGATTCCAGCCTGCTCTTGATACATATCTGATATATATGCTAGAGTGCTTACTGGTTCTGCTTCTTTGATTGGATCCTGACGCACAGTTAATACCAGAGCCGAGGCTTGGACCTCGATCTGACCCAAGGACCTATGTTCATAGCCCTTATTCTGTACAGACTCAGAACCGACCTCTGAAGAAAGTGTTCGGATTTTGCAGGTTGAAGAAACTAATCTGTTCTTCAAAGTCTAGGTCTGGAGCCCTCTTCTTCTGTTTTGAAGTACTGTGGGGATTAAGAAGTCATTTTGCTCATAGGCCAAACTGACGATGAAAGGGCATTCAGCAACTGATAAAATTTACGTTAGTTTATAAAAATCAAAAATTCTACTTCTACTATGACTAGTAATAATGATATGAGTATATATTAGCCTTTACTGAATTTCAGGTGCTGTTCTAAGCGCTTCTCTATCAAGTCATTTGATCTTCACAATAATCTTAAGAAATAGAAGCAGTATTTCAAACACCTACTTTATTAGGTATTAGATTTTTAAAGAGTGAACTTTGTGGGGGCAAGGGGCCCAGAATTAGGGGAGCTCTTATCCCTGCTCTGAGGTAGATATATATGAACCATTTATATATAAATGGTCCGGGTTGGCTCCATTTTGGAGAGCTTGTATCTAATGTGTCTCACGCATATCTGTCAGCTGGGATACTTCTGGCTGCATTAGCAAAACACCTATTCAAAAATAGAGGAGACTACAACGAGAAGCAAGAATTCCAGAAGCACAACAGGACCAGAGTTCATTATTTCATTGTCTTGCTGGTATCAAAAATCAGGGTTCTTGGGGGCACCCGGGTGGCTCAGTTGGTTAAATGTCTGCCTTCAGCACAGGTCACGATCTCAGGGTCCTAGGATTGATCCCCACGTCAGGCTCCCTGCTCAGTGGGTAGTCTACTTCTCCCTCTCCCTCTGTTCCTCTCCCTACTCCTGCTCTCTCTCTCAAAATAAACTCTTTTTAAAAATCAAGTTTCCTTCTGTCTCTCTGCTCTGCTATCCTTAATATGTTGACTTGTCCTCTGCGGCCGGCTCCCTTGTGGTCTCTAATGGCTGCCCCAGCTCCAGGCATCACATGCAAATGACAACATTCAGTAGAAAGAACGTTGGCGAATTGTCTTCTCTCTCCTTTTTATCAGCAGAGAAAAAAGTCTTCTCCAGAAGCCTGCCTGGAAGATGTCTACTCCTGTCTCATTGGCCAGAGTAGTGCCAGTTGCTCATGTCTAAGCCATTTGTTGGTAAGGAAAATGGAATTGCCATTTGTAATTAAATAAATAAAGTGTCACTTTCCTGGAGATTATATAGGTATTGGGTTTCTTTTTTTTAAGATTATTTATTTATTTATTTATTTATTTATTTATTTATTCATGAGAGGCACAGAGAGAGGCAGAGACATAGGTGGAGGGGAGAAGTAGGCTCCCCTCAGGGACCCTAGTGTGGCACTCAACCCCAGGACCCCAGGATCATGACCTGAACCAAAGGCAGACACTCAACCATTGAGCCACCCAGACATCCCGCTATTGGGTTTCTGATCAGAAAAGATCCCTAATAGCAAAGGTAAAGGGGTGTGACTTTAGCTATGCAATAGTGTCTATTACTATATGTTGAAGCATAGTGCATGAAATATGCCTTACCCAAAGTTAAGACTCACGACTGAGTCCTAGTAGCTGCTCTTTACTACTGTCTGACTCCTGTTTCATAATATTTTTAAAGATTTATTTATTTATTTGAGAGGGAGAGAAAGAGAGAGTACAGCAGAGAGGGGCAGAGGGAGAGGGAAAGAAAGTCTCAAGCAGACTCTATGCTGAGTGAGGAGCCCAACTCGGGGCTTGATCCCAGGACCCTGAGATCATGATGTGAGCAGAAACCAAGAGTCAGAAGCTCAACTGCCTGTGCCACCCAGGCACCTCACCCCCCCCCCCCCCATTGTTGAGAGAGATTGAGAGAGAAAGAGAGAGAGAGGAGTTGAATGTTTAACTAACTGAGCCACTCAGGCACCCTTGTTATATAAACATTTTTAATGATTATTGCAGATACTGCTAATGCTCACCAATACCCATTTGTCTCCTCATTATGGACATACAGACAGCATTCCCTAGATTTCCTCATACTTAGATGGAGCCATAGATTCAGTTCTGGGCAATGGATTGTGGGCAGAAGTAATGTGCATTATTTCCAGACTTGGCATATGAAATCTCATACACAATTAATACACAATTCTTTTTCTCTTTTCTTCTGTTGGGACATGGAGGTCCCACGTTGGAGTGGGAGAGGTACAGTGCATAATGAATGCAGATCCCTGAGTCATGGCTTGGAGCGGAGCCATCTATCTTGTATTGGACTGTGACGTAAATAAGAAAGAAGTTTTTATTATAAGATTTTGGGGTTATCAGAGAATTTATCCTGTCTTGACTAATGTGCTCATCAAAATCATCTCCCTCATACCTTGTATTGTGAGCATATGGATTGCAGATAGGTATGTCTCATGCTGCCAAGATGGTTATCCTAATATCCATGAAATCCCATGTATATTAAAAATGAAATCCCTTTCGTGTAGCCTTACTGAAGCACTTTCGGTGATAGGGTACACTGTATTTCTAGCAAGAGATATCCTCTAATTAGCAAGAGATAACATATGAATTAAGAATGGCAAATAAACTTCAGTTCCTGTGCCAAATCTCACAGATGGCAGTTGCATCTAATGCACTACATAGAGGGGACTCGGTGGCTCAGTCGGTTAAGCTTGATTTCAGCTCAGGTCATAATCTCAGGGTCGTGAGATCGAGCCCCTTGTCAGGCTCTGTACTGAGTATAGAGCCTGCTTAAAATTCTCTCTCTCCCTCTGCCCCTCCCTGCCTCTAAAAAAAAATAAATAAAATAAAATACTGTGTAGTGAAGGATTCTAAAACCAATTCTGGGTTTTGTGGAAAAATACTGTGCTACTAATTAACAATGCCTCCAGGACTGTGGAGGCAAGAGTGGTAGACCCATGCCTCCAGAGAGCATCTGTGAGAGCTATTGGCAGTGGGGAGAAAGCTCATAGGAGGTAACAGGACTCAGGGGATTGGATCTTGGGGTACATTTCTAGGGATGATAATATAGTTCCAACAATACTTATGGCTTCTATTTAGTGAGTGTTGTGCTAGTGCTTCATAGATGTATAATTTCTTTGTCTCCTCATAACAAGTCCATTTTACAGACAAAGGAACTTGAGACTCAGACAGTAGCCTGCCGGGCATCATGTAGTTAGTGTTGTGGCAGAGGCAGATTTGACTCCGTGTTCACGTTCCTACTCAGTAGCCTTCACTGCCTATGAGATTGGGGAGGGGACTGATGATAGCAAGGTTTCTCAACTTCAGTTTTTGTTTGGGGTGCCATGTGGTCACTGTAGGATGTTTAGCAGTGACCTCTCCCCACGAGATGCTAGGGCCACCCCCTGAGTCATGACAACCAAATGCCTCCATGGAGCCTGAAGTGGCCCTGGTTGAGGACCACGGAGTTAGAGGAGGGCAGGCCCTGTATCTGCAATGATTCTGATTCTGGACAGGCAGGTGATCTGGGCAAGGACTGAAGAACAAGAAGACAAAGGGTCGGTACAGGCACTTAGGGGGGCAAAGAGGTCAATATGGGTAGTCTGGGGACGTCTGTCACATGAAGAAGGCAACAACAAGGAGGGTGACAATGCTGAGTCCCCTAAGCTCATGAGTTAGGTCTTCTAGATGTTTCCTGTTAAGGGACTGGACTGAGTAGGGCTGAGCTTGCAGCAGAAGACTCCTGGAGCCCCAAATTGTAGGTAAAGGAAGGATGTGGAGTGAGGATTTTACCACATTGAGCATCTTAAGTGCAAGAGAGCCTGCCGCTGTGGCTACATCTAGCAATCAGGAGATATGGAATGAGTGTTTGTTGAACGAATAGTGCCAGGCCAAGGGAAGGGAAGAAAGCAGCTGCACTTATTTTTGAGTAAGAATATGGTATATATTCTTGAGTACATTCTTGAGTAGCCTCTAAACCTGTACTTGGCAGATCCCAGGCAGCAAGATGTTCGGGCAAAGGCACCAGGGCTAGGGGGAAAGGAAAAGAGAGTGTCACTTTTAGTGACGATTCATCACCAAATCTAATAAATTCACACAGTGCCTCCTTTTCTTTTGAAGAGAAGTCTACTCTGTATGAAAACAGAGACGTTCTCCCCTCGCACAGCAGAAAGCAAGTTGCTTTGAAAAAAATATGAAAGGCATTTGGTAAAACCATAACTTTCTGTGTAGGTTGCTGAGTGAGTGTTCATGTGTTTCAATTATTTTACTTATTTTGCTTTGTCTTATTTCTAAAAAGTGAATAGCTTCTTAGTATACACATTTAGTTAGAATATGTTTTAAAGAAAAAAAAAAAAGAATATGTTTTAAAGGGTTTCTCAAATCCCGAGCCTGCCGAAGGACTGTGCTTACAGAAGGTAGTTGGCCAAAGACCAGTCTTGCCTCTGGGATCACTGTCCTCTATGTCAGACTGTGCTAGAGGGAGGCACCAAAATATTTAAACTCATTAACTGCAAAGCTAACAAACATACCGACAGCTGTAGCTTATGAGCTGGGGATTTTATGACTTCTGCCCTTTTCTCAAAACAAAAACAAAAACAAAAAAACCAAGTATCACAATTACTTTAAGTTTTTTTTTTTTAATAAAGCTTGCTTTGTATTCTTTCTTTCTTTTCCACTTTCAGCACAGAACAGTTCACAAATCCATATTTTTTTTCTGCCACCATTCAAGATATTTTGCTATCAGTTACGTGCAATAAATGGCATAAAGAATGAAGAGTGGGGACTGTGTTTGGTTGCCGCTGTTCACATTTGCCTGTTAATCTAATTACCAAGGTAGGGGCTCCAGAAACTGAGCTGCCCCCATAGAAAAGCTTTCCCCCCACCTGGTGGATTACTTAGCCAAGCTTTTTAAATGGGCAGATTTAGGGGGGTGGGTGGGGAGCGAAATGAATCTTTTTTTTTTTTATGTTTCTATGCAGAGCAACGGAAAGAATTTAGTGGTTGTCAACATGAGTTTAGTACAAAGGTATGGTTTAAAATGTAGGTTCATTTTGACTGAGCTTCAGGTCACGCAAGCCAAGGGAAACCTGTGCTGCTGTTTGTTTTTTGTGTGTTTTAAAAAGAGCCCATAAGACGTAATGGAGGGAGATGAAGTGGGTTGGGTGTGGGGGGGGAGCGTCCCAAGGGAATGACGTCCATTAAAGGGTGGATACTTCAGGGGTGTTATTTCCACAGGCTCTTAGTGATTGTGTGAAAGGGCAGCTTTGAATGAACAGCCTCAGCCAGGCCTGATTTTGAACTGTTTTTCAGTCCTTGATTCCTACAAACAAAATAAAATACCTTGTCGAATAGAGCCCATTGAGTGAGGATGATGGGTTAAGAGTGGGGGTACGAGGTGGCAGCGTGGGTGCTTGTTTATCAAGGAGGGGTTGTCTGTTGTTCCTGGAGCCGGTGAAAGGAAAGACGCCAGAATCTGATGGCTGGGGTAGCATTGATGTGAAGTAACGGGGTAATCGGATTGAAAGGGGGCCATAGTATTTATGTCAGTTCACATTTCGTCAAAGGAATAATATGAGGTGCTACCTAGCTGAGGCTTTGGCCTGGGGGTTCAGTTAGCAAGCATCCAGGCCTCATTGGATTCAAATATAAATTAATTCTCACAGGAGCATTGCCTGATTAATTTATTTGCATAATAGTAGAAAAACTGCAGAGTCGTTACTTTTTTTTTTTTTTTCTTCTGTAGGGATTTGGACAAGAAAAGGTTTAAATTCATTTGAAAGAAGAGTGTGTGAGAAGTCAGAGCAGCGAAAGCCCCCTCTGGGGCTCCCAGAGCTGTGTTCTGGAGTCGAAGCAAGGCCCATTCGTGCAAGAAGTTTAACTCTTCCCAGGATGAAGCACCTCCTTCTGAGGCCCTTTTCTGGTGCTTGTTTTGGGGGACTTGGCTCTAGGCCCAGATGGCAGTATCAGGTTCAAAGGGGGAAGAGGCAGTCTGCCCCGAGTGAAATATCCCATGGGTTCAGGTTCTGGTCGAAGGACATCATAGTTTCAGAAAACATAGACAGGTTCAGTTTTTACTTACTCAGTTTCACTGGTATTTCTGAAAAGAATTTCAGGCCTATTTGCCATCCCAGAGAGAAACAAAGTAATTTGGTTTATAAAAGTCATGCCACTCATGACCTATTTTGACTCGGTTCATTTGTTTAGTAAGTACCTGCTTAGCACAGCCTGGCTCAGTATGTGATGGTGGGTGTGCCAATGGGATCAGTGCTATTATTTTAGGAAACTACATTATAAAAACAGAATGGAAGAAAGGGGGCTAAGGATTCATGAGTTTCACATTTTCAATATCAAATTATTTTTCCTCCAGACATTTCAGTAATAGGAAAGAAATTTTAAATATTGCTATAAACATTACTTTGCAAATCCAGCTTTGATCACTTCCAGCCTTTGCTCAAGAATAAAGAGCTTTCTTTTCATAGGACTACAGATACTATCTCTAGTATTTCTTACTCATTCTTACTACCTTTATTCCCTCATCATCTATTGTTGTGACAAATAAAGCACCAAAGCCATTCAAATGAAGCTGCCATGTTGGCTCAAAATGCTTCTATTTCTACAAGTTCCAGATGTAGATACTTTAAAAACACTAGCACGGCAAATCTTATTTTCTCTAATTGATTGCATGATTAATTCCAAATTTTATCATAAAAACCTCATGCTCTAAAAGAAATGCCGATGGTGAGATGCTCAACAAATATTTCTTTCACTTTGTCTTTACTTAAATACATCCAGGATGACAATTAGCAAATGCTTTTGTTACATAGGAATATCAAGGAACAAGAGCTTAATATAACAGAGAGGGAAAGGCTGTTTCACACAATTCCACCCAGTATAGGACCCCCTTTCTTTAGGATTTTTAATCCACCATTTCCTATTAACAATGCTGAGCCTCATTTAAAAAAAAAATTAATTAGTTTATTTAGAAAGTGTGCATGAAGGAGGATAGGGGCAGAGAGAAAGAGGGGGGCATCTCAAGCAGATTCCCCACTGAATATGGAGCCCAACACAGGGCTCAATCTCACAACCTTGAGATCATGACCTGACCTGAAATCAAGAGTTGGATGTTCAGTTAACTGAGCTCACCCTGGGTGAGCCTCTTTTTAAAAAGAGACTTTTTTTTTTTAGAGCAATCCTAGATTTAAAACAAAATTGAGAAGAAAGTACAGAGATTTCCCATATATCCCTGTTCCCACATATGCATAGTCTCCCCCATTACCAATATTATTTTTCAGAATTATACATTTTTTTACCAGGGATAAACCTACACTGACACATCACAGTTACCCAAGATCTACAGTTTGCCTTAGGGTTCACTGTTGGTGTTGCACATTCTATGGGCTTGGACAAATGTATGATGACATATATCCATCATCATAATATCACCCAGAGTATTTTCACTACCCTAAAAATCCTCTCCCTATTTATCTCTTTCTCCACCCATCCCTGGCAACCATTGATCTTCTTACTGTCTCTGTAAATTTTGCCTTTTCTAGAATGTCATGTGGTTGGAATTATATAGATTGGCTTCTTTCACTTAGTAATATGCATTTAAAGTTCCTCCATGTCTTTTCATGGCTTGATAGCTCATCTCTTTTTGGCACTGAATAATATTCCATTGTCTGGATGTACCACAGTTTATCCATTTCCCTACAGAAGGACCTCTTGATTGTTTCCAAATTTGGACAATTATGAATAAATCTGCTGTAAACATCTGTGTGTAAGTTTTTGTGAACACAAGTGTTCAACTCCTTTGGGTAAGTTATAAGAAATACAGTTGCTGGATTGTATTGTAAGAATATGTTTAGTTTTATAAGAAACCGCCAAAATGTCTTCCTAAGGGCTTGTATCATTTTACATTCCCACCAGCAATGTATGAGAGTTCCTATTGTGCCAGATTCTTAGCAGTGTTTGGTGTTGTCAAGGTTCCAGATTTTGTTCATTCTAATAGGCATGTAGCTGTATCTCTTTGTTTTAATCTGCATTTCCCTGATACAAGTCAAAAGATATACTTACTTCTGAAAGAGAAGTATTGGTAAGTTTTTAAAAATATTATTTATTTGGGAGAAAGAGAGCAAGGGCGTGGGGGTAGGGGCAGAGAGAGCGAGAGAACCCTCAAGCAGGTTCCAGGGTGAGCATCCTGAGGTCATGAACTGAGCCAAAACCAAGAGTCAGACGTTTAACCAACTGAGCCACCCAGCTGCTGCTTGGTAAATTTCTTATTTATTTATTTATTTATTTATTTATTTATTTATTTATTTATTATTTTTTATTTATTTTTGGTAAATTTCTACATATAAAAGTATACTTGCTACACAGAGAGAGAAGTGAACCAATCCTCATTCCCTTCAACATCTTCTTATATATCAGAGAAACAAAAGGAACGCATTCCCACCCACATCCTTGTATTCTGACCAGTTGAGCATTACTGGGAAGCTCTTATGACTGGGGGACCCAAAATGGTTGTGGGGCTTGCTTGGTGAAACTGATGGGATAAGGAGAAGTCCCTGAGGCTGGACAGGGCATGTAGCCCTGTGAGCAGTAGCAGCCTGCAGAGGCTCATCCTAGCTGCTGCTCAGGCTTAGGAATGGATCTCAGGCTTCAGGCATGGAACCTGGAATACTCTGGTTTTGTGGTGGGTGGATCTCAGCTGTGACACTGCACTCAGTCCTAGATAACTGCATGGAGAGGCACAGAAGAAAGTGGAGAGGGGTTCTGAAGACTGCAAAATCCCGCAGAAGGAACCCAGGCCCATCCCACCTGGCCCCAAGCAAGTAGAACTGGGGCCAGTAGAGGCATCCATATTTGGCTGAAAATAAATAGGACTTTTCTAATTGTTCCCTCTCCAATCCACCTAGTCTCAACCTAGCAGTGACAGTGACCTTCTAAAACATAAATTGCTTAGGAGTTAAAAACATATACTACATGTAAATATTAGTTATTGTTGGTTTTATATCACCACCCCCACGACAATTACTAAAATAACTGGTGCTGTACTACCATTTTGGTTATTCTTATTCTATAGTCATCTTTCTACTTTTTACAACCAGAACTGAAAAGCACAGAAATATCAGATCATGCTCACATCCTTGGCAACCAATTTTTTCTTCCTTTCAGGGAAAGACTCTTCGGCAGGTCACTCACTTGGCCCTCCCAAGTTTATCATATTGGACACAAGTCACTCTGCATAGAATGGCTGCGATCACATATGACATATTAACTGACCCAGTGCTTCTCAATGTCCAGGGGACATTTGCAAGACCTGGAGACATGTTTAGTTGCTGCAAATCTCATCGGGGTGGATCCCAGGAGAATGCTGTTGGCAACTAGTAGGAGAGGCCAGGGATATTGCTATTTGGTGCGTAGGACCCATCTGCAAAGCGTTGTCTAACCCAGAATGTCAGTAGTGCCAAAGGTGAGGAACCTTGAACCAAACTAATGACCCTCATTTTCTTCTAAGTCTATTTATTATAAACAGGTTTTTTAAAGATTTTATTTATTTATTTGAGAGAGACAGAGACAGAGCATGAGCAGCAGGGAGGAGGTAGAGGGAAAGGAGAAGCAAACACCCCCATGGAGCAGGGAGCCTGATGCAGGGCTCAATCTCAGGACCCTGAGATCATGACCTGAGCCAAAGGCAGCCACTTAACCAACTGAGCCACACAGGTACTCCAGGTTTGTTCTTTTTCTTTTTAATTTTTTATTTTTTGTTGAGGAATAATTTGCAGGTAGTGAAATATGCAGATCTTAAGTGTTAAGAGTTTGATCAATTTGCAAATGCCAGCATCCATGTAACCCAGATTCTTATCAATATCTAGACTATTTCTATAACCCTTAATAAGTTCTCTTGTACCCCTTCCCTCCTTACTTTGCACCCCCACCTCAAAGGCAACCACTGGTTCATTTTTTTCACCATAGATTATTATGCTCATTATTTTTGAATATTAAAGATGTCAAATCTGGGGCATGGTAGTTTATTGAGTTAGTTAGATCAGAGATGATTAGACCCCAGGGGCCAGGGAACTAGACCTCACAGAATGAGGCTTGAGAGAAGGCTAAGTCCCATGCAAAGAGAGACAAGCAGGTAGCTGGCATCAGAGAGATCTTGCAGCCAACAGCTGACAGAGGTGCTGTCAGAGGAGAAGAGAAACAAAGGAGCCTGGCTGCCTGAATAGGAACACATGTTGAGAACTTGGTCAGGGAGAATGTATGCGTTTCCTAGGGCTGCCATCACAGATTGCCACAAAGGTGGTGGCTTAAAATAACAGAAATGTCTTCTCTCATAGTTCTGGGGCCCACAGGTCCAAGCCCATGGTGCTGGACAGCCACGCTCTCTCTAGAGGCTCTAAGGGAAAGATACGTTCTTTGCCTCTTCCAGCTACCAGTGGTTGACAGCATCCCTTGGCTTCATAGCTTGTGGCTACATCCCTCCGATCTCTGCCTCTGTCTTCATATTCCCCCCTTCTCTTCTTTTTTTCCTGAGTGTATCTCTTGTAAGGAGACTTGTCACTGGATTTAAAGTCCACTCAGATAATTCAAAATGATCTCATCTCAAGGTTTATAACTTAAGTACATCTATAAAGAGCCTTTTATCAAATGAAGTAACATTCACAGTCTCCAAGTATTTAACAGATACATGGTGGGGAGGCACATTTTTCAGCTTACCAATTTGGACTGAAGTTGAGTGAGAAGTTTCTTGAGTTGGGTTGTGAAGTCAAAGGAGGCCCACTGTAGGTGGTCAGGATTAGTTCCAGAGAATAAAGCACATTAACATTTATTGGGCATCTGGTAGTGCCAGGCACAGTGCTAAGTGCTTTATTATCAGATTTATTGAATTCTAATAAAGCACCTCTGAGATATCTGTGCTTTTTTTCCCCTCTTAACTTTGTATTTTGAAAAATGTAAAACCTAGAGAAAAGTTGAAAGTACAATGTGTAGTCTTTACCTGTGTTCCCTAATTGTTACCATTTTGTCCCATCTGTTCGGTATATATACATGTACTTGGGGAGGAGGAAGCTGAACCATTTGAAAGTAAGTTATATTATCATATTTCAACCCTAAATACATTAGTATCATCACTGATTTGACGAATGAGAAGTAGTTACTTTTATTTGACAAATGAGAAAATGGAAATGTCAAGTAAATTTCTGAGTCTCGGAACTAAGGTACAAAGCTAGTATGTGAGTACAAGTCTGTCTAACTCTCAAACTCATGCCCTTTCTGCACATTTTTATTCATTTATGTATGAATGGGCTAAGGACACATTGGTTAAATAAGGAACACAAGGCAGAACAATGATAAATTAGTAAAAAGATAAATGACCAAGATAATTCAGGGTCCAGTGATGAGTAATGACAGAAGGGGAAAGGCAGGGTGGGGGTGAATGGGTGATGGGCACTGAGGGGGGCACTTGACGGGATGAGCACTTGGTGTTATTCTGTATGTTGGTAAACTGAACACCAATAAAAAATAAATTTATTATTAAAAAAAAAGAAGGGGAAAGGTGGCGTACAGCCTGGGAGATTAAAAAGAAAAATAGCACGTGGTCTCTGCCTTAAAGGAGCTTGCGACGGAGCAAGATTCTCAGAAATGAGAAGTGGGATTCTTAACAGTGAGAAGACTTTCCTTTTGATCTTTCTCTGGAAGCTTCAGAAGAAGATGCTTTATCAAAGGGGGATAAACCAAGGAAGAAGATATAGGGTCCTAGAAATAAGGGATCCAACCAAGGAGAGAAGCAAAGAGAGGTCTGGGGCAGCAGGACTAGGATATAGAGAGAAGCATGTGGGTGCAAGGGCCCAGGAGAAGTCAGGGAACTGATGATCATCTGATTCATTGGACTCTGTGAACAAGAGGACAGTATTTAGAGGTGTTTTGTAATTCGGAGGGAGAGTTTTAGAAGAGCATACTGATAGCTCAGGGAACTATATAAAGTAGAAAGGAGAAATTATTAGCTATAGGAAAAATAAAAAGTTGCACAATAAAGGCAATTAACTATAGTCTAATACTAGCTCAACAATGCACACTATTTGCACACTTGTAGTAAAGCAAACATGTAATGGTGATCACACCAAAAATAGTGACATAATTATTGTAGGAGAATGGGTGGGAAGCATTGAGCAAGAGGGGTGAACCTTCATCGTCCATTACAGAAATCTAACAGATGATGTCTAAAATGTGCAAATCAATTAATAGAACTAGAAGTGAACTGTCTAGACACATGGAGGCAAATACCAAAAGAAACTGCGTTAAAATATATGGAAATAGTTCTATCTAGGGAGTAAGTAAAGAGGGTGGAGAGTGAATGGGATGGGAGGGGGTTGAGGATTATTATGTAAGCTGTGTAGTACCGTTGAATGCTTAGTTTTGTGCACATACTACTTTGATATAAATAAAGATGAACAAAAATGGTAAAAGGAGAGGAAAAGAGAGAGAAAGCAAGAGGTAGAAGGAGAATGGCTGACTGAGTTGAATTTCCTTTACTATGCCAGTCTGGAGAAAAGAAGATAGATAAATTAAACAAAGGTACAGAAAAGTGGCCACAAGGCGGGGGGGGGGAGGGGTGGGGGTTGAGGACAGGAAATGGATTTTGATCATTTACAAATTGGATAGTCAGACCTTAAATTATATGATTTAGATGTTCTAGGAAGAAGACTGTGTATCCGACAAAAAAACAAAGAATCAATACCCTTGAATGTTGAGACCAGATGATCTGGACTTGGTCAGGAATTCAAAGTACTTTTTATCATTTGAGGTCTGAAGATTGAATGGTTCTTAAGACATTTTCATCTTGAAAATATATTTGTTCCTTTTCCTCATTCCTAACTTTCATAACAATCGTTTTAAGTAATAGGTATAGCTAAGTATAAATGAACTCCCAGACTAGGTGTATTTCAACCTTCTAAAGATTTAGTAATTTACCCAAGGTTTTTCCCGAATCTAGAGACAAAAGTATAAATAAGACCTCAACTTTGCCCTTGAGAAGTTTATATTCCACAGAGGTTATTTTGAAATTAGGCCACAGGGTGCAATATTTATATTTTTATAGATTCTATTTGGTTTGCTGAGGTGATCTATTTTGTATGAAAGTTAACATTCTGAATTAACACTAAATTTGATATATTGGCCTATATTTTTACTTCCCTAATAATGTTGCATACACTTTCCAAGCCTTTCCCTTAAAGTACATATTTAATTTCCTGTAAGTATTTCTGGAATCATCTTTGGTTATCAACACTCCCAAATTGTTTTTTAACACTCCCAAATTTTAATAAGAAGTATTGAGTTATGACTTTTTAAATTTTCAGCTCTTATTTGTCCATTCCTAGTATTCAAAACTGCTGAGTTTCATCATAGCTGTGATTTTAAGAAGCCTGTTTCTTTAAAATCTCTCTTTACAAGTTCCTTTTACTTTGTAATCTGCTATAGATGTTAATATGTAGAATGATGGATTTCACATCATCACTTCTGTAAAAACTTGCCGTGTGCATGGTAGATAGTATTTGATTGAACAAATGTAGTATTGATGACTGTTCTTGTTGGGGGTTTTAATAGGAAATAGTCCATTTGAACATATACAACATTTAAACACAATCTGATGGGAAACATGATACTCTTAGTGCCCTACCTTAAATCCAGCATCAATTCTTTTAGCTATTTGGACTACTTCTGAATCATTTGCCCAGTGTTGGGTTTAGAGAAGCTTTCTCTTGTAATCCTGTCTCCTGGTTTTTTTTATTTATTTATTTATTTATTTTTTATCTTCACTGATTGAATCAGATCCAGAGAACCCTACACTGGCTTTTTTTGAAGGTAAAGACTTTTGGCTCCACCCAAGCTTGGGATGTCATGTGAGTAACAACCATTACTAAGGCAGTAATAGGGTTAAAAAAAAAAAAAGGAAAAAGGAAGAAAAGAAAGGCTAGAGAAGGTGTTCTCATTCATTACTATTTAGAATACATACAATTTTAGATTCAGGAGTAGATATAATTGAACCAAGGTAATATACCCCTAGTTCTCTAAATGTTTTTTCTCCATTTTTGTAGAAGTCCCTATAAATCTAGATATTTTAGCACTTGGTTTGTGTCCATTTAATATAGTCGGATTGAATTCTATGAAAATATTTGGTCAAACTTATCTACTATAGTTTGATTAAGCTACATAATGAGATAAAAACATGAAGATTGTGGTTTATATTAGTCTGGAGAAATAAATAGAACAAATGCCACTGCCCTAGTCTATATCAGCATTGTCTCTTACCTGTGCTACCCCTACAGCCTCTCTAGGGTTACTCCCCAACCTCTCTGGCCCAGATCCAACCCTTTTCCATTCTTCAGTAGACAGAGGGGTCTTTTAAAAATGCAGATCTGTTGGAGGTCCCTGGCTGGCTCAGTTGGTAGAGCGTATGACTCTTGATCTCGAGGTTGTGAGTTTGAGCCCCATGTTGGGCATAGAGGTTATTTAAGTTATTTAAAAATAATAAAATCTTTAAAGTGAATAGAAATGCAGATCTGCTCTTGTCACTCTTCTATTTAAAAACACTCAATGACTTCCCATTGAAATTAGGACAAAATCCAAATGCCTTTACCTGGTCCGCAAATTTGCACTTTTTTGGGGGGGGGGGGCGCCTGGTAATTTCTCCAGATTCACCTTTCATCTCCTCCCTACCCCCAACACTCTTGCAGTGCGGGATATCATCTACCACCTTCAGTTTCTCCCAACAGTTTTAGAAGGCATTTTCTCCGCATGGGGCTGTTATATATGCTGGTCTCTCTGCCTGGGACCCGTTACTACCTCACCTCCTCCTGGTAACATCAGATGCTTCAATGCCATTTCTCCTAGGAAACCTTACCTATTTGCACTCACTAGAAAAATTTGGTCCTATGGCACCCAGCATTTCTCTTTCAGAATACATATCACACTTAAATTTACAAGTGCACTGAATTCATTCCTCCCAGGATCTAGTTCCATGATGGAGGCAGTGATGGTGTCTATCTTGATTATTACTTTCTCTCCAGTGCCCAAGCCTGTGGCTGATAAGTCACGGTAGAATAAATAGGTGAATGGATGTTTTGCCCACCTATAGATGTTAGTCCCATGAGTATAATACTTAAGTTCTTATTTACATCCCCATGGGAAATAATTATTTTTATGACATATGACTTTTTCACATTGCAATTATTTATTCATTTGTAACCAAGTGAAGGTTGGGTTATTTTTGTAAGATTTTATTTATTCATTTAGATAGAGAGTGAGAGACAGAGAGAGCAGGAGCCAGGGGGCAGAGGGAGAGGGAGAAGCAGACTTCCCAATGAGCAAGGAGCCCTACACGGAGCTCGATCCTAGGACCTTGGGATCATGACCTGAGCTGAAGGCAATTGCTTAGCCGACTGAGCCACCCAGGTGCCTCTGAGGGCTGGTTAAAATGTAATCACAGGAATGGCTTATGGTCAGAGGTAGTCTCCGAAACAGCAAGGGCCATAGACTACAGGGTTTTTAGGTCCTTTGCTTAGGACCAGCTAATGGAAGTCTCTCCGGGATCATCTTGCCCTCACTGGATTTCCCCCCTATTTCCCATAAAGTTCGTACCGCAGCCCGGGCTGCCACATGTGTGATTTATAATTCCCAGTTAGAAGATCAGGTCAACAGTGTGTTGATTGATTGGTTCGACAGCTGTTACACAGGTTAGTCTGAAAATATCAGGAAATTCCATATGCTGGTAACAATAGGCCCATAATTACATTCTCTGGTATTTTCAGTTATAAACAGCAAGTTAACCACTGCATCAGATCTGTTTATGAACTTTCTTTTTTAAGCCTTTCACGATAGTTTATTAGTACCTTATGACACTTAAGCATAACCTACTTTGGTGCTTAAGCTTGATAGGGAATTCAGATGCATGTCCAGAAAAGCTAGGTGGCTGCGGTGTGAAATGTCGTAGACAGAAGTACATCAGCAGGTGCTCCTGGGTTCAAGGTCCCCCGTGCAGTGAAAGGATCACTAAAGGGAAGACCACAGTGAGGATATTTTGCCCAAAGAGCATCTCTTTTCCTGACTGCCTTCTTATTTCTAGCCTACTTTCATCTCTGGGGCGATTTGGATGGTTTGGGAGTTGGGGATCATTTCACCAGATTTTATCTCAGATGAGCAATTTGTGGTGAGGTTATGACAATATCCTTATGAGTGCCTGGCAGTTCCAGGTGTAGCTTGTCAATAATAGCTGCTTAGGATGAAAACAGTCATGGGCTCGTTCCCAGAAGAATGACCCAGTTACTATATGAAACTTTCAGCCGTTTGCTGAAATCGATCCGGGAAGCGGTGGCCTTTCTGTTTAACTCCGTAATGCTCGCTTTATCAGGCTTCGGTGAGTAATTCTAAACTTGTCATTTGAGTTGGGTTTTTAAAATTATGAATAAACACATGGGGAGAGATTTATATAGAGGATCATAGTTTAATCATTCTATTACTTGAAACCACAGTAAAACCGACCTGATAATTATGCATGATAGTGTGAATCAGAATGCTTTGTACATAGTGCCCATCTCCAAACAAAAAAGCCAAAAAACATTTTTCTCGTAGTAGCTGAGTACCCGGTCACGTATCTTCTGCTAAAAAAAGAAGGAGAAATTTTTTTTGTTTTACTTCTAAGCCGCTAGTAGCCTAAACAGCTGCTAGGAGAGAAACCAGGCTGTTTTCTTTCAAAAGCTGAAACAGAACTTTTTGGAAACAATTCTAGCCTCTGGGCAGGAGAGCCAGAGGGCTGATGGGAAGCATGTAAAAATATATTAAATAAAATATATAAAATATATTTTGTAAAAATATATATGTACTGTTATAATCTGCAAACATCCTGTTCTGACTGTCCGACTCTGCACTGAGACTCTCTCTCCCTGGAGTCCTGCCGAGCTACCCTCCTCACCCTACTGGTTCTTCTACAAAAACAGCAGACTGCTGTCCCCGCATGGGGATGCATCACTCAGCTAATTGTATTATATTCAGGGCAATTAATTTTTAATAAACCAGACAGGAAGTAATTGAGTAAAATCCCCCACATTTCACAAAAGGTAAAATTGAGGCTTTGAAAAGATTCTTCTTTCTCATTTCCCCCCCTAAAGTGCCATCCAGATTCTAGGGAGCCTCTTGTTCTTAGATCAGTTCCTGGGTATCTGCCTTTTGGGGAGTTTGCTATGAGGGGGTTTGCACGATTCGTTATCATGCTGGGAATAATTAGCTGAGTAATAAGCACTTATTATCTGCTGAGTCTCCACGCTTCAGTACTATACAGAGACTGATCACAGGGGAAGAACATGTAGCCCTTCAACACCTATCACCTGAGTGAGAAAACATGTGGCTTATCCCAACCTGGATAATAATCTGTTAGAGATGGCGGGATGGTGGCTCTCTGCCTAATGCAATTCGGGCAGTTGTTCTGGATAGACGTAGCCCTTTCATGGGTGCTCAGAAGCCCTAGGGTCAGGACCCGACTCTGCAGATTTTGGCATATGACTGGACAAGGCTCAGCATGCTGTTGTGGCTTTTTTTTTTTTTAAGATTTTATTTATTTCAGAGGAGAGGAGAGAGAGAGTGCACACAAGCATGAGCAGAGGGGAGGAGGGCAGCGGGTAGGGGCAGAGGGAGAAGCAGACTCCCCATTGAGCAGGAAGCCCAAAGTGGGGCTCCATCCCAGGACCCTGGGATCATGACCAGAGCTGAAGGCAGATGCTTAACCCACTGAGTCACCCAGTTGCTCCCGTTGTGGCTTTTTGTTTGTTTTGTTTTGTCTGTTTATCCATCTGGTTGCATCTTAAAGCAAGCTCATTCTCATGTCTCTACTCCAGCCATATCCCTTTACCTCTACCACAGGGCCCTTGCATGGCCTGTTCCCCCTATCTGGAAAGCTCTCCTGCACCCCTACGCCTATCTCATTTCATTCATTCTTCAGGTGTCTTTTAAATGTTATTTTTTAGGGAAGCTTTCCCTGAATGCCAGTCTACACGGGGGTCTCGCCACTATAGTGTTGATCACAATGAGAGTCAACTTATTTTACGATTATTTGGTTTTGTATTTTTTTCTCCTCCACTAGATGAGGCAGAGAGCATGTCTCTTTTGTTTACTGTTATTTCCCTCTAAGCATGTTGCTTGACAGATAGTAGATGTTTAATACCCGTTTACTGAGTGAACGAATGAAAGCTGTCACTTAAATGCCCTGAGTCCCAGTGTACTCTAAAATAGAGATCGTGAATCCTACTTCTTCTCATGCTTCTCACGTGGGTGAAACAAAGCCCCACACCAGAAAGCATCTTTTTTTTTTTTTTTAAAGATTTTATTTATTCATGAGAGACACAGAGAGGCAGAGACACAGGCAGAGGGAGAAGCAGGCTCCATGCAGGGAGCCTGACGCGAGACTCGATCCCAGGACCCCGGGATCATGCCCTGAGCCAAAGACAGATGGTCAGCCACTGAGCCACCCAGGCGCCCTGAAAGCATATTCGACAGTGCCTGCATTTAGTAGATATCAATAGATATTAGACAAAGAGTCTAATAATAATAGTATTTGTTAAATATGTGAAACAGCCCTGGAGAGGCAGGCTTGAGTATCAGCAACCCCATCCATATGCTGCTTTATCCTTAATGAAGCTGGTTCCTCTATACAACCTGGCAGATGGTATTTTCCAAACATCTCCTCTCGCATCCCGGGCCTACAGTGTGTCCCCGGCACTCCCCCTATGGAGAGGTGGGGCCCGTGCCCGTCTCCTTGAACCCCAGCGGGACTTGTGACTGTCGTGACTAATGCAACATGGCAGCAAGCGATGCTACTTGACCAGAGGCCAGATCCTAGGATGGTGTGCTGGGCCGGGTGCTCCGCCGGTCGCAGACACTTGTCCTCTAACCTGCTACCACGAGGTAGCACTGGGACAGACGACGGTCCGCACTGAACCCGTGAGCCCTCTGAGATCCCAGCCCCAGCCATGCAGTGGCCCTAGAGGCACAGCCACGTGCAGCAGAGACAAGCAGTCTCCACCGAGCCCTGCCCAGGCTGCAGATAGGTGGGAAAAAAATAATCTGTGGTTTAAAGACCTCATGTTTCGGAGCGACTGTCCTGCAGCAGTAGATAATGTGGACACCCGGTCATCACACACCTTGCTGCACCGTGCAACAAGCAGGCGAGTATTAGCACTGATGCCCTTGTTTGAGGTCAGGGAGCGGGAGCTGCCAGTGGTTATGTGACTTTGCCGAGGTCTGGATTTCTGGGATTTGTCTTCCTTGTACCCAAAGAGTCCTGAATCTCCTTACATGGGCCTCAGAACTAGGGGCTGGAACCATCTCTCTCTGGGGAATTTTACATCCTGCTTGATTGGGCTTGGGAGGCGTAGGGCTCCCTTCTCCTGGAGCTTGGGCTTCTTCAGATACTCAAGTGTCCTGGTCACACAGTCCAGAGATAGGAAGGAGAAAATTAGAACAGATTGTAGCCTTAGGTAGCATTTAATTTTTCAAGGTGCAGGCAATCCCTTACACTGTAAAAGGTCTGCACTGAAGCTTGGCAGGTGTTACATAGCAGAGACAGAGAAAGGTTCAGAGAGGTAAAGAAGGCAGCTGGAGGTGGAGCCACGCCTCTTAGAAGTTTTCAAAGGGTTTATCTGCCACCCTCCTTCCCACACATCTGCACATGAACTTGGTTCACTATTTTCATCGCCAGGAACTAAGTGGAAAATCAACTCCCATGGTGACCTCAGCTTTGACAAGGACAGTGATTGAGCACCGCACATGGGACAGTGTCAGTACTCAACGGGGTAGGTGTGTTTCCAAGGCTCCTGTGACTGCAGGATAAAAACTGAACTTCGCCGGGTGCCAGGGTGGCTCAGGAGTTGAGCATCTACCTTTAGCTCAGGTCATGATCCTGAGGTCCTGGGATCGAGTCCTGCATCGGGTTCACCGCAGGGAGCCTGCTTCTCCCTCTGCCCTGTCTCTGCCTCTCTCTGTGTGTGTCTTTCATGAATAAATAAATAAAATCTTAAAAAAAAAAAACCCTGAACTTTTCTGCATTGGGCACACAAGCTTTTTATGATTTGGTCCTCTCCCTGCCCAGCCTGTCTTGTCGCATGCTTCTTGCACATGATACTCCAGCAACAATAAGAGCGGTATCGCCCTCGCGTCTGCCTGTGGTGTCTCCTTTCTGCCAGTCTCCTTGACAGACTTCTCTACTTTCAAATCTCCAGAGCTGTCTTCTCTGAGGAGTCCTCCCTGACTTTTCCAAGACAACCCAGAGAGTCAATTCTTATGTTGAAGCAGTTTTATTTTCCATTCTGATTGGATGCACTAAAATCAAAGAAAGAGGCCAGCCCACTCCAATATTTTCATTTCCCAGTCCTAAATTCAAATATTTTCAATTCCCAGTCCTAACGCAGAGAAGGAACTCAGGAAAGATTTATCGAGCGAATAATCTTTCTCATTTAATCCTATGACCACCCCATCAAGTGGGTACCTTTGTAGTCCCATTGCGCAGGTGGTGAAACTGGGTTCAGAAAGGTTAAGGGACTTAGTTCTCCTTGGCTAAGCAGTGGAGCCAGGTATCAAATCCAGGAATGTCTACTGCCAAAACCCTTGCTCTTTCTGCTGTGTCACACCTGCAGCCACCTCTCCGTTCAGAGATGGTTGGGTTAACAGCGAGGGCAGCAATAAGAAAATCCTCTGTAGACCAAGACCACCCTGGAGCTCTTTGCACTGCTCTTGGGAAGTGTCCCCCCTGCCCTGAGAGCACAGTCCAGAACACACCTTTCAAATCAGCTGGTGTGATTAAGGACGCACAACCCTTTGTCTTTCAAGCAATTTTTTTTTAAAGTAGAGATATTTTCCTGTTTATTATTTCTGTTCTCTAAATGCTCCAGAATAGCTTTAGAACTTGGGCTGCACCTGATTCTCATCAAAGGTTTTGCGTTCTTGTTGACCTCCTGTCTCCTCTTCCTGATTAACCTGGGTTGGGAGTTTTGATTCATTTTATTAGTCACTGATAGGGGATTCTGAACTCTCTACTTCTTTGAAACAACCCTACTGGGTCTGTCAGCTATATGGTTGCAGAGGAAATGATCTTCTGACACATAGCTATAGAAAGTCGAGCAGCAGAAGTAAATTAACCTACTATTTCCACAAAGGGATATGCTGAGAATTGCCAACAATATTTATGTGGGCATTGTGCTCCCAGATACACTTGGATGGCAGTGAATTGTCAGTTACTATGACAAAATGACTAAAGAAATCAATCTGCCAAGTATGAATAGCTCTCAATGGGCTTCAAGGCTCTCACGTTAAGGGACCCGCAAAACTGACAGAGGTTGGGTCTCCTATGGATATGACCTCCATTGGAGAGCATGTAAATTAGCCAAGATGTAGGCAAAGAGGTCTGGTCCCCCCTGCCCACACTCCCCACTCCCAAGAAGGGCATTTTCCAATATTCACATGGAAATGAAAGACCATTTTAGAAGGCCTGGAAGTCCAGCCGTGTTAATGACATTCAAATCAGGCCTTTTCTCTAGAAGAACCTTGAAGGCCTTTCTAAAACACATACCTGCCCAGTGCCAGAAAGGAGGCATGAATTCCATCTTTTCAAATGGCCTTTTCTTTCTCCTTATTCATTTTCTCCCTAGCTAGGTCACGTTGGATTGCATGAAAATAATACATTGTGCATAAATCAAGTATGATCCTCTTTATCTCCCCACCTCCCCACCACATACAGTAAGAAATGACTTTTCAGATTCCTCTCTAGATTCTAAGCCATCCCTGGAGTCTTCTCCACTTCAGAGAGAGTGATTTTTATTTTATTTATTTAAAAAAATTCTTATTTAAAAAGAGTGTTAATTCCAGTGTAGTTAACATCCAGTGTAATATTCGTTAAAAGTGTACAATATAGTTATTCAACAATTCTATATATTACTCAGTGCCCATCATGATAAATGTAGTTCTTAATCCCCTTCACCTATTTTACCCATCCCACCACCACCTCCCCTCTGGTAACCATCAGTGTGTTCTCTATAGTTAAGAGTCTGTTTCTTGGTTTATCTCACTCTCTTTCCCCCTTCCCCTTTATTCACTTGTTTTGTTTCTTGAGTTCCACATATGCGTGAAATCATACGGTATTTGTCTTTCTTTGATTGTCTTATTTCACTTAGCATTATACTCTAGCTCCATCCATGTTGTTGCAAATGATAAGATTTCATTCTTTTTAAAGATTGAGTAATAATCCATTATACATATATACCATATTGACTTTATCGATTGATAGGCCCTTGGACTCCTTCTATAATTTGGCTATTGTAAATACAGAGAGAATGAATTTTATTATTTATTTATTTTTAAAGATTTTTATTTATTTATTCATGAGAGACACACAGAGAGAGGAAGAGACACAGGCAGAGGGAGAAGCACTCTTCCTGCGGTGAACCTGATGCAGGGGCTCCATCCAGGACCCTGATATCAGACCTGAGCCAAAGGCAGATACTCAACTACGGAGCTACTCAGGTGTCCAGAGAGAATGATTTTTAAATAAAAGTCTTTTACAGATGAGTACTGGATAAGTCCCCATTCTAATAAAAAGAAAGAGAAAGCTAGTTATTCAGAATATTCAAATGATTTATAAAGACTTGACTTCTGGAGGAAGATTTGGGAGGAACAATATGTTGAAAGACATAGGCTATTTCATTTCATTTCTGATATTCTTGCTGATTTATGCTGTAATTTAAGGGGTGACACATGAAAATCCCTTATATATAAACATCCCATAAAATCAAGTTCTGGAGGAATTTTATATTCTTTAAAGGTAAATGATCATTAAAGTTATTATGATCAGAAAAAAAAAGAATTCAGTTTTCTTTACAAAAAAATCCAAAAGATCCAAAAGACTTTGTTCTATTTCTTACCAACTAAGTTTCCTTCGTCAGCTCTTTGAATTGTGCCTCATATATTTAAAATAAACTAAGAGAAAAATTTTAAATAAAGTTTGGATTTTTATTTATTTCTTTCTTTAAAAAGACTTTATTTATTTATTCATCCATTCATTAATTCATTCATTCATGAGAGACACAGAGAGGCAGAGACACAGGCAGAGGGAGAAGCAGGCTCCATGCAGGGAGCCTGACATGGGACTTGATCCCGGGACCCCAGGATCATGCCCTGGGCTGAAGGCAGCGCTAAACCGCTGAGCCACCTGGGCTGCCCAAGGTTTGGATTTTTAAAAAGATTTTATTTATTTATTTGAGAGAGAGAGTGATCAAGAGAGAGAGACAGGGCACAAACTTACAGGAGAAGCATAGGGAGAGGGAGAAGCAGACTTGCTATGGAGCAGGGAGCCCTACTCAGGGCTCAATCCCAGGACCCTGAGATCATGACCTGAGCCAAAGGCAGACACTTAACTGACTGAGCCACCCAAGTGCCCCAAAATAAGGTTAGGTTTTTATCTTAATTTAAACATCCTAACGTGAAAATTGGGAGGCACACTGCAGGAAGAATCAGAACGCCTGGTCAGATACTTAGGATAACCATGTAGTAGCTGATGGTATGAGTAACCTGCAGTTCCACCTTCTGTTAAATTACAAGTGTCATAGCTAATGACACTGAGAACTCAGAGATGTCAAGTTGGTCATCTTTGTAGTTGTTAGAAGACAAACTCTCCTCTGGAAGGTTCTTATGGAGGACAAAAACAAAAGCTCTAATGGATTGTAAATAGTGTATAATTTGGTATTGAATATTGTATCAGGATTTTAGCAGCAGGAGATTGGAATTAGGGTTGAAGGAGTCCAGAAAGGCACAATGAAACATGTATAATTTGGTCTGGGCCTTGAAAAACAGGTCAGAATGTAGTTCTATGCAATTATTTAACATTCTTTTTTTGGTAATTATTTAATATTCCTAATATACAAAGAGCTCTTTAAAATCAACAAGTGAAATATTCCAATTAGAGAAAAGGCAAAGGACCTAAAGATTATGCATAAAAGACAAAAATATCAAGAAACCAGTTAAAATATTCAACCTAATAATGAAGGAACTTCAAGTAATAACATGCTCTCTCTTCTCCATTCAGTTTGTAAACATTTTAAGAAATATATCATTTCCGGGACACCTGGGTGGCTCAGCGGTTGAGCATCTGCCTTTGGCTCAGGGCGTGATCCCGGAGTCCTGGGATTGAGTCTGGCTTCGGGCTCCCCGCAGGGAGCCTACTTCTCCCTCTGCCTGTGTCTCTGCCTCTTTCTCTCTCTGTGTCTCTCATGAACAAATAAATAAAATATTTTTTAAAAAAAGAAATATATCATTCCCTAGTACTGAAAAAAATTGTTCTTGTATCTTGTTCATGGAGGGTAAGTGGACTCAACCATTTTAGAAGACACTATGACAGTATGTATCAGGAGCCTGAAAAGTGTTATTTAGTCTTGATGAAATCATCAGAGATATCCACAAAGATACAAAACACTGGTGCAACATGAAACAACTTAGAGTAACAAAAAATAGAATTACTAGGTGTCCAACTATACACCTAGGAATTCTGGTTTGATAAATTATGACATGTAATTTTTCTAGGGGTGCCTGGGTGGCACAGTTGGTTGAGTGACTGACTCTTGGTTTTGGCTCAGGTCCTGATCTTGGCATCGTGTGATGGAGCCCTGCATGACTCAGCCCTCACCCCGGAGTCTGCTTGAGGTTCTCTCCCCCCCTGCCCCTCCCACTCATGCGCTCTCTCTTTCTCTCAAATAAGTAAATAAATCCTTTTTTTTTTTAAAGAAGAATGTTTCCAAAGGCTTTTTAATGGGATGAGAGAATGCATCTGACATAATAATCAGTGATGAAAAAGTCAACTTTAAGATTGTTTTTTTTTTAAAGATTTTATTTATTTATTCATGAGAGACACACACAGAGAGAGAGAGAGAGGCAGAGACACAGGCAGAGGGAGAAGCAGGCTCCATGCAGGGAGCCTGACGTGGGACTCGATCCTGGGTCTCCAGGATCACACCCTGGAAGGTGGCACTAGACCACTGAGCCACCTGGGCTGCCCCAATTTTAAGATTGTGTATAAGATATTCCATTTAAAATGCACCTATACATGTAGACTACATATCTAGATATATATGTATGTTACCAAAAATCTAAGTGACAGAACTATGGATTATTTTTCTGTTCAACTTACAATTTTTCTGTATTTTCTAAATTTTCCAAATGTTATTTGTTTCTTTGCATGTGTCATAGTTTTCCACTTATTCTTAATCTAACCGGGAAGTACTAATGCTATTGTTTTGCTTTGTAGGAAATCAATCCCGTTTTCCTGGATGTCTCCATCGTCCTTGCTACTGTCAATGATTTATTCTTGCCACTCTAGAATCCTGCCCAAATGGCATCTTTCCCATTGAGTTAGGAAGTACACATTCTCTTATCAGTTCCACTTGGTGCAAGGTTCTCCCCTTCTTTGGCTAGATCACTTATTTTGCAAGATTACGACAGTAGCAGTCAAGAATGATGCTTAATTAAGGGCTTGGACTGTAGTTTGCCTGCCTGGGTTCTGTGAACCCGTGGGCAAGGCATATAGCCTTTACCAAATATCTTTTGGGAGTAGTGGAAAGTAAAAGATGCTTAATGAATATTTATTAACTTGCTGAAATACATGATGCAAGAACAGGTAACAGAAAAAGAAGCTGCAATACCTAATTCTCTATATACTACTATATATATAGTAGGAGTGGTAGTAATATAGTATTATTATTATATATATACATGTAATTTATTTGAGAGAGTGAGTGAGAGAGAGCACAAGCAGGGGAGGGGCAGAGGTAGAGGGAGAAGCAGACTCCCCACTGAGCAGGGAGCAGGGCTCATTCCCAGGACCCAGGGGTCATGACCTGAGCCGAAGGCAGACTCTGCATTGACTGAGCCACCCAGGCATCCTATATACTACTTTCCGTGAACACTTAACATGTGTCTCCTTACTCTTGAGTAGAGTGGCAGCATGGTAATTTATTTATATTTTTCGGCAGCATGATATTTTGGAAAGAGTAGCCCCGAATCAGAATTTCAGCCCCACCAAGTAGGCGCTATCCTCCTTGTTCAAAAAACTTAGACTTTGGGGATCCCTGGGTGGCTCAGCGGTTTAGCGCCTGCTTTTGGCACAGGGCACGATTCTGGAGTCCTGGGATCGAGTCCCATGTCAGGCTCCTGGCATGGAGCCTGCTTCTCCCTCCTCCTGTGTCTCTGCCTCTGTCTCTATGTCTATCATAAATAAATAGATAAATCTTAAAAAAAAAAAACCTTAGACTTTCCAAACTCATTTTACTCATGTGTAAAAAAGGGGGTCAGAGAAAATTCTTGTGATGATCACCTGCGTAGTAGGATTCTTCAATAAATATTTCTGTACATTTCTATCCCCAAACCCCTATTTTTCCCTTTCCCAAACTAATGAAGTCTATCCATCCAGGCACTTCATCTCTCACCCCAAAATTAAGGACGCTTGAGAATGACCCTTCACTGGAGCTCCTAAAGTATCTTTTATGGAGTTTGATTAATCCATTTGGAATGACAAACTCCCTTCTGATCAGCAAAGTTACAGTGATTGATCCTACATACAAAGAGTTCCCTTCCAGTCCTTCATTTTCAAACTTCTTTACCTGCTGTTACACTTAGTTGCCTTTTGCTCTCCATGTGAACCCAATCTGCAGAATCAGCTTCTACGAAACATTAACTTTTCTTGTACATGAGAATGTCTTTTTTGCTACACTTCTGGGAAAACTAAGTAAATTCATTCTTTTTAGGGAAGTGATTAGTTGACAAGTGGTTGCAACTTTACCCCATATGTGGTCATATTTAGTTTTTTTCTTTCTCAGGTTTTACTCCTAAAAAAGGTTAGGAGTAAAACTAACTAAGCTCTCTTTCATTGCACTTGACATAGATGATTATGAATGCCTTCAGAGATAAATCCCAGTGCCCATGAGACAAATGATTTCGAGGCCACCCTGTGTGACCCATAATGTTTATGGTTTTTAAGAATATGGGAGATCTGGTTTGGGAAGTAATTATATGGCAGCAAAAGAAAGTGAGAAACAAATCAATGACGCTGAATCCTAAAAGTCTGCCAAGCGAGAAGGCAGGGTGGGAGACGTGTAGTTCAGAAAAGGGTTCGACTCTTTTTGAACCTTTATGTTCTCTAATCCTTAAAACAGGTTGGCTCTCTTGTTCAAATTCACTAAAGATCCAAAACAGCTGGGTAAAATCTGGAATAATATAGGGTTACTGTTAACATGTTTAAATTCAGATCAAATCTTAATCTTTTTCTTTTTCTTTGCTTTTCTGTTTATTTGCTTCAAAGGGTTTCGGGGGCAGTGATGTGAATTATTCTGCATGTGCTTACTAGATTTTAGGCTTTATGAGAGGCAAGATGCCTGCTGACTCCGTGAGCATGAAAAGACCACTCTGACTGAGGTTTTCAGATTCGGTTAGTTGAAACTAATGACTCATGTGGATAATTATTCCCACAAAGGCCAAAGACTTGCCTAATTGGACTTGGGTAGGTAGCACAACAGGTGACTTATACCCAGTCACATTTTCTCTTAAGCAGAAAATGTTTAGATGAGGAATATCATTCCAATTTGTGACAAGATTCACAAATTAATTTTCAAATTGCTGAGTTCTGATATCGTTCTGACAGAGCTTGGATATCAGCATATCCTGTGACTTTGTTCTTCTTGCACCTTGCCTTAATTGAAATTTAGAGGCAACTGCATTTGTTATTTTTCCTTTTTCCCTTTTCCAAAACTTCTGGAGAAAGCATCAAAATCAAATGAAAACTTTTCCTCAAAGAGCCACATTGAGTCGACCTATGTAAAAGGTACATTACTCCTAGTTCAGCTACAATATAGGATACTTAAATTTGATTATTTCCTCCTCATGAAGATGTAAATTTGACACATATTTATTTTGTGAAGGAGTTCAAAAGAGCTTTATTTTCGCTGAGTGACTTTTCTTTCATTGCTCAAGATATATCCTGGGGAAGGAGTGGCGGGAGAGAGATCCTTAGGTTTTATATTTCTTGTCATTTTCCCTAATGAGAGAAAATGTCAAGTGTCTTTAAAACCAACATGATTTAAAATTTATGACAGATTCAGAAAAGTGACATTTAGACTCCCCTTGTTCTTGCTTACAAAAAAAGAAATGCCAACCAACCTATTCAGTTTGTCTTTGGTTCTGAAAAACTGTTAATTTGAGTATTCTATGAATTTAGCCACATTTGTGTATGAGAAATCTCTGCCTGGTTTTCAAAAAACTCTGATGTATGAAAAATCAGACATACAAAACAGATCAATGGGGGGGGCATTCATTCCCTTTAGAAAGATCTTGTTCACTTTATAATGTGCACTAGCGTTCTTTTAAATGCAGCATTTTTTTTTTTTTGGTGCATTTGCAGGGTGATTTTGCACAAACAGAACTTTTCAGAAGTGTTAAACTTGGTACTCAAATTTTATTGCATTCGTGTACTTATCCAGATAGTTATGGTTATTAAAAAAGATGGTTTCACTCGAATTACTAGGAAAGTGACATAATAATATTATTTGTAGATTAGAACTGGAAAAGAATTTAGAGACTTTAATGAGGCCGGGATCCATTCCGTTGTTTAATACGGACCCGGACCCGTGGTTAGGCTGCAGATGGGGAAAGCTCATCCGCATTTTCAGCGGAGCCGGTACCTGCGCAGCCTAAACCGCATGCGGGAGCCTCTGCACACCTGCCCTCAGCCAGCGGCAAAGGAGCAGGAAGGAAGGAAGCTTCCAGTGGCTGGATGTGCTTCTCCTCCTACTGCAGGCCACTCAACCAGAGTCCGGGTGATAATTTTAAGTGCTATTTGGCCTTTGCTCGCCTCCACCCCACCCCTGCTGGAGGCTGTTTTCTCAGACTCACCACTCGAGACCTCTTTGTAAACCCCCACCCCGCCTGTCCCGTCCTGGGGACCGCCCCGCCGCGGGAAGAACTAGTCCGAGAGCCAAGGAGGCGGTGGACAAGCAGGTCTGAGGGAGAGAGAGGTCGCGGGAAAGCCCGTTTTGCCGCGGACAGGGACAGGGACGTGTCTCTGCCAGGCTGGGCGGACCAGCGTCGGGGAGGGGCGAAGCCGGCGGGCCGCGGCCCAGGGGGGAAGGCGGCCGGGACCCCGCAGGGACCAGGGGCCAGGGGCCAGGCCTCGGGGCCGCTCCCGCCCTGCCGCCCCCCTGCGCGCCTCCCCCCTCCCGTCTCCCCATCGCCTCCCCTCCCCACGTGAGCCTCCCCCTGCTCCCCCCAGCCTCCCTCTTCCCCCTGCACGTGCCTCCCTCCACCCCCCTCGCCTCCCCATCCCTCCCCCGCGTGCCTCCCCCCTCGTCTCCCCATCACCGTCACCCCCGCGCCTCCCCTCCTCGGGTGAGCCTCCCCCTGCTCCCCGTATCCTCCCCTTCCCCCTGCGCGCGCCTCCCTCCACCCACCCTCGCCTCCCCATCCCCCCCCCCCCCGCGCCTCCCCTCCCCGCGTGAGCCTCCCCCTGCTCCCCCCCAGCCTCCCCTTCCCCCTGCACGTGGCTCCCTCCACCCCCTCTCGCCTCCCCATCACCCCCGCCCCCCAGTGCCTCCCCTTCCCGCGTGAGCCTCCCCCTGCTCCCCACGTGGCTCCCTCCACCCACCCTCGCCTCCCCATCCCCCGCGCGTCCTCCCCCTCGTCTTTCCATCTACCCCCCCCCCCCCCGCGCCTCCCCTTCCCGCCTGAGCCTCCCCCTGCTCCCCCCAGCCTCCCCTTCCCCCTGCAAGTGCCTCCCTCCACCGCCCCTCGCCTCCCCCATTTCCCCCGCGCCCCCCCCACCTTCCATCCCCGCGTGAGCCTCCCCCATCCCCCCCGCTCGCCTCTCCCCTCGTCTCCCCATACTCCCCCCGCCCCCGCACGCCTCCCCTCCCCGTGTGACCCTATCCCTGCCCCTCTGCCTCCCCCTTCCCTCTGCACGTGCCTCCCTCCCCCCACCCTCGCCTCCCCATACACCCCCACGCCCACGCGCCTCCCCTCCCCGCGGGAGCCTCCCCCGCTCCCCCTCCCTTCCCCCCTGCGCCCGAGGCCCCGTGGAGCTCCGGCCGCCGGACGGAACCGTTGGAGGGCGGCGGCCCGGGCCGTGCGTCAGGCGACCCCAGACCGAGGCGCCGACCCCAGGACCCCAGCGCGTGGGGCTCCGAACTGCGCCCTTGGAGGAGCCGCGGGTGCTCACCGCCGACCTCCGGGGCGGCCCTTTGGGGGAAATACATAAGGGACATTCGTGCCTGTTAGACTGTTTCCCCCCTAGAGGAGTGGAGGGGCTGGTCCCCTGCGCCCCAGCAGCGCTGCCCACACGCAGGGGGTCGCCGGAGACACCCGCCGGGCCCGGGTGCACGAGCCGCGCCGCCCTGGAGCCGCTGCCCGGAGCCCCGGCCTCGGGGACGCCCGGCCGAGGTGCCCCCCCCCCCAGGCTCCCGGGCTGGGTGTGGACCAGAGCGGCTGCGGGGCGCAGGGCGCCGCCCTGTCCCGGGCCGTGGGTGCAGGAGGCCCGGGGGCGCCCCCGCAGCCGCTCGCTGGGGCGCCGAGGCCTCCCGGCTTGCAGGGGCGCCTAACACAAAGGGTTGGGGGGCGTTAAAAGGAAGCCCTTTTCTCTCTAGGCTGAATGCGGTGGGAGATCAGGACTTTCATGTGGGGCTGGGCCGCATTCAGGGCGGCGGGGCGGAGCCGGGGCGCCTGGGGCCGCGCCTGGGGCCCTTTCATCCCGGGCACATCTTCAGGCGCAGGTTGTTTTGCACTTGAAAGAGGGGAGAGCCCGGAATGCGGCTGTGACAGCTGATAGTGGCCTCTGAACTCCTGGTGGGGATTTTCTAGTTCACCCCCGGGACCCATCAGGTGGCCGACACCACCGCTTTCAGTCGGAGAGGGCAGGGAGTTCCCATTTTGATCATTTTGATCAAATGGTTTTTAACCGAGGAGGGACATCGAGGACGAGGCTCTGCTCACGGAATTCCGGAAGCCACGTGGAGCAGGTTGGGCTGGAGACCCCGGGACCGGGTGGTGCGAGGCCCACGGCGGCCCGGCCAGCCGCGGAGCGCGCCAGAAGGGCGCAGGGGATGAGCTGTGCGCTGCCCCCGCCAAGCCAGCTCGGAGATTTGAGGGGACAGCTCCGCCTGGTAGTCGGCTCGGCCGGTGGGGCTTCCCACTCCTTTGCTGTTGGCTTTAATTCCAGCTCAAGCCCCTGAGGCCTTGCCAGGCCCTGAACCTACGCCTTGTAGGCCGGGCTGGGTCCACGTGGCTTAGGGAGCGCATCTCCCGCGCAGGAGGGGGTGGGATGGTACCTCAGTCCTTGTAAATGGAGAGAGAGACCTACCCATTCCTTGGTTCAAAAGCCAAGCTGTGTGGGTTGTTCTACAGCAGGTCCCAGGAAGAAATTAAAACGTTTGGATGATGAACTTCCAAATTCTAAGTTCCTTGGGGATTCAGATTCCGTGTATTTGGGGGTGAGGTCCCTGAAAGGTAAATGCTTGAAAAGCGCACACCCCCCCCCCCCCCAAGGTGATTCTTCCCATTGGGCCACGCTGTGGCGCAGGCTTCCTAGGCTTCTCTGATGGGAGCAAGACTGGGAGTGCTTGCTTTAAAACAAAAAAACCGGGATCCCTGGGTGGCGCAGCGGTTTGGCGCCTGCCTTTGGCCCAGGGCGCGATCCCGGAGACCCAGGATCGAATCCCACGTCGGGCTCCCGGTGCATGGAGCCTGCTTCTCTCTCTGCCTCTCTCTCTCTCTCTCTGTGACTATAATAAATAATAAATAAAAAAAAAATAAAAATAAAACAAAAAAAACCCAGACTTTGGGTGTCCATCTTTGTACTGAAAACTCTAATGGATATTTCTGAAAATGCATATATCTAACTGGCTTCTCAGAGAGCTCCCAAGGCTCCTGGGTTTCCCCCTAGACCCCGAGTTACTACTACTACTACTATCTCTCTCTCTCTCTCTCTTTCTCTCGCAGGTTCCTTTCCCTCTCCCTGACCTTTATTTATTTATTTTTATTTGTTTTATTTATTCATGAGAGAGAGAGAGGCAGAGACCCAGGCAGCGGGAGAAGCAGGCTCCATGCAGGAGCTGGACGTGGGACTTGATCCTGTGTCTCCAGGATCACACCCTGGGCTGAAGGTGGCCCTAAACCGCTGAGCCACCCAGGGATCCCTCTCCCTTACCTTTAAAGAATGAGAGAACACCGTGGCTCAGTCTTCCTTTTTTTTTTTTTTAATTTTTATTTATTTTTATGATAGTTACACACACACAGAGAGAGAGAGGCAGAGACACAGGCAGAGGGAGAAGCAGGCTCCATGCACCCGGAGCCCGACATGGGATTCGATCCCAGGTCTCCAGGATCGCGCCCTGGGCCAAAGGCAGGCACCAAACTGCTGCGCCACCCAGGGATCCCCCGCCCCCCTTTTTTTTTTAAAGATTTATTTTAATCCCAGTTACTTAACAGTCTTACATAAATCTCAGGTGTACAGCAGAGTGACTCAGCACCTGCATACATCAGCCAGTGCTCATCAAAGCAGGCGCACTCCTTCATCCCCATCACCTATTTCCCCCATCGCCCCCCCCTTCCCCTCTGGTGACCACCAGTTTGTCTCTATAGTGAAGAGTCTGTTTCTTGATTTTTCTTTTTTTCCCCTTGGCTTGTTTTTTTTTTTTTTTTTTTTTAAGATTTTATTTATTTATTCATAGAGATGCAGGGAGAGAAAGAGAGAGAGGCAGAGACACAAGCAGGCTCCATGCAGAGAGCCTGACGTGGGACTCGATCCCGGGTCTCCAGATCATGCCCTGGGCTGCAGGCGGCGCTAAACCAGGGCTGCCCCCTTGGCTTGTTTGTTTTTGAAATTCCACATGAGTGGAATTGTCAGACTTATTTTACTTAGCATTATGCTCTTTAAGTCCATGCATGTCATTGCTAATGGCAAGATTTCATTCTTTTTTATAGCTGAATAACACTTCCCCCCACACACATGCACACACACCACCTCTTCTTGATGTATTCTGACCAGTGGACGCTTGGGCTCCTTCCGTAATTTGGCTATTGTAAATAATGTTGCTATAAACATGTATCCCTTTGAATTAGTGTTTTCTTATTCTTTGGGTAAATACCAAGTAGTGTGATTATGGGGGTAGTTGTATTTTTAACTGTTTGAGGATCCTTCGCGCGGTTTTCCACAGAGGCTGCACCAGCTTGCATTCCTACCAACAGTGCAGGAGGGTTCCTTTGCCGGCACATCCTCACCAACAGTTGCTGTTTCTTGTATTTTTGACTTTAGCCCTTCTGACAGGTGTGAGGTGATGCCTCATTGTAGTTTTGATTGGCATTTCCCTGATGGGAGGTGGTCATGAGCACCTTCTCATGTGTCTGTTGGTTATCTGTATGTCTTCTTTGGAGAAATGTTCATGGATTGGGACATGGACATTTTTAAATTTGGATTATTTGGTTTGGGGCATTGGGTTTTATAAGTTCTTTTAATATTTTGGATACTAAGCCTTTACTGGATATGTCGTTTCAGATATCTTCTTCCTTTCCATGGGTTGCCTTTTAGTTTTGTTCATTATTTCCTTCGCTGTGCAGAAACTTTGTATTTTGATGTATTCCCAATAGTTGATTTTTACTTTTGTTTCCCTTGCCTCAGAGGCCCTAGAAAAAAATTGCTACATCTAACGCAAAAGAAGTTACTGCGTGGGCTCTCTTCTAGGCTTTTTATGGTTTCAGGTCTCACATTTAGCTCTTTAGTCCATTTTGAATTTATTTTTGTGTGTGGTGTCAGAAAGTGGTGCAGTTTCATTCTTTGGCATGTCACTTTCTGGTTTCCCAGCACCGTTTGTTGAAGAGACTTTTTCCCACTGGATGTTCTTTCTTGCTTTGTCGAAGATTAGTTGACCATATAACTGTGACCATATATAGTTGACCATAATAAAACTCACTTGTGAGTTTTCTGTTCTGTTCTATTGATCGATGTGTCTGCTTTTGTACTAGTTCTGTTTTCATTGCTGCAGCTTTGTGATACAACTTGGAAGTCTGGAATTGTGATGCCTCCAGCTTTGCTTTTCTTTTTCAAGGTTGCTGTGGCTATTTGGGGTTTTTGGTGGTTCCATGCAGATTGTTCTAGTTCTTTCATAAATTGCTGTTGGTGTTTTGATAGGGATTGCATTGAATGTGTAGATTGCTTTGGGTAGTACAGACAGTTTAACAATATTTGTTCTTCCAACCCGTGAGCATGGAATGTCTTTCCATGTTTTTGTGTCATCTTGAACTTCTTTCATCAGTGTTTTATAGTTTTCAGAGTACAAGATCATTCACCTCTTTGGTTAGGTTTATTCTTATCTTATTTTTGGTGCAGTTGTAAATGGGATTGTTTTCTTGATTTCTCTTTCTGCCACTTCACTATCGGTGTAGAGAAATGCAACAGATGTCTGTATGATGATTTTGTATCCTGTGACTTTACTGAATTCATTTATCAGTTCTAGTAATTTCTTTGGTGGAGTCTTTTGGATATTCTATATATAGTATGTCATTTGCGAAAAAAGTGCAAAGTCTTACTTCTTCCTTACCCAGTTGGTTGCCTTTTATTTCTTTTTGTTGTCTGACTGCTGTGGACATGGACCAGTCTTTAGTACTCTCTCTTTCTAAGCTCACTTCCTTGGTGGTCTCCTCTACCTGTGGCTTCCTATGAGACTCCCAAAGTTATAGCTCCAGCTCAGATGTTCCCAGAACTCTAGATTCTTCATCCATCTAATTGCTTGCTTAGTATCTCCCCTTGGCCTTGACCTTTTAGCCCAGAATGTTCTCTCCCTACATATCAGAAAGAAGGCCAGTGTGGTTGGAGCAAATCATGCAAGAGTGGGAGGCCTCTAAAGACAAGGTTGGAGAGGAAGGCAGATCATGAGGGCCTTTAGGGCATGGGAAGGAGTCTAGTCTATCTGACCTAAGACATTAAAAGAACACTCTAGCTGCCATGTGGAGAAGGAATTGGAGAAAGGCGAGAAATACAGAAAATGGAAGCTCAGTTAAGAATCTTTTACAATGAGCAGCCCGGGTGGCTCAGCAGTTTAGTGCAGCCTTCAGCCCACGGTGTGATCCTGGAGACCCGGGATTGAGTCCCACGTTGGGATTCCTGCGTGGAGCCTGCTTCTCCATCTGCCTGTGTCTCTGCCTCTCTGTCTCTCATGAATAAATAAATAAATAAAAAATTTTAAAAATAATCTTTTACAATAATCCAGGGGCGCCTGGGTGGCACAGTTGGTTAAGCATCTGATTTTTGGTTTCAGCTCAGGTCATGATCTCAGGGTCACGAGATTGAGCCCTGTGGTGGGCTCCAGCTCAGCTCAGAGTCTGCTTGAGTTTCTCTCTCCTCCCTTTGTGCCTCCCTCCCCCTTCAAATAAATAATCTTTAAAAAAATCTTTTGCAATAAATCCAGACAAGAAATGATGGTGGCCTAGTCCAGGTAGAAGCCTTGGAGACAGAAGTGGATAGAGAAGGGACAATTTTAAAAGTAGCCAAAACTGGACTGGCTGGAGGATTTGAGTTAGAACATGAAGGAAAAAGAGAAATCAGGTAACTCCCAGTTAAGATTAGTAATTTCGATGGCGGTATCATTTCCTAGTAGGAGTAAAAGGCAGTGGCTCCTTACTTTTCCTCATGTTATAACACGTGAAAAATAACATTTGTAAGATACAGTGAGAAAACTAGAGGAGATTTGCCGATGTCTATGTGAAGTTTAGTGAAATTTTCCATTATATTTTCTTTTATATCATATAATTATGATAAGAAAAATTAAAATACAAAGTATAAAGGAGGATATAGCAAATAGGTTTAAAAATACCTCTCCAATAAATTCTTTTAAAAAAATGTAATGAGGAATTTGCTTTAGAACACTACTTGGATGGGTATCCCTGGGTGGCTCATCAGTTTAGCACCTGCCTTTGGCCCAGGGTGTGATCCTGGGGTCCCGGGATGGAGTCCCACGTTGGGCTCCCTGTATGGAGACTGCTTCTCTCTCTGCCTGTCTCTCTCTCTCTCTCTCTCTCTCTCTCACTCTGTCTCTTTCTCTCTCATGAATAAATAAATAAAATCTAAAAAAAAAAAAACACTACTTGGAAACAATGAACTATGTCACCTCAGTGAACATGACTTTTTTATTGTATCAGGTTTTAAACTTGAAGTAGCTA
The DNA here is from genome assembly GCF_018345385.1 of Vulpes lagopus. Lineage (NCBI taxonomy): Eukaryota > Metazoa > Chordata > Mammalia > Carnivora > Canidae > Vulpes > Vulpes lagopus. Next base: position 7,619,696 of record NC_054838.1, on the reverse strand, counting down.
TACACATTTCTGATCAAGACTGTTTAATGAAGGGTGCCTGAGTGGATAAATTGGTTAAGCATTTTTCTTCGGCTCAGGTCATGATCTCAAGGTCCTGGGATCGAGCCCCACGTTGGTCTCCCCGCTGAACGGGGAGTCTGCTTACCCCTCTCCCTCTGCCTCTCCCCCAGCTTGTGCTCTGTCTCTCTCTCTCTGTCTCACTCACTCCCTCTCCCAAATAAATAAATAAATAAAATCCTTTTTTTTTTTTTAAAGACTTTAATGACAGGCTCTTCAAATTCTTAAAAATTACGACAATAAAACCTTTTTCACAAAGGAGATAAAACTAGAAATATTTTCCCAACCATTCAAACATTTTCAGAGTTAAAATGAAACTTAAGGACTTTTAAGGTCTTTGTTGAAATCTCTTATAGTACTTCTAGTGGATTTAAAATCCAGTATAGGGAATCCCTGGGTGGCTCAGTGGTTAAACTCTGCCTTCAGCCCAGGGTGTGATCCTGGAGTCCTGGGATCGAGCCCCACATCAGGCTCCCTGCATGGAGCCTGCTTCTCCCTCTGCCTGTGTCTCTGTCTCTTTCTCTGTGTCTCTCATGAATAAATAAATAAAATCTTTAAAAAAATAATAAAATCCAATAGAATATTTTCATTTATCTGTTTGTTCATTGAACAACTATTTATTGAGGCTTACTAAGGGCAGGTACTGTTCTAGGCACCTAAATAGCTAGTATTTCAAAATAACAATGAAGCTCTAATTTGCAGAATCTGCTTGCCTGCCACTAGCTCGTCTGTCACAATATGTCCTCTGATATATGTGGAGGTTGAGGGTAGAAGCCACCACCTGGAGCCACACCTATGTGGCCCCTGTCCCTGCTTTGTCCTGTGTTCTATGCTCTTTGGTCACCTGGAACTCTGTAGGTGCTCTTCTGCCAAGGGAGAGAGTCTTGGCTCAATCCAAGGACCAAACCAGCTCATTTTGTTGACTGGTTTGGGGGTTCATGAGACTGCTGGTCATGGCATCTGGCCCTGATCAGTGGTGCTTCTTTCAGAGGATGCTTTGGTGCTGCACAGTGCCCTTGATGGCCCCAGAATCCAACTGGCCACCCGACACGCTGACATGGCACACTGGGGTGCTGTGGCGCTGTGTAAGTGCTCTCACTTAGACAGTTCTGGTCAGCGAGCAAAAGTGTTATGGACCGAATTGTGTCCTCCATCCCCCTACATTCATTTGCGAAGCCCTGCCCTCCAACATGACTGTGCTTGGAGGCAGGGTCTTTATGGGGGTGATTAAGGTTAAATGAGATAATAGGGTGGGCATGGTGGGAAGAGAGAGAGAGAGACAGACATCGGGGATACACATAGAGGAAAGGCCATGTGAGGCCACATGAGGACGCAGTGAGAAGACAGCCATCTATAAGCCAACGAGGGAGGCCCCCACCTTGATCTTAGACTTCCAGCCTCTGTACTTGTGAGAAAATTAATTTCTATTGGTTAAGCCACGGAGTCTACAGCGTTTGGTGATGGCAGCCCTAGCAGTCAGACATAGGAACTGGGCCATATGCAGGGGTTTTCAAAGTTGGCTTCCAGATGGGACCCTCCTGAGGAGCTGTAGGTAATAGCCATTAGCCTGGCCTCGTGTGTAGCTGAAAATTTTTAAGAAGTTCTGCAGGTAAGCTTAAATGTCAGCCCAGGTGAGAACCACTGAGGGAACGGGTATGAAATTTCAAGGAAACAGATTCATTTCTACCTGGGAAAAAAACAAACTTTTGTTTGGGGTCTGCCTAACAAAATGGTGAGACCCCCCCCCCCCCCCCCCCCCAATCAACCAGAAGTATTTAAGCAGAGGCTGGAGAGAGTGCTAAGGGCTTCCCAGGAGAGTGTGCACCTGACCACCAGAGGGCCATTCCTGCTGGCAGATGGGGCATCCACCCTGTCACCCCCAACATCCATCTTCACCTTCACCTGACCCTGCACAGCATAGACAGTCCATCAGGGCACCTTGGATTGCTCTCGCTCTGTAGGTTCTGATCCCGCCACTCGTTCCCTGCCATGTCTTCTGCGGCTGTTCCTCTGTGCTCTTCCAGAGCCTCCCCATTAAAGGAAAGGCTAAGCTTGATGTATTCTACAGTCCTTTCCAGATCTCAGATTTCTTCATTTTAATCAAGTAAAAATATAGCTTCCTGATTGTAAGAGGAGATGAGAATTAAATTAGCAATTTCAAGCCATATCAAGTTCCTCTCCAAAAGAAAGGCAGATTTAGTCAATGAGCTATGCTTATTTTCTACACAAATTGAATTAGTGGAAAATGAAAGGGTCACCCGCTGAAGATGTCCCTTTGGCCCCAACACATAAATGCTTTCTTAGCCTGACTGCCTGGGAAAGCTTAAATTTGTTGTGGGCGCACCTGTCAACCTCGTTTGTAGATTTTTGCTGCAGGATGCTTAATATCCTGCAAGTCAGTGCAGTAAGTCAGTGCAGAAACTTGAGGTGGAGTCAGACATTCAGATGATGTCTATACGCCCCCTCACCAGTGCTGGAGATCGTGGACTCTTGAGGAAGGGGAGACGTCCGGGGCCTCTCTGCCACTAAGCCTTAGAACCTGGCATCGGTTTGCCTTCCTGTATGCTTTGCTCCTCCTTGTCATGGTTTTCTCCCCCCTGCTCTTGTGACTTGGAGTGCTCCCCTTGAACTCTCCCCTGTTGCAATTCTCTCCTTGATAAGTGCAGCTAGAGACCAGGGTGCCTCCTGCTTTTGGAGGCAGGGTGCCTCCTGCCCTTGTATGCCACATCTGAAACTAGCTGTGACATTTTGGCACTGACCTATTTTATGACTGATAATGTGAAAAGCAGGCAGGAAATAACAAAAGTAGCCAACTTGAGGATGTTGCAGAGAATTTAAACCCTACATAATTTTAAATCTTTTCTTAAAGATCTTATTTATTTATTCATTCATAAGAGTAACAGAGAGAGGCAGAGACACAGGTTGAGGGAGAATTAGGCTCTATGCAGGGAGCCCAACGTGGGACTCGATCCTGGGTCTCCAGGATCACACCCTGGGCCAAAGGTGGTGCTAAACTGTTGAGCCACCCAGGCTGCCCTAAACCCTACAGAATTTTAGAGTCAAAGCCCCTGGTCTACTTTTTTTTTGCTACTTTCTGAGATGGAAACTAAGCCTGTAATGAGAATGGACATTATCAACTTCCTCCTATTCCCTGCTAACCTCTTATGCACCACGGGTTTCCAGGAAAACAGACCCATAGGATACACACACACGTGCAAATATACACACATTATGTATATGTGCGTGTGTGTGCATATATTTATATATACATGAATAGACATATATATTCTATATGTCTATATATTCTATATATTCTATACATCTATATTCTACTATATATATTATGTGTAGTAGAGAATCTTGGCACCTAACAAATCTGCAGTCATAGGACAGGCTGGTAAGCTAGAAACTCAGGCAAAAATTGATGCTGCAATTTGGAGACACAATTCCTTTTTCAGAAAAACCCCTGTTTTTTCTCTTAGAACCTTCAACTGGTTAAATGATACCTACCCACATTGTCAAGTGTCATCTCCTTTCCTTAAGGTCAGCCGATTTAGGCGTTAGCCACTTCTTCAGAACACCTTCACAGCAACACCTAGATTGACATTTGATTAAATAACTCAGTGTGATACCTAGCTAAGGTGGCACATAAAACTAACCATTACTGACACTGAAAGGCCCCCAACCTCTGAGCCTCACTTTTGATTCAGGATCTCTAATCCCCTGGAATTTGGGAGGAAACACTATGTATGACCTTCGTTTCTCTTTCTTTTTTTTTTTTTAATTTTTAAAGATTTTATTTATTCATAAGAGAGAGAGAGAGAGAGAGGCAGAGACACAGGCAAAGGGAGAAGCAGGCCCCACACAGGGACCTCAACGTGGGACTCGAATCTGGGACTCCAGGATCACACCCTGGGCTGAAGGCAGGCGCCAAACCACTAAGCCACCCAGGGATCCCTTAGTTTCTCTTTCTTAAATAATCTGGTCTATGTGTGGACATTGCCTTCATTGAAAAATCAGTTTTGAAGGTCAAGGCGGAAGAGGATGGTAGAATGATGTTGCTGGAAAGGGCCCCTACAGAAGCACTCTTAAATTACTGTCACTTCTCTAATTCTGATAAAACACTACGTTCCATTCTCTTTATTAAATATACAGCCCCATGAACACTCTTGGCCTGCAGAGCACTCTACCCTCATCACGTGAGCTGTATGCTTACAGAGAGTGACTTGTTTATTCCCAAACCTGTTTATGCCAATTTTTCTTGCTAGCATCTCCTCATTTGTCAATTGAGGGGCTCAACCAGATTATCTTTCAGTCCCTCTTATCCTCTGCCCCTAATTTCTTTCCTCTCTAAACCATAACCAATTAAAGGCAAGAGAGAAGTGGGCACATCTAGGACTCTCTGCCCTCCTTGTTGGAGATATACCACTGGAATTCAAAAGCATTTCATTGAGCAAAACTACTCTCTGGTACTCTCTACTCTCCTTCATTGATCATGATGGTACTGCTGTGTAAGGTTTGGATTGTACAGGTGCAAATAGAGTCTGATGAGGCGGGTAATAGGACAATATGGTCAGAGTGGTCATGTCAGAAGAAGAGGTTGGTGGGGGCTGGGCCGGGCCGTCTCCAGTGGTCCAGCCATGAGTGAGGGCTTTTGGCCTGCATGGCCTTCAGGTTCTCCTGGTTATTACTCCCCAGTCCATGCTGTAAGAAGGCACAGTCATCATGGTTCTGATGGGTGCTGGAGCCTATAGTAATGAGTCTAACCAATTTGCTGACATTTCCAGTTTTAGCTGGTGCTGTGACAAATTGTTTCTGTGCTGAAGTTCATCCCACATATTAGTGGGGTGTGTGTGTGTGTGTGTGTGTGTGTGTATTTGGGGGAGTGGGGATTGCTTAAGGAAGTGTGCTAAATTTTAGGAAGCCGTAGAGTTTGTGGTGAAGGTCATAAAAGGAACCAGTTCTTAGTTTATCTTATATTAGTCCTCTCATTTTATTTTAAAGATTATTTATTTATTTATTTATTCATTCATGAGAGACAGAGAGAGAGAGAGAGAGAGAGAGAGGCAGAGACACAGGCAGAGGGAGAAGCAGGCTCCATGCAGGGAGCCTGATGTGGGACTCGATCCCGGGTCTCCAGGATCATGCCCTGGGCTGAAGGTGGTGCTAAACTGCTGAGCCACCGGGGCTGCCCTCATTTTATTTTAATCCAGAATGTGGAAAGTGCTTTTTAATTGCAGTCTGTGAACATTTCCCCTTTATGTTTTAGCTTCAAATGACTCCATGAAAACTTTCTTTATTGACTTATGGTATATAATTTAAATCCCTTTTCTGAGAGCTTGGGGACACTGACATTTCTATAAAACGTTTCTATCCAAGGTAGGAAGGTTTCCACAGGGAAAAGATTTGGTAGGAGAAACCGAATTTCTTTGTCAGTATCCATTGGTGAAATCCATTGGTTTTGCTCTCCATGTGTTGTGGGTGTACCCTCAACTTTCACCAGTGATTTTGAGTTTCTAATGTAGGACTTCATACATTTGAGGATTAGAGGAAGATTTAAGGGGAAAGAATTGTGTAACCATGACAGATGGTCTCAGTCTCTTTCAGTCTTCCGAGTTACGGCATTCTATAGACTATATTTTAGTACACTTAAAGCTATTTACTTGGTATTTGGGAGGAAACATTATGTATGACCTTAGTTTCTCTTTCTTTTTTTTTTAAATTTTTTAAAGATTTTACTTATTTATTCATGAGAGACAGAGAGAGAGAGAGAGAGAGAGAGAGGCAGAGACACAGGCAGAGGGAGAAGCAGGCTCCATGCAAGAAGCCTGACATGGGACTCGATCGGGGGGCTCTAGGATCACACCCTGGGCTGAAGGCAGGTGCCAAACCGCTGAGCCACCCAGGGTGTCTTACTAGCATCTTAAAGCCCGTATATGATCATCTTGTATTTTCTGGCCCAAACTTGCTCTTTTTTCAATTCCCCACAATATTAACTAGAATGATGAAGGTCAGGGCTGTCTAGGCCAGATCCCAATGGGCAGCCTAGACTCTTCTCTCTCTCCTTTGTGTCCTATACCTAGGGGAAGCATGTAATTTAACCCTCAAATCAAGACACTTTTGTAAATCTAAGGGACTACTGTTAATAATTAGGCCAGGACAACAGATAAATTGAAACTTCTTAGGCAAACTGGGAACCTAAGGTATCCAAATTATCTCCATTGTGTTCCTTAAATGTCACTCAGCCGGTTTCCTCCTTCAGTTGCCTTTGCCGCTGCTTTGGTTTGGCCCCCATCAGCCCTGACCTGGACTGTTATACCAGCCTACTCTCCCAGCTTCCAGGCCTAGTCTTCTCTAATTCATCCACCATCCCCATCCGGGTCACTTTCTGGCTTACATCCCCTCCGTGCCTCTGTGGACTAGAAGATAAAGACCAGACTCCTTAGTATTGAACCCAAGGCCCTTCCTGATGGATTCTTTCCTTTCTAGCATCATTCCTGTCCATTTCTTCTCTGCACCCACTTCTCTAGCTTTTCTGACTTGACTGTAGAACCTGACACAAACCATCCTGTGTCATGCTTTTTTATATATGATGTCCCCTTGCTCAAAATGCATAGCCCTCTTGCCTGGCTTCCTGAAATAGTTCAAGATTTAGCCCAAAAGACCCTTACTGGGGAAGACTTTTGCAATATAAAACATATGGATTTAGTGTAAGAGTGCTCTAAAGGCGAGACCTGTCCTTGATCATTCTCAAGAAGTTTTGGGCCTCAGGGCCTCTACTGTTCTTTGTGTGAACTTTAAACAGGGGCCCCTATGGGCAGCTCCTACAAGCTCACAGTTGGAAAGCTGCTTGGCCTGGATTTTGGATCACCACTACTACCCACTTTTTGTTCACTGCAGACTGCATTCCAAACCAGCTATATAGACCTACTAATACTCTGCATACAGGAGAGACTGGGTAAATATCTAATGGATGAATATCTGATGGATGAATGTCCTCATCATTCATGGGATGTGAGATCACCTAGTTTCATCATTGTTACACCAAGTCTACCAAAGGGCTTGTGCTGTAACCACCACCACCCCCCGTTGGCTCCTCCCTGAGGATGCCTTCTTACTTGCTGCCATCATCCTCCTGCCCATCAGACCAGACTCTTCCCAGTGAGTCCTTTGATCATTTATTTTTTTGCTGTCTGTTTTGGCTGGTAAAAGCCAGTTCAGATGGCTAATGCCTTTTTTTCAGAATGACATTGACTTATGTCCACCTACTTAACCTTACCTTCTCGACCTGCTCACTTGATGAGCATAGCAATTTATAGCCATCATTTATCCATGTGACTTCTTGATGAAAAAAGTATGCTTTTGTTGTATTCTTAAGGTTCCAAGTGAGAGCAACGCAATCTGAACAAACATAAGCAAAGGGGTCTTTAGTGTGTAGCTTCTGCTATATCTAGTGGATGCCAAGGACAGGGCTGCAGCAGCCTCAGAGCACCTAGGACCAGGCACACGAATGGCATCAGGACACTCTCTGTCTTTTGCATTTCCTGTTCTTTGCATATCTGCTTTACTAATTTCTCTGCCAGTTTGTTGCCTTTGTTTTGCCTTTGTTTTTCTGGCTTACACAGTGGGAAAAAAAAAAAGCCATTGAGAGGCCCTGGGTTTTTGTGGTGCAACTTTATCTACCTGAGAGGGATTGAAAGACTCTTACAATCCCATTTTCAAAATTCCTGAGGCAGAGATTCAGTGTTTCAGTGTGAGCCAGATAGTCCATCCTGGACCAGTGGGGAAAATCACATAAAAGCATGGCAACTTCTGCAACAATCATATAGATGTAAGTAGGAAGGAGGGCTCATTAATTGGCTCTTACAGGGGTGTACCTTGTGCCTGATGTGTGTGTCCACACTGTGCTAGACACTGGAGAGATGGTGGTGAATGAGCAGACCTGCACTCTTAAAGCTTATATTATAATGAGGGAGAGAAACCATTTATGAGGAGCCAAATAAACAGTATTTTTAAAATTTAAATTCAACGTATTTAACATATAGTGTGTTCTTAGCTTCAGGGATAGAATTTAGTGACTCATTTGCATTAGCACCCAGTGCTCATTCCATCATGTGCCCTCGTTAATGCCTGTGACCCAGCTATGCCATCCCCCCGTCCACCTCCCCTCCAACAACCCTCCATTTATTTCCTAGAGTTAAGAGTCTCTTGTGGTTTTTTTCATTTCTAGTTCACCAAAGAGTAACTGTCAGTCAGGACTTCTGTTGACAATAGGAAAGTTTTTTTTTTTTAAGATTTTATTTATTCATGAGAGACACACACACAGAGAGACAGAGGCAGAGACACAGGCAGAGGGAGAAGCAGGCTCCATGCAGAAGCCTGATGTGGGACTCGATCCCAGGACTCCAGGATCCCACCCTGGGCTAAAGACAGGTGCTAAATCGCTGAACCATCCAGGGATCCCCAACAGTAAGAAAGTTTTACCACTGAGTTGAAAGAACTGCAGGCTTGTCCCCCTCTCTGTTACCATCTTATTTTTCTTTCTCTTCCCCTATGTTCACCTGTTTTGTTTCAAAATTCCACATATGAGTGAAATCATATATTTGTCTTTCTCTGACTTATTTCTCTTAGCATAATACACTTTAGTTCCATCCACATCATTCCAAATGGCAAGATTTAAATCTTTTTGATGGGTGAGTAATATATATATATATACACCACAACTTCTTTAGCCATTCATTTGTCAATGGACATCTGGGGTCTTTCCATATTTTGGTTTCACATAAGCAGTATTAAGTTGATAATGGGTATATATATGGTGGAAGAAAGCTGCTTCTGAAGAAGTGGCATTTAAACTACAAGTAAAGGGACACCTGGGTGGCTCAGTGGTTGGGCATCTGCCTTTGGCTCAGGACGTGATCCCAGAGTCCCAGGAACGAGTCCTGCATCAGGCTCCCTGCATGGAGCCTGCTTCTCCCTCTGCCTGTGTCTCTGCCTCTCTCTCTCTCTGTCTCTCATGAATAAAGAAATAAAAATCTTAAAAAAAAAAAAACTACAAGTGAAGGATGACAATGAATGAGCCCTTGTAAGAGCAGAATAAAATCGTCCCAGGCTTCTCTGGGACCAGGAGAGATCAAGTGCAAAGGCTCTGACTTGTGGGGGAAGGAGTGGGGTGTCTGGGAATCCAAGGCAAGCCCTTTGAGTGACAGAGTGAGTGAGGGTGAAAGTGCTCTGACATGATGTTGGACAGGAAATGCTCGCAGGACACAGTAATGACACTCAGCAATGGGAGGTCACTGAAAGTTTTGAGAGGCATCAGCATCACCAGGTCTAGGGGTTGTACAGGAGGCATGGATTGGACAGGTAGGTGCCAAAGTTGAGAGTCTGGGAGCTTTGGGCTTACAGATGGTCCACAATTAACGATGGTTCAACTTATAATTTCCCAGCTCTACGATGGTGCAAAAGCAATGTGCATTCCATAGAAACTGTATTTTTGAAGTGTGGATTTTGATCTTTCCGTGGGCTAGCGATATGCAGTAGGATCCTCCTCCATAAAGCTGGGCAGTGGCAGCGAGCCACAGCTCTGGTCATCCCTGCAGTCACATGGCTAGGCAACCCATATACTTCCTTCCATCTGTCTTCCACTTTCAATACAATATTCAATAAATTATGTCAGACATTCACTGCTTTACCACAAAATAGGCTTTACGTTAGATGATTTGGCCCAACTGTGGCCTAATGTAAGTGTTTTGAGCGCGTTTAAGGTAGGCACGATTAAGCTCTTTTGTTCAGTAGGTTAGTTATGTTAGATTCATATTCAACTTATGATATTTTCAACCTGCAGTGGGTTTATTGGAATGTAAGTTGAGGAAGATCTGTAGAACTCTGATGATACTGGTGTAATTCCCTTGGGGATTACTTGGATATGAGGGAAAGGGAAGAATCAACAATGTCCTCTGGAATTTGGCTTTAATAATTGGGTAGGTCATTGTGGTATCATTTACTGTAAAGCCTGGAAGGGGGTACAGGCTGGGGTGATGGGATGGGAATAAAATCTAACAGGTCCATTTAGAGGACTAATTTTGAGATGTCTGTAGAATATCCAGATAGAGTTATTAGGCAGTCACTTGGATACATTAATTTGGAGCTGTTAGGAGTCATCTAGGCTAGACACAGAAATTTGGAAATGCTTACATAGATCAGTATGTCAAGTGGTGGCACACATAATTTGCTTGATACCCAGAGTGGATCATTTTTTAACACTCCCTCCTTTATATGACAAAATATTTTTTCACAATGATCCTATAATGGCTATACTCACATTTTCTTGATTTGTCTTTAGCTTTAAGATAAAAAGTTAACGATTAAAATGACAAGACTGCATTTTCATGTTAAAGATATTCTCCAAAGTTAGTAAAATATTTATGAATTTTATTTTACACTTACCAACAAAAGTATTACACTTTGTAGTTCACACTCAGTTTTACTGTTTTAAATTTGGAAGACAAATACTCTGAATGTTCACATACAATGACAGATGAAACAACTCATTTGATTTTGTCATTTTTATAGTCACTTTGCTGTCATTGCTTATTTTGAATCTACTCCCTACCACATATTCCTGTGATACTCCAGGGGGAAGAGACATGAACTGTATCTGACAAAAGATTGAATAACTTCAAAGTATTATGAACCTCTCTTGATATGAATTCATGCAACTGAGTCTGCAGGTATTCTATGGGAGAAGAGAAGGGCTGACTATATAAATGTTTTTTTTCCCCCAAACTCCATGGAGAATACCCACTTACTAAAGAAAAGTAATGCAAATATTTGAAGTTTCATATTTTTATCAAAACTCAAAAGTAATTAAACCAGTGTTTAGAACATACATCAATAAAAGACAGCATTCCCTCAAAAAAGGAGTATTTTATGACTGATGCTATCTGGAATTGGTGATACTAAAAATCAGACCCATGCATAATTGGCATATTGTTTTGAAAATCTCTATAGACCATGCATTCTCTTATTGCTTGTACCAGAGATGAGCAACACCTACTGCCTTGTCCTGGTTATGCCTCCAATTTTAAGCCATGGGAATGGCTGAAGCAACCTTGGAGGAACATGCATCTGGAGAAAAAGGACTAGGACCAAACCTTGCCACATTCTGACATGTAAGGAGTTAGGGAAAGTAAGATAAACCAGAAAAGGAAGCATAGAAAGAACAGCCAGTGAAGTAGGAGGAAAATCAGGAGTCTGGTTTCACAGAAGCAAAGAGAGAAATATTTTTTAAGCAGAGTGGGGTCCACTGCTGCTCAAAGATCATCTAAGGTGATTGAAAAATGACCTTTGGATTCTTCATTTGGGATCTTGCTGCTGACTTTGACAAAGTCAGTTTCAGTGGAGTGATGGAGGCAGAAGCCAGATAGAAGTAGCTAGAGAGAGATCAAGATCTGATCAAGGGGGGGACCGTGCATCTGGACAGCTGGTATGAAAAGCTTTGCCAAAAAGGGAGCAAAAAAATGAAGCAGCAGCTGGAGGAGAATTTGGATCAAGGAATGTGTGAGACTATGTATACTGGAGCATACTTGTATCCTAACAGGAAAGATATAACAGAGACAAAGATCCAGATGATGCAAGAGAAAGAGGGAATAACTGAAGGAGTCCTGGAGGGGGTCAGAGGGGAGAGAACTGGAACGGTGCTTCTCAAACAGTGATTCTCAGATGATATTGATGCTGCTGGTCTGTGGAGCACATTTTGAATAGTGAAGATGGAAGGGACGGGAAGGAAAATGGCACTTGATTAACATTAGGGAAGACTTTGGTGCACTGGAATACAAAGGTTTCTGTAAAACAAAAACACCATAAACTTGGTTAAAGGCTAAATGTGAGAGAAGGAAAAAGTATTTGCAATTTATGTGACAAATGGTTAAATATGTGACAAATGGTTAATGATATTCACATTGAAAGGATTACAAAGCCACAGGGGGAAAAATGACACAATAACAAATGGACAAGAGATATGAACAGGTGATTCACGAATAAGGAGTTCAATAAACATAAAAAAATTCCATCTCCATAGTAATGAGGAAAATTCAGAAAGTGAGATACAGTACCATACTCATCAAGTTGCAAAACATGAAAAACTGTCAATTCTACAATCCTAGACGTGAGTTAGCAAGAACTTCCAAACACGGCTGGTGGAAGTAATTTGGTAATGCTTAATAGAGCTGAAGATCCACACTAAAATATAGAAGTTCCACTTCTATAGGCATATATGCCAGATAAATTCTTGTACATATTATACAAAACTCTGCACAAGAATATTAATTAAAATATTGTTTATAGCAGAGAAAATGGCAGGCAACCTAATGTCCATCAGTAGGAGAATGGAAAGACACATCTGGCACAGCCCATGCAATTGAAAACTCTTCAACATTGAAAATTAGTAAACTAATGTTGTTCATCAACATGGAAAAGTCTTTTAAAAATGTTAAGGGGCACCTGGGTGGCTCAGTTAGTTAAGCGTCTGACTCTTAATTTTAGCTCAGGTCATGATCTCAGGGTTGCGAGATTGAGCCCAGTGTCAGGCTCTGTGCTGGGTGTGGAGCTTGCTTAAGATTCTCTCTCTTCCTGTCTCTCTGCCTGTCCTTCTCCTCTCTTTCTCTCTCTAAAGACAAATAAATAAATACAAATAAAAGTAAAAATGTTGCATGAGGGGCGCCTGGCTGACTCAGTTGGAAGAACATGTGACTCTTGATCTGCAGGTCATGAGTTCGAGCTGCATGTTGGATGTAGAGATTACTTAAATAAAAAAATGAGAAAAATAAAAATGTTGAGTGAATAAAGCAAGATATAGATCTATAGGTACAATATGATAGCAACTATAACCTTAAAACTTATAAGACAAAAAAAACCCAAAAACTTAAAAGACAAAGCTATATACTAGTATTTATGAATACACATAGAGGGAGAAGTATAAAATATTCATTGGATTGATAAATGATAAAAAAAAATTCAAGTTACTGGTTACTTCTGAGGAAGAAGGGAGAGAGAGGAAGGAGGGAGGACTGTGATCAGGGAGGGAAACACAGGGACAACTGTGTCAGTAATGCTTTATTTCTTCAAAAGAAATATAAAGCAAGCATGACAACAATTTTAGGATTGTGTAGAGCTGGACAGTAGATATGGGAGTGTTTATTATGGGATTCTCTGTATTTTTCCCTAGTTTGAAACATAAATAAATTTTAAGAAAGGAATAAGCGACATTAAGTTCTGATCACTTGAAAGTGAATAGAAGTTCTCCTCGGAATCATCACAAAAAATTTTCACTGGGCTCAAGGCTTCCAGCCTAGGCATTATTCCAGTTACCTGCATTTCTCAGGAGTAAGTACAAAAATGAGATTGGAGTGGGATGGGGGCTTAGGACCCAACTACTTCTGTCTGTTGGGTAGGGAACGGTGAGGGTAGTAGATGGTGAAGAGAGGATTGGAGACAAGACACTCCTAATTTTCTCAGAGGTCACTTACTATCTCAGTGGTTCCAAATATCTGTATAGTCATCCTCCTCTAACACAACTTGCTCTCCTAAGGCACCTTTATCCAAGAAATAAAATGCAATTTCTGATTTCATCTTTGTGAAAGATTTTACTACCAACTACATTATCTATTTTTAGATTACATTGACAATGCATAGTTGTTTCTTCAGCCTTATGTAATAGTAGACTTGTTGATTAACTTGGGAACCTAACTCAACATTTGTTATCTTAGGGATATGCATCCCAAGGGATATGCATCCCAAATAATAGAGTATCAGTGTACTTCTGGATTCCAATCTATTTATAAATTTGTGGCAACCCTTTCCCAAATAGGTTTTTTTTTTTTTAAAGAGAGAGAGAGAGAGAGAGAGAGAGAGAGAGAACATACACCTGGGTCAGAGAGGGAGAAGGAGAGAGAGAGAATCTCAAGCAGGGTCCATGCCAAGCATGGAGCCCAAGGCAGGGCTGTATCTCACAACCTCAAGATCATGACCTGAGCCAAATCAAGAGTTGGTCACTTAACCCACTGAGCCACTCAGGCACCCCTCCAAGTGGATTATTATAGTGGCTTCTGTTCTTCCCCTTGGCAATGTTATTTTGCAGTTTCTCCCATCCAGAGATGGACTCTGTTTCTCTACCCTTTGAATCTGGCCTATGTCTTATTTGGGGCCAATAGAGGGTGGTAAACAGACCTTGTGTCAGTTCTGAGGCTAGATGTCAAGAGGCCTTGTTTGCTTTTATTCTTATTTCTCAGAATTTTGCCATTGCCTTAAACAAAAGCTTGGCCTAGCCAGTTGGAGGATGTCTCACTATGTAAGGGCGGGGCAAAGTCCTACCAGACCGGCCAAAGCCATTGTAGGTAGACCAGTCAACCCACAATGGACATTATGAGTGAACCTGAGATCAGCCACATCTCATCCACAGCAACCTAACTCATGAGAACTAAAATTGTTTAAGCTACACAATTTGGGGTTGACTTAGTAAACAGCCATAACTAGCCTTGACGTAGCCTTGAACCTTGAGAAATAATACCTAAGATGGAAGCAGAGTGCTCTGTGATGACATATAGCAACACTTTTCAATTGCTTGAGACTTCAGTACAGCATATGCTAGAAATGCGTTGCTCTGAACATTGCTTTGTGGCTGGCTGTTAGTAGCTCATGAAGAACTGATGACTTTTTGACGTATTCTGTTGAGAAGCATTCATGGGAAAAGGCCGGGTTAATTTTACTTCGATTCTTTAACCCTGACTTTCTTCATGCCTGTCACATGACCGTCTCGAATCTTAATGTTATGGCAACATAATCACATTCTTTTGCTCATTAAGTAAGTAGTAGGCTAGAATTTCAATTTGGCTACTTCTTTGAGAGCAGAAAATTGCTGCAAAGATACTAATGAAATGCTCACTGACTTACATGCCCGTAAAAATATCTCAATTATTTGTGTCATTTTCTTTTTTCCTTTGGCCTTTTTCCATGAGCAGCCACTTGGCATATTGTACAAAGGGATGTTTTCCAGCAGAGAGGGAGGAAGAAAATGTTCACCTGTTTAAAAAAAGCTGCCATGAGGATTCTGACACAGGCAAGGATTTTCTCTCTCATCCCCATATTACTTCCCCGAACAGACTGTAATTTCATCAATTTTCCATGCTTATGGTCATGAATGCTTGGCATTACCATATCTTCGTGTTAACAAAACGGGGATTTCATGGCTCCAGTTTTCACTTGAAGACAAGGAAGGCGCGAAGACCTCATCAGAAATATGGTGTGTCTCCTGTTGGCCTGAACATGCCTCTGGGTGTAGACTTCCCTTTGCTTTCTTTCTTTTGTGTTGATGTCAGGGACAGATTTACCCCCCACCTTCCACGCTCCACCCACCCATTCCCCTGGCCCACTCTCCGCAGGTAACAAGGAAGCTGAAATCTTCTCCAAAACCTTTTTTTTTTTTTTTCCCCTACAATGTCAGTGCTTCAAAAATCTGGATTCTTCTTTCCTTCCAGAATCGAAGTAGAAGCCATGGATGGGGAAACTTAAGTAACATTTATAATAACAGACTTATTTATCTCTGCATTTCCTAGACTACTCATGTGGCTTTGGGATGAGATAAATGCACTTATTCTTTTAAAATTTGTCATTGTAAAGTATGATAAAACCTACTGAATATTGAAAGAACTCGGACATGTGGGGAAAATTCGTTGCTCCTTGAAGTTATTTCTCAGTCTTCTACTTATCAGCTGTATGTATGACTCTGGGCAAGTTATTGTAGCTTTTCTGTGCCTTGGTTTTCTCACGTCTTAAATGATAAAAGGAATGCCTGCTTCAAAAGATTGTTATGAGGTTTAAGTTTTCTAAGACCTGTAACATGGTTAGATCAGTGCTTGGCACATGTAAGCACTCAATAAATGTTAACTTATTAACATTTATTTAGTAAAATGTTATTCTTAATTTTTATTAAAAATGAGTTATTCTTAATTTTTATTAAAGACATGTCACATGTTTTTAGGGTTGTACTCTTCCTCATAAGTACTTTCTCATAATCTCTTATATGAATTTGATGTTTAACAACTTATAAAGGGGTTTTATATTTGGTTCCAGTAGCCCTATGGGTTTGGACAGAACAGAGATTATCATACCTATTTTACAAATGAGGGGGAAAAATTAAACATAGAATTATATGATCCACATGAGTCAGCATTCTACTTGTAGGTATATGCCCAAAAGAATAGAAAACAGCAATTTGGCCAGATGTTTGTACAACAGTGTTCATGGTGGCATATTCACAATGGCCAAAGGATGGAAGCAAGCCAAGTGCCCATGGATGCATGAATGGATAAACAAAATGTAATAAATACAATATAAACACACACAATCAATGGTCAGTGATCGATGGTACTATCCAACAACTTTCATTTTTCACTTAATATGATACCTTTACATTCCAAAATATTTATATACCATATTTTCTAATAGCTGCATAATGTTCCATAGCTTTCCCCCCTCTTTCCTTCCCCTTTCTCTTTTATAAAAAAGTGACTATTGTATCATAATTAAGGTATAATAAAATGCACTCTTTAAAAATGTGCTATTCATTGAGTTTTGATTAACCCACCAATCAAGGCTAAGAACATTTTTATTACCTCCAGAAATTCCCTCATAAGTATCCAAGTCAGTTACTCATCTCACCCCATCCCCCTCCAAGCAACCACTAATCTAATTTCTATGACTTTAGATTCAGTTTTCCTGTTCTATAATGCCATATATTAGGATCATACTGAGTACAGCTGAGTACTTTTGCTCAATGTCATATTTTTGAGATCTATGCTCCTTTTTATGGTTGAGCAGTGTTCTGCGATATGAATATACCATAACTGGTTTATCCATTTATCTGATAATAACATTATTTGGATTTTGACAACATTTGGGGTTATTTCCACTTTGTTGATATTATGAATTTTATGAATGAAGCTGCCATGGACATTCATATGTAAATTTTTATCTGGACATGTTTTCTTTTCTCTTGAGGAAACATCTAAGAGTGAAATTGTTGTGCTATATGTAGAGTGTATGTTCAACTTTATAATATCCTGCCAAATTATTTTCCAGAGTGGTTGTACCACTCACAATGTATGAGAATTTCACTTGCTCTACATCCTCAACAGGACTCAGATTTGATTGTGATTTTTGAGGTTTCTAAAATTTTTTAAAATTTTATTTATTTATTCATGAGAGAGAGAAAGAGGCAGAGAGAGAAGCAGGCTTCCTACAGGGAGCCCGATGCAGAACTTGATCCCAGGACCCTGGTATCATGACCTGGTATCTTGAACCTGTTTGCAATAGATGTTTGAAGATCTTTTTCCACTTATTCCATGAGCTAAAGGCAGACACTCAACCACTGAACTACCCAGGTGCCTCTCGTTTGCCAATTTTAAAGTAGGTTTTCTTCTTATTGAGTTGTAACTGTTCTTTGTATTTTTTCTGGACACAAGTCCTTTGTCAAAAAATGTATCATGGATATTTTTTCCCTAGTACAAAGACTGATATTTCTTGTGTTTTCGGAAAATCAAACTTTTAAATTTTGGTGAAATTCAACTTGTTAATATTTCTCTCTTATTGCTAGTGGTTTTGTATTGTGTTAAAGAAATCTTTGCCTATCACAAGAAGGTGAAGATTTTCTTCTGTTTCTTTTAGATATTTTATAGTTTCAGTTTTTACATTTAAACCTATGATCCATTTTGAGTTTGTTTTTGTATAGGTAAGAGGTAGGGGTTAAAGTTCATTTTCTTGGGGGTATCCGGTTGTACCAGCACCATTAATCATTAGTTGAAATGAATTCCTTTCTTTTCCATTGAATTATATTATTGATACCATTTTTGAAAATCAGATGAACTCTCTTCTCCTCTGTTTATGTCAATCCTTACTCAACTAGCACACCGTCTTGATTGCTGTAATTTTATGAGTCAAAGTCAGGTACTAAAGCCCTCCAACTCTTCTTTTTTAAAATTGTCTTAATTGTTGTTTTGCATTTCCACATAAATTTTTGAATCATCTTTTCAGTTTCTTAAAAAAAAAACCTGCTCATTTGATTTGCTTTGAATATATAGATCTATGAAAAATTGACATTTTAGTAATACTGAGTCTACCAATCCATAAACATTTGGGGCTTCTTTAATTTTTACCATTATTCGGAGGTTTTTTGTTTTTACTGTGCTGATTGATCCTAATTATATTGTGTTAAACTTATCCCTGGGTTTTCATATTTTTGATGCTTTTGTGATATTAGTAATACAGATTTAACATCATTTTTCCTTTCCTTTCAGCATTTAAAAAAATGTCATTCCATTATATTTTGATTTGCATAGTTTATATTGTGAAATCAATGATTATCCTTCTCTTCATTTTTGTATATGCATTGTCTTTCCCCTCTCCCACAACTGCTCTTAAGGTAGTCTTTTTATAGTTATTTTTCAGCAATTTGATTAAGATATGCCTTGTGTGTTTTTGTGTTCTTTTTGGAATTCATTGTGCTTTATGGGTGTGTAGATTTATATATTTTAATGAAACCTTGAACATTTCCAGCCACAATTCATCAAATTTTATCCTTTTCCACCACTCCATCTTCTCTCCTGGAAATTCAATTACTGCTTGATGTTTCACAGTTCACTGAAGCACTGTTAAATTTCTAAGCCTTTTTTCTCTATTGCAGTAGTTTTGATAATTTAGGATGCCATGATAAATTCACTAGTATTTTCTTCTGCAGTATCTAATCTTCTATTAAATCTATCCAGTGATTTTTTTTTCATTTCAGAAATTACCTTTTTAAAGTGTAGAGTTTCCTTTTACTTCACTTTTATAGTTTCCATCTGCCTCCTCATTGTGTTGATGTTTTCCTTTAAGTTCTTGAACCTGTTTGCAATAGATGTTTGAAGATCTTTTTCCACTTATTCCATCTTTTCTTTTATTTCTGAGTCTGTTTAAATGATTTACTTTTTAACAGGTTATGTATTGTATCTTCCTGACTCTGCATAGGCTAGTAATTTTAAAATTATATTCTAGACATTGTGGATGCTACATCTTTGAGATTCTGGATCTTGTGGTCTTCCTTTAAAGCATGTTCAATTTTATTCTTTCAAGTACTTATTTTTCTGGAAGATCAGATTTATTCTGTAAAGATCTTTTTTTTTTTTCTTTTTTTAAGTGAGGCTTTATTAGGGTGAGACTAGAAAAACCTTTACCTATAGATTAATTTAATCCTACTTTTAAGTAGTGATCTTTTTGGAATCTCTCTGTAATGTCCTTGGTGTTTTATCAGGTCTCACCACTCTGGAGAACTCAACTCTCAGCCCTGTGCTGTATTGTTCAGCTTACAGCACTCCAGCAGTTGTTCTTTGCTTGGACTGTGGTGTCTTGCCCACGGTTTAATATTGAGTCAGAGTTCCATGGGACCTCATACAGATTTATAGGGATCTTCTACTATGTACCTTGCTTCTTTCCCGTACTTTTCCCCCACAAATTCTGGTTGTCTCAGCCTATCTGAAATCTGGCCTCTGTCCCCTTTGTTCAGTGAGACTACTGTGCTCTGCTTTGATTCTCTGTATCTGCACTGAAGTTTAGAAAATGCCTATGGGAAGAAATCTGGGACAATCGTAGTGCTTACCTCATAATCCTGAGCTGACTGCTGTTCAATGTCTGAAAGTACTTGTTTCATATATTTTGTCCAGTTTTCATGATAGTTTATGATAAAAGGGCTAGTCCAAATTCTCCTTCCATTTATTTCATTTTTAAATGTTCTTTTTTTAAAAAACAATTTTATTTACTTTTTTGAGAGAGAGAGAGCAAGCACAAGTGGGGCAGGGGCAGAGGGAGTAGTAGACTCCCTGCCAAGCAGGGGACTTGATCCCAAAACTCAATCCTGGGACTTGATCCTGGGACTTCAGATTACAACCTGAGCTGAAGGCAAACACTTAACTGACTGAGCCACCCAGATGCCCCTCTCCTTCCATTTTTTAATTTCAAAGAAGATAGGAAATTGTCTTTACTCAATGCTTTATTGGTGGGATGGCTATATAATTTATTGTCTAAACCTTCAACCTTTTGAGAGTAAAAGAGAGTGCTCTTAATAATTAATTACATGGACGTAAGAGGTTCACATTCTGTTGTAGGTTCCATAGGCTCCTGAGACTGTGAACGTGGATACAACAAACATTCTTTTAAATGCCTCTGTCAAGATCAGTTAATGTAGCTTCTGGATATAGAACAGAAATTCAGGGCCAAGGCATTTATTAGAAAAACATATATCCACCACATTTCTTTGATTGAATTCTCTAAAGAATC
Source organism: Vulpes lagopus (assembly GCF_018345385.1). Classification (NCBI taxonomy): domain Eukaryota; kingdom Metazoa; phylum Chordata; class Mammalia; order Carnivora; family Canidae; genus Vulpes; species Vulpes lagopus. The sequence continues at coordinate 7,599,275 of NC_054838.1, read as the reverse complement.
TTGAAAACTTCCAATAGTTTTATTTGGGAAGGATCTTATTTTTCCTACTGTATTTCAAAAAATGTGAGACTCAGAAGGGATATAAAGTTACGGGCTAAGTGAAGTGCCCATCAGGTGATGTTATGTTCAATTTTTCACATGTGAAATTCGGGATTGTTCCATATAACAATCCCAAAAGACATAAAGACAAACAAAAATCTCTTAATGACATAGTTATTAGTCACACGGTGAAAAGAATGCTGGATTTAACTTGAAGAACTAGACTTTGCCAGTGATTTGAAATAAGGCTGTCAGTAAGTTATGGTACCTACTTCAACTTCAAAGGCTTCATCTGTAAATACTGACCTATTAGTTTCTTGTCAGTTAATTTCATAATATTTGCAAAATATCGAGGCATTCAAAAAAAGCAGCTATTATCATTTATAAATTAAACATCAAATGTACAAGTAAGCATTCTATTGATAACTATTATTGATATTCTTTTATTCTTATATACATATAAATTAGAGTTCATCTTAATTAAATCAATAGTAACAACAATAATAATAATAACTGTGTATCAAAGCTTTACTATATGCCAGGCTTGGGCTAAGTGTGTCACTTGCATTATTTCATTTAATCCTTAAACCAATCCTGTCTTCTGGGAACTATCTCTACTCCTACTTTACAAATGAGGAAACTGAGGCTCAGAGTGGCATGAGGAGGTTGAAGTCATATGGATCATGCAGCTATTAAAAGCAGGAGCCAGGAGGTGTCCATCTGTATAATTATTTGGGCAAATAGCAGGAGCTTATCCTTTTTGTGTCGTACTTCCTAAGGAGAGTGTTTCTTCCCTAACATGAATGTTAATCCCCAAGAGAAATGTGAATAAGGAAGATGCCGAGGGGTGGCCTTTCTTACTGGAAAGAAGCGCTAGCTTAGCTGGATACTGTGCTGCCATGAACACATTGCTCAATCTCTCTGGACATCATTTTTTTAATATGCCATGTGAGAGACAGGATTAGACATGTCCTAAAAATTATTTTCTATATTTCAGTGTTCTTATCCTTCCATAAAGTCATAGCCTAAAAACTTCTCAAAATGTCTAGTTCCAAAAGCTTCTCAAGACATCCTAACTTGTAACTCTTATTTTACCTGCCACCAGGGGGCCCTAATGCTGGGAAGAGAGCCAGATTTTCATTCCGCACCCAAAACCTTGCTAGGATTTTTCTGTTGAAACTCTCAGGAAACCATGAGGCTTTCCTCAGACTTAGAAGCATGCCTTCTGTGGAATAGGCCCAATAAATGTCTTTTGATTGTAATTAGGAGGGGGCCAGGTGTTGAAGTAGAGGGAGATTCAAGAGACCTGTGTCCTGGGTGTTCACTCCTTTACTGAGTGGTTGTGAGGTCTGTGGGAAAGCCACACAACCTCTCAGGGCTTCTGTAACTCTTTCTGTAAAATGAAAATAATGGGGTTATTGAGGGGAAATGAAATAGTATCATTTTAAATGATAGTTTAAAAGTCAGTTTGAAAAGTATAAAGAAATACATAACAGACTTTTTTCAAATGCCCCTATGAAAACCAAAAAAAAACCTTTTTTTTTTTTGCTCACTAGTACACGATCTTCTTTAGTAATGTCTCTCCTCAATTCCAACACCACAGGGTTATAATTGAAAGCTTTTCAGTATGTTTGCTGATGTGGTGAGGCCTGCTTCCCTTTCCTGGTGTTCATGAAGTTTCTGTCCTGGTTAGCACACTTCCACCTGCAGGCTGCGTATACATTGGCTAGCAGTTGTATATTATGGTTGGGCCTGACATTCACCCGAATTTCTGATCTGATAAGGAATTACATATACCTTTGGGGGTATATTATCTGTTCAGTCCCTGGCATTCGACGTGCCTCCCAGATCTTGCCTCTCTCTCTGGGGAAACCAACAGATTTGTCCTGAGGAATACGCACCAGCCAGGGGCTTCCACGGTTCTTTGATAAACTGTATATCCCTCAGTGCTTTTCCAATTAGCGAGAAATGACAGTCTTGAAATTTAGAAACACCTAACTCCTATCCTTTCCACACTTTCTAGCCCAAGAATACAAACTTCTCATTTTTGCTGTCCTGAAATATATCCTGCTGAGATTACATTTTCTCCTTCCTCCTTTAGATTGCCCCCACCCCAACCTCCCCCAGGTTAACCTTCTCCAACACCATTAGCATCTCACTTTTCCTGGGATTCAACAACTTTAAAAAGTTTCTCACTTTCCTGAGAAGTCATCAGGACCTCCAGGTCCTCTGCCGTCTACCGCACGTCCCTTTCCAGCGCACCGTGCTCCTGTGTGTAGGTAGGTAGACCTTGCTACCAGTCAGCCTGAACCATTTCCGGCCCCTGCACATCCTCCACGCTTTCCCACCTGCATATGGCCAAGCCCTGCCCATCCTTCCAGATAGCGTTTACATGGCATCCTCTTTACGGAGTGACATCTCCCACCTCTCAACTCTCACTTAGTACTTTCTGCTTTGTGTTCCAGGGAGCTATCTATGACTTTCTTCCTCTGGTGTCCAATTTATTTTTGCATTCCTACAATATCAGCACGGGACAGGCCCCCTATAAATACTTGTTGGACAACATGAACGAGTGCAATTTAATCTAAAACATCTTTAGAGAGTATTCCATTCAAATACATACTTATCCAAAACTAAAGTTCCCTTTTCTTTAGACGTGTCTAGTGGGGGCCATTCCTACCGTCCCAGTTCCCTGGCTGACCCTTTACTGAGGTCTGCGCCTGCTCTTGCTAATTTTCTGCTTTTCTCCATATTAAATTTACGGCTTATATCAAGCCTGCTTGTTTAAATTTTTTTTTTCTGTTCCCACTGTTCTCATGTCCCTTTACAATGTATGCAATTACATGAGCTGCCTTTGAAAGCAAGATTAGATTTTAAATCTTGTGATTAACCTTTCACATTGTGAGATTGCCAGCTCCAAGTTTCTTGGGCAGTTCTCTTGTTTTGCTTTAGATTAATTTCTCTATTTCATCTCTTCTGTTTTGTGTTATTTTGCAACTCGATTCTTGGCTGCAGGGGCCCAGCTTGAGAGAATTTCTTGCCTTGCTACATTTTATAGAATGACTCTTGTGCACAAAATCAAACAAATCTATAAATGTTGGAAAGCATCCAACAGAAATCTGTCAGTTAAGAGTATTGACGTAGTTAACCAAAATTGCAAAGTTCTTATTATTTTGATACTTTGAACACAAGGTCTTTGAAGGGGAAGTTTCAAAAATTTACTGAAAATACGAATTACATATATTTACACATGGAAAATTTTCCTGAATGGAAAACTACTTAGCTTTAAAACTGGAACATCAAATTGCAGGTCTTTTTGTTAGACAACATGATGAAATATTGAGTTTTAGTCTGAATTTGTTGAAATCTTACTTTTATCTACTTTTTTTTTGTCTGAAGAAGAGAAACTATTTGGAGCTTAGAAGAACACTTAGAACTTTTTAGAGTTTAGTGGGCAAGTATTTTGCCGCTCATTCAAAAAAATGGGAAAAGTCTGTATTTTTAAAAATGCAAGATACTCCTTCAGAAAATAACCAAAGGCTGGTCTGAAATGTAAACAGGACATTTGATATTTTAAAGTATTTTTCTTAAGATAATTGCAATAATTTCCAATAATGCCCAATTTCCCGGCAGTCAAAATAAAACTAACATGAATAAACAATTAGCATTTAGGCCCATAAAAGAGATTCATTTATAGTAATTGGTTATAGTCAACCTCCTAGGCATGAAATTCATTCATGCCCGATCTGAAAACCCTGATAGTGTTAAAATGGATGTTTAATGTGTTATTAGTTAATGATATTTCATCTGAGGACCTTATCGAGTTGCACACAGCAAAGCTCTTGTCATTATTTTTTACTCTCCCAAAGTGACACTTTAATGAAATGTGTCAGCACACCAGTGTTAGGATACGTTTCATTAATGCCCAGCACTTTTGTTCTATGCTTTACATTTGGAAACAGATTTAAGTATTAAGTGCCTCTAATGTCTGCAGCCAGGGAATCCTTTCCGAATTTGTAACAGTGACCAGAACAGACCGCATTACACTCTCCAAATGGTGCGGTTTTGCATTTGAATGTCTGAATTATCCCGGTTTCTTAGAGACGACCACAACACCAACATCTTAAATCCTCAAAATACTGTCCGCTTCATTGAATGCTCGTGATCTAAGCATATGTGTAATTATTCTGTAATTCTCCCCAAAATGTGATTCCTTGGAAATGCATACTAGGTTTCCCCTATTGTAAATCCAATGACTATTTCTTTGTGGCCACTTCTTTAAATACGGTAACAAGCAAGTCTGTGTGTCTGGGTGAACCGCCTTGATAATGATCATTTCTTCCCAAGCTCTCCTTGGGACACCCATCAGGGAAAATATGCCCCGCATTTGTTTAAGGGTAGAGACCATGATCACAAAAAGACCATTTAAGATGGTATACATTACAACTAGAGGATTTCTTGCCAGAAGCGGGCCTAATGTCACTCACAATAGCCTTAGAAATAGTCTTAGATAGTAAGTTAGAATTTGCAAATGTTACCAGAGCCAGCTGTGGTAATCCACGGCTGCATATAGATTTTAGAGAAGAATAGAATCCCATGCCCCTTAAAACAGCTTTGGATGTGGTCAACCGTGGAAAATTAAAACATACACTTTAAAAACTGACAGCTGGAAAGAAAGGTGGTGGCGGGGGGTGGGGGGGACGGCGGCATGAAACGGAAGGGAACCTTAGGCCTATAGTTGAACCTCACTTTTTATTTGATAGTGTCACACATTTGGGGGGAACACTCATTGGTAGGGCCTCTCTCCCAGGGAACAGCCTTCCTGTGCGGTGATTTCAAGCCACCGGCGAGATCCTGTGTGTGGAGGTCCCGGGCAGGTGGTCATGCCCCCTTCCAACGTTGCCGGCCTGGTGGTCTCATTACAGCCCCTCATTAGCTCCCGTGTGAGTTGCTCAATGTGGCCTTTTGGTTTACCAGCGTGTGGGGCTTGCGGGTGTTTACTGGTAAATACAAACGACCGTGGAGTGGGGGGAAAAGGAAAGTCAACTCGCAGGGTCATAGTTGCGCTGTGGATAATTTGATAATCGCTCCGTAGCAGGTGTTGGCATTGAGAAATGCCCCATCTTGGCATAAGTTTGCAAATCGCTTGGCTTTTCCAGCCCTTGCCGCTCCCACAGCACCATTTCTAATGGGGGCTTTAAAAAATGATTTCAGAATCCCGTGGGCTTGGATGTTGGCTGTTTACTAGTTGGCCTCACGTAATTGTCTAGTCTTGGTGAGCGTGTTCTTAGAAATCTAGAATCTGGAAGAAAACAGTGTGACAGAGGAGGAAAAATCCTCCTTCTTGAGTGTGTAGAAGAATGGTAAAAGTTTGGAAAAGGGGAAATTGGTTTTTTTTTGTTTGTTTGTTTTTTGGAAATTTGTTTTAATCCTCCCCAAAACACGCAAGTGACAAGTGAAGAAGCGACAGTGTTGGCAAGGTTCGTTGAGGACTGCAGCGGCTGGGGAGAAGCAGCCCTGACCCGGGCCCTGTCCTCGCTACTTGCCAGGCCCTCACGAGGGAAGCCACGGCCGTATTCCCATTTGCTCTCCACCAGAGTTTAGAAAAGACCAATTTTATACTGGAAAGTGATTTTAGGAGTTTAAAAGAAATTAAAGAAATAACGTAAGAACCCAGAACCCACTCTATTGCTAAGAGATTTAGGTGCATAGACCGATGTGCGTAGAATAAGCAAAAGGTATCCGAATTCCTCACATCTGTTTCTATTTTTTTTTAAGTGCTGTACTGTATCATGATTTATTTGCCAATCTAAAGAGAAAGCAAACTTAAAAAGGCTTCTGAGCAATCAAAATATATGTCCCTAAGTCTGCTCACTAACTTCATGACTGAGAGCCCTTCACTACTCACTCAGAGCCTATTGACTCTTACATTACAAATACTGCTAACAAACACGGGTGTCTGCTACCCAGCACACGAGAGATTAAAAGCAGCATAGCAGATGGGAAACAAATGAAGAGAGGGTCTCAGACATATTGGGAACAGCAAGAAATAATAGCTGACAGCTTGATTGTGAAGGGGGAGACAGAAAATCCATATAAAGCAAACATAAAACGATGAAAGCTTAGCGGTCTGGAGCCATTCAGGGTTTTACAATTTATCAACCCCAGAAGGTCTCACTGTATTACAGCATAGACTAGAAACCGATGCTCATAATTATGACTTCGAATCAAGAGGAGATTAAGTGTTATTAAATGTGCCTGTCCTTAAAATGGCATATTGAGAATAATTTCCATTGAAATTGGTTAAAATTAAGCTCAAAGTCTCTGTGCCTAAAAAGCTGGCTGTTAGTAGTTTGGAAATTTTTATTTATGTGACCCTTTGTCCATAATGCCAAATAATTACTACATAAAAATTCCTCATGCTTTGAGTTTTCGGCGTAGCCAAATGTTCTTACTCGAATTGAATTTTATTACTATAATTCCTTCGATAGTGAGACAACTGTTACAGTGAGGGGAGAAAGCACTAAATTGAGAAGCAGAAGATGGTTTTCTTGGTCCCCACGTTCCCTGTGGGATGCTGGGTGTTATGGGAAAGGCGGTTACCCTCCGGCACTCAGTTTTCTCACCTGTTCGGTGGGGTTCTCAGACCCTATCCAGCTTGACAAAGATTTTTCTGGAAATAGTAGCTCAATACACTGTTGTCAGTTCTCTTTGTATTTGATGCAGCCCTGAACCACACAGGCTGCCTTCCATCTTTTGGGGATTAGAGGGACCAACCTCAACATTTGTACTCACCAACACCCTGTCAAGAAGTTTAATGGACGCCTGGGGGGCTCAGTGGTTGAGGGTCTCCCTTCGGCTCATGGTGTGATCCTGGGGTCCCAGGATCGAGTCCCACACTGGGCTCCCTGCAGGGAGCCTGCTTCTCCTTCTGCCTGTGTCTCTGCCTCTTTCTCTGTCTCTCTCATGAATAAATAAATAAAATTTAAAAAAATTTAAAAACCCTCAAAAGTCACAATCAAATCCAAGTCCTGCCAAGGATGTAGAGCATGTAGAGAAGTGAAATTCTCTCTGTGTCTCTCATGAATAAATAAATAAAATCTTAAAAAAAAAAAAAAAAAAAGGACTTGAAGCCTAAAATGTTAATGCCCCCTATCTCTTAGTGATGAGACTATAGGGGATTTTTATTTTCTTCTTTATGTTTTTCCTGTAGGTTCACATTTCTAAAAATATATATATTACTTTTTAGAAGGAAAAAACCCCCATAAAAGCTATTTTTAACAACACAGACACAAAAGAGAAGAAGACTTGAGGCCTCTGCAATGCTGAGAGAAACTCAGTGTCTGGGGCAGAGCACACAGAGGGGGGATCATGCTGAGTCCTGAGAGTAGAACCCCCACTTCGAGAGGTAGCCTTGCAGCTGTTAGCCCGGCCACATCCATGTCTCAAAATAAGTGACAATTTCTCAGATTTGGGGAGTAAAAGGAGCATCTGGCAAACCAGAGGTGTGAGACATTAAAAGAAAACCCCCAAGCAGCTTCTTATAACCCAGGGCTCCTGACTGCTCCCCTGTCTCTGGGACTGAGTGTTATTATGAAAAACGTCCCCACCAGGAACAAGCTCACTGTGATTTGTCAGATGCTAACGGATAAGGAAGGAGTATTGTTCTAGACTCTGAGTCTCTGGCTGTGTTCCCTGGGATCAGCTCCTTGTACAATTGTTAGAAAATCTGCAGCCTACCAGAACCCTGCTTGAAAGTATCAGAGAAACAGAGAAGGACCCAGGAGCCCGAGGAAACTGAATGTTTAATGTCCCAGGAAACTGGCCGCCAGCAACCTGGGAATGAGTCGACTGTGGCTCAGGAAAATGGGCCTGGCCCGGCCAGCCCCAACTTGGCAACAGCTTGTGGGGAGTAAATCCTCTCACTGGAGGTTTTGCTTAATCTGAATAAATTCAATTTCAAAATCTGCCCTTGATCTAAGCCCCTTAAGCTTCTGGGGAGGACTAAGGGCCTTCAGGGTCAATGCCAATAACAAAAGACAGGAAAAAATCCACCTTTCCTCATATCTCATTGCTGCATTCTATAAGCTGCTAACTCATTGCAGAAAATGTCCCTTTGAATAGAGTCGTCTTTGGAGAACCCTCCTCCCTTTATTTTAAAGATAACGTTTAGCACTTCCTTTTCAGACATTCAGCATGTTTTGGAGGAGGAATACTGGGCAGGACGTTAGGCGGCCTGGGTTAGAGCTCTGCAGGTGCCTCTACCTGCAGTAGGACTTTGGCAAAGCAACTGCCCTGGACTTCAGTGTTATAATCAGGGCCAGGAGGTGGTCGGGCTACACATTTTCCTTCTAACTGTGGTCTTTTCAGCACTTGTCCTCAGAAGTGTGTTCCCGAGGGTTGGAATGATTATAATCAACTAAGCTTGGTAAAGACCACATCCTACTTGGACACTCAGAATGTCCATTAGCGTGTTAAAGGTTCTGAGAAGTCCTGTGGTAGAAAAGCTTTAAAAAATATTTTCAACTCACAATTTCCCAAACTTCCTTACTGAACCACGGAGCCCTTTGTCTGGTAATAGCTATTGTGAAACCGGAGTCCCGCTCTGACAATGACATAGATAAATCCTGTGTTTGGTCTACATGTTAGAGGTTACATGCAGAGGGTGTGTTTGGGGCTTTTTTTTTTTTTTTACATTTTTTAATATTACAGCCAAATATTGGGAGATACAGTTTAATCATTGGTTTAATCAATTAGTATCCAAAACTACTTAGCAGTTGTGTTAGCTTCCTGTGGCCACTATAACAAATTGCCACAAATTTGGTGGCTTTAAAGCAGTATTAGGTATTTTCCCATAGATACTGTATGGGCATTATGTAGCTATCTGTACACATGCAATACGATGCAGAGTCATTACCCAAGTTCCTATGTGCAACATAAGGCCCCTTGCCACAGGTCATAAAAGCCGTGTTGTGTCGTGGTGAGTGTAGTCTGAATTCAGTTCTCCTAGGTTCCATTTTCTAGGGTGGTTGTGAGCATTAACTGAGATAAAGCTTCTGGCAAAAACTGAGCACAATGCCTGGCTAATAACACATGCTTAATCTATCTTGGCTCTTAGGATAATGCTTATGATTATAGGGTGGGAGTGCATTCTCTGAGACCTCCAAGGAGTCCAAACACCTGATGGAGGCTCTGGAACCATGGCTTGTGGGAGTGGCTGTCTCTGAGGAACAAGAGCTCTGTCTTCAGATATCCGGAAGCATTGCATAAGGAAAAGCAAGCAGGCGTGTTCGGTGGCTGCAGTGGACTGACTCAGAAGCTGTTTGTAGAAGGTGCAGGGGGAAAGATTTCAGCTCAGGTGGAGTGTCTGAGTCCACCAGCCATGGACGAGGGCGCTTCAGGAAGCGAGTTTCGCATCACAGGAAGAGTTCAAGCAGCGTGGGCAGCTCGCGTCAGGAGTGAGCCCATTGCTCAGCTCAGAATGAACTGCTGTGATCATGTCTCAAGGCTGCGAATCTGTGACTCCTCTTGCTTGGCATCTGTTCTCAAGTTTCTTAAGTCAAAAAGGTGCATTGATATTAGCCAGGATTGTCATTGTTTTCTATGAGATAGAAATCCAGTTTATATTGGATTAAGGGGGGTGGGGAAGAAATTACTAGTTTACCACTCCTAAGAAACTTAGGGCAGGACGCCTGGGTGGCTCAGGGCATGATCCTGGAGTCCTGGGATCCAGTCCCACACTGGGCTCCCTGCATGGAGCCTGCTTCTCCCTCTGCCTGTGTCTCTGCCTCTCTCTGTGTCTCTCATGAATGAATAAATAAAATCTTTAAATTAAAAAAAAAGAAAGAAAGAAACTCGGGGTAATGCTAGCTTTGGGCCCCACTGGATGCTGGAATTAAAAAACTGTCTTTACGGTTCATCTCTTTCTCTCCTGTGCTCTGTTCTGCCTTTCACCTGTGTTGACCCCATTCTTGGGCAGGATTTCCTCTGGCGATGGAAATTTTGTTGCCAGTGACACCAGGCTCTCACTTAACTTCTCAGCAGCCAGATCAGCTTCTGCTTTTTGGGGTTATCTGGCATCCTGTAGCTGATATTTTTTTTTTTCCAATGTGAGCAATCCAGCGTTGGACTGTAATTGGCCAGGCTTGGGTTTCAGTCCTATTCTTGAACCAAACACTGTGATGGAGGATTTGAAATGCTATGATTGACCAGCCTGGGTCACATGTTCATGCCTGAGTCCCCATGGCTTCATAGTGATGGGAGTGGGGTTTCCTAAGCACAGTCAAGGAGCATTCCCAGAAGGTGTGGGAATGAAAGAGAAAAGCAATAAATGTCCCCAATGGCTATATTAGGGACATGGTGGGAAATAATGAGTAGAACTTTCTTCCGCCTGGCTGACTGCTGTTCTGTTTTTCTGGCTGGCTCACTGCCCCATAGGCAGAGTCTAGGCGGAGAGAGGCTGAGCCTGAGTCAGATGCCACCCTTCACATTCCCTGGGCTGCCCTGCTCCTGTGTGACACAGGCCCTAGAGCCTCCTGAGCATATGATGTATTATCCTACTTGGGACAGTGTGAGCGTAAAGGGGCTGCTATGAATAATTATGCCAGGACAACAGGCATAAGCCAGGCCTGTCCCAGTAACTCTCTGACGTGTAATTATCTTTTGGTGAGTAAATCCAATGCAATTCCACTCAGCTCAGCCAGTGTTGATAGAGACTTTACTGTGCTGGCTCTGGGGCAGGGAGGTGAAGTGGGATGAATTTGATGTCCATGCCAGCTTTTTTTTTTTTTTTTAAGATTTTATTTATTCATTCATGAGAGACAGAAGGGCAGAGACACAGGTGGAGGGAGAAGCAGGCTCCCCACAAGGAGCCCAATGCGGGACTTGATCCTGGATCCCAGGATCATGCCCTGAGCCAAAGGCAGATGCACAACTGCTGAGCCCCCCAGGCATCCCGGTGTCCATGTCAGCATTAGCAGCTCCATACTCTCTCTTTCCTTAGCTCATCAAACCCTGTCTGCTGGCAGAAGTGTACCCGTCTATCTTGTTCTTCAGCATTAGAATGAAAAACCTCTATGTTAAGTCTCTCAGAGACATAGATTTAAAGCTGACTCTTTTGTTCTAGAATATCTGACTCTGGTTCAAGCTAAGGAATTCAAAGTATGAGTGCGTAGACGGGTGTGGTGAGTTTGAGATGGATGTGATGAGTCCTTCCCTGGCCCTTAAGATCACACCTCAGTTTCCCCAGTCATTTATTAGGGACCATACTTTCACCAATGAGTGTTCTTGGAAACCTTGTCAAATATTAGTTGAAAATGATATTTGCTGTGAACTTGTATATACGGCCTTTATTATATGGAGGTATGTTTCTTCTATACTTAATTTGTCAAGAGTTTTATTATGAAGGGATGTTGAATTTTGTCAAATGCTTTTTCTGCATCAATTGAGATGCAGAAAATAAATAAATAAATAAATAAATAATAAATTTATTTTATTAGTTAAATAATAAAATAAATAAATAAATAAATAAATAAATAAATAAATATTTATTTATTTATTTCTGGGCTCTCTGTTCTGTTCCATTGGTCTGTGTGTCCAGTTTTGTGCCAGTACCATGATGTGTGGATTACTATAGCTTTTTAATATAGTTTGGAATTAGGAAGTGTGGTGACTCCATCTTTGTTTTTCTTCCTCGAGATTGCTTTGGCTTTTGAGGTCTTTCTGGGTCCATATGAATTTTAGGGTAGTTTTTTTCTATTTCTGTGAAAAATGCTGTGGGAGTTTTGATAGGGATTAGATTGGATCTGTAGATCACTTTGAGTAGTGTGGACATTTGAACAATATTCTAATCTGGGAATACAGAGCCTTTTCACTTATTTGTGTCTTCTTCAATTTCTTTCATCAAAGTCTTTACACTCTTTTCAATGTATATATATTTTATGAACTCTGGCTCAATTAATTCCTAACTATTTTGGTGTGGTGGTGGTTTTTTTTTAAAGATTTCATTTATTTATTCATGAGAGACAGAGAGAGAGAGGCGGAGACACAGGCAGAGGGAGAAGCAGGCTACCTGCAGGGAGCCCGACGTGGGACTCAGTCCTGGGTCTCCAGGATCACACCCTGGGCTGAAGGTAGCGCTAAACCACTGAGCCTCCCGGGATGCCCTATTTTATTGTTTTTGATATAGCCACTAGTGGGATATTTTTTCTTAATCTCTTTTTCAGTTAGTTTGTTGTTAGTGTCTAGAAATACAGCTGATTTTTATATGTTGAGTTTGTGTTCTGTGACTTTCCCTAATTTATTTGTTAGTTCTAACAAATTTTTAGTGGGATCTTTAGGAGTTTCCAAATGTTAGATCACGTCATCTGCAAACAAAGACAATTTAACTTCCTTTCCAAATATTATGCCTTTTACCTCTTTTTCTCGCCTAATTGCTCTGGCTAGGACTGCTAGTACAACGTTGAATAGAATTGATAAAGGTGCGCACCCTTGTCTTGTTCCTGATCTTAGAAGAAAAGGTTTCAGCTTTTTGATATTGAAAATGATATTAGCTGTGAACTTGTATATACGGCCTTTATTATATGGAGGTATGTTTCTTCTACACTTAATTTGTCGAGAGTTTTATTATGAAGGGATGTTGAATTTTGTCAAATGCTTTTTCTGCATCAGTTGAGATAATCATATGGTTTTTATCCTCCATTCTGTTAATATGATGTATCACATTTGTTGACTTGCATATGTTAAACTATCCTTGCATTCCCAGAGATCCACATGCGAATGAATGAAATTGGACCCTTATCTTACACCATACACAAGAATTAACTTGAGAAGAATTAAAGACTTAAATGTAATACCTGAAACAATAAAACTCCTCGAAGAAAACAGGGGAAAAGCTCCTTGACATCAATCTTAACAATGATTTTTTTGGATCTGACACCAAAAGCACAGGCAACAAAAGCAAAAATAAACAAGTGGGACTACATTAAATCAAAAAGCTTCTGTACAGCAAAAGAACTAACCGACAAAATAGAAGGCAACCTACAAACTAGGAGAAAATATTTGTAAACTATATGTCTGATAAGGGGTTAACATATAAAATATATAACAAACTCATATAATTCAATAGCCAAAAACAAACAACTCAATTAAAAAGTAGGCAAAGGGCTTGAACAGACATTTTTCTAAAAGAAGATATACAGATGGCTAACAGGTTCATGAAAAGATCCTCAATATCAGGATCCCTGGGTGGCACAGTGGTTTGGCACCTGCCTTTGGCCCAGGGCGTGATCCTGGAGACCTGGGATCGAGTCCCACATCAGGCTCCCTGCTTGGAGCCTGCTTCTCCCTGGGCCTGTGTCTCTGCCTCTCTTTCTCTCTGTGTCTCTCATGAATAAATAAGTAAAATCTTTAAAAATAAATCCTCAACATCACTAATTATCAGGAAAATGCAAATCAAAACCACAATGAGATATCATTTCATACTGGTTAGGTTGACTATTATCAAGAAGACAAGAGATAGCAAGTATTAATGAAGATATGGAGAAAAGGAACTCTTGTACACTGTTGGTCGGGAGACAAGTTGGTATAGCAATTATGGAAAACAGTATGGAGAAACATAAGAAGTTAAAAATAGAATTACCATGTGATCTAGCAGTTTCATTCCTGGTTATATATCCAGAGGAGATGAAATCAGTTTCCCGAAGAGGTATCTGCATTTCCATGTTCATTACAGCATCATTCACAATAGCTAAATATGGAAATAACCTAAGTGTCAACAGATACATGCATAAAGAAAATATGATATATACACAATGGAATATTATTCAGTCATAAAAGGAAGGAAATCCTGCCATTTGGGGAACACGGATGAGACTGGAGGACAGTGTGCTAAGTGAAATAAGCCAAATAGAGGAAGAGAAATGTTGTCTGGCCTCAGTTATGTGAAGAATCTAAAAATTTGAAAAAAAATAAAAATAAAAAAATAAAAATTTGAACTCAGAACCAGAGGATGGGATGGTAGTTGCCAAGGGCTGGATGGTAGGGGAAGTGGAGAGATGTTAGTCCGAGGATATAAACTTCCAGTTATAAGCTGTGTAAGTTCTGGGAATCCAACGTACAACATGGTGACCGTAGTAAGTAATAGTGTATTGCTCAGAGGGTAACCTTAAATGTTCCCACCACACACACACACACACACACACACACACACACACAGTACTATGAGAGGTCATGGATGTGTTAAATAACTTGGTTGTGGAAGTCATTTCACAATATATACGTATATTAAATCATGTTGTATATATTTGATATATACAATTTTGTCAGCTATACCTCAATAAACCTGAGGGATGGGGATCACACCCCATGAGGCCCTGGCTACTTAACCTTTGAAAAGCAGTTTCTTCCTACATGGCATCATGGAGTGCTCCTGATGGTCAGCTGTGAGTCCTCTTTCTTCTGTCCACAGTTCCAGAAGACCTTCCCTGGCTAACCACTTGGGTGACATTTGCAAGATGTCCTATTGCACAGGAGAGGAACTCAAAGCCAGCCAGATTTGGGTTACATCTGTTTCTGCTCATGAACTCTGTCCTCTTGGACTAGATGCTCACTTCTCTGAATCTCCAAGTTACCATCTGTAAAAACAGGGATACTCATATCTCTTTTAGGGCATCATGGTGATGATTAGAGACTTCAGTACACTTTTATAAGATAGCAATTTTTAAAAGAATACATAAAGTACTTGCATATTAAGTTTTATTTAGAGAAATGTTATGTAGAAAGAGGAGAGAAAACAAAATTGGGGATGGTTGAAACCACCATGCCCCGGAAGGATGCAAAAATGGAAGTCAGATCTATGTTCTCTGCCACTGATTTGTTCTGTGACCTTACTTTGATACTCTGAGCCTCAGTTTCCCCATTTATAAAATGATTGCTAAGATACTATTAAGAACTTAAAATTTGTGTTTCAGTTCATTTTTATGACCAGCAAATTCCACGGCAAACAAGGCAAGGGGAAACAGTTGGATTTCTGTCCTCAACTATACTGAGCTTGTTCCCACCTAGCATCTTTGCTCCTACTGCTTCCCTTGCTTGTCCACTCTGCCCCCAGATCTTTCTGGGGAAGATTATTCTTCTGGATCAATCAGATTTCACCCCAAATGTAACCTCCTCAGACACCTTTCCTGACCACTCACTTTAAAGAGGCCCCTCACTCTATATTCCACACTGCTAACATTTTTTGTTGTTGTTGTAGGGGACTGTCCTGTGCACTGTGTGATGTTTAGTAGCATCCCTGGTCTCTACTGACTAGATGCCAGTCACATGCCACGCCCAGCCCTTGTCCAAAGTTGTGACCATCAGAAATGTCTCTAGACATTGCCCAATGGCCCCTCGGGGCACAGTTGTCCCAAGTCAGAGCCAGTGGCATGGAGCAATTTGTCTCATGATCTGGAGACACCAGAAAGAGACCGATGACTCCTGCTCAGTCCTTTAATGGTTTGGTGTGATTTCCCTCATTATTCCTTGATGAAGGCTTATGCCCTGTCTGACTCTCTGGTAACATGGGGCTCTCTCTCAGCTTCTCTTTATTCCAGGCTCCTCGCTGAGGAGGAATCATTTCCAAAAACTGAGACTGGAATTGGTGGGAAAATAATAGCCCCTATCTAGAACCATGAATAATGGGCTAATGGATGTGCCTCTCCATGGGCCCTTCTATGCAGGGGACAAACTAGCAGCAGGATAAGGAGATAAATCTAGCCTACAGATGTAAAATGATTGGGCTGGCATGGTGCCTTTTATATTCAATTGTATACTTTTAGGTGAGACACATACTCTCCAATTTATTGGGGCATCTCCACATTAGTGTCTTGTGTCTGTCCAGTCCACATATCTACATGACCTGCTTGGCCTCTGTAAGGAACTGAAGTTCATCACCCTTATGCTTTAAACTTAGACATGCTCATCTAAATGGAATATTCTAGCCCCAGTCTAATCACAAGAAGATGATGCTGTGGAAGATAGAAGGTAGGCAGCTCTGAGAACAATTTTATTTGTATTTCTATTATAGGTCCAATGTTACAGTCTCCAACTATATTTTATTTATTGTCCCCCTTAGGTAGAGGATACTGGACTGGATAGAAAAATATTCTTTTTCTCCTCACATTAGCTCCTTTCTATTTGGAGTTGTACTCCTGAGTTTAGGGGACTCAGTAAGAGTAACTAGATGAATCCAGATGCCCTCATATGATTTTGGTGGCCTTCATGCTATTTGAAGATTTTTCACATTCTTTCCTGGGTATCTCACCAACGAACAATGGATAGCTGAAGAATTAAATTTTATCTATTATTTAGGCAAAATGGGCTGGGACTTAATTTGACAAAAACAATAGAGTAGTTAAAAACTAAACTAAAATATCCCCTGTTTCCTTGGGAAGATATAGTCTGTGAGACTCTAATCAGATTAAAATATTCCTGTGACCTGCTTATTACCTCAATAACAGTCCTTGCAGGATTTAATAAAGTTTATCTGTTATATCTGCAGAGAAACTTCTTCTCTTCATTTCTATAGCAATTCACTTGTGCTATTCTAAAGACCCATTTCTCATTACTGCCTTTCTCTGTATAAGAAACAATTTCTCCTTCTAGACTATAAGCTCCTTAAAGCCTATGACCATGCTATATACCTGCTTGTCTCCATAATGTCCAACAGAAGGCAAAGACACACAGGAGATACTCAATAGGTGTTTGATGGGTGATTGAATACATAATTTGAAACTTGGGAGGGGAGGATGTACTCTACTTTTGCAAAAACAATGCATTTTGAAAAAGAAAGCTTAGAAAACAGAGACCAGTAGAAAATGTAAGTTATCTATGCTCCCAATTTTGACAAATGCTGTAAATACATCAATATATCTTTTCTTTGAGATCTGTTTAGACAATGTGTTTTGCCATAACACTAAAATCGTACTGTAATGCAAGTCTGCATCTTACCTTATTTTGCTCCTGTGTAGTATATGAGCATTTTCTAAGTCATTAAATACTTTGCCAAAACACCATTTTGATTGGCTACAAAGTACTTCAGTGATGACTAGAAAATAACGTTCTCATGGGCATTGGATTGGTTTTAATATAGACTGTTAGAAACAATGCTTTGATGGACATCCTTCTACAACATATAGGATGTGTATTTTGATACATTCTTAGAGGAAAAATTATTGTGGGATGCCTAGGTGCCTCAGTTGGTTGAGAGCCTGACTCTTGATTTCAGCTCAGGTCATGATATTGAGCCCCATGTGGAGCTCCATGCTAGGGGTTTTGCTTGAGATTCTCTTCCTCCGTTGATCCCTCTATCCCTCTCCCCTCCAGCTTATGTGCAGATTCTCTATCTAAAAAATGAAAAAAAGTAAAGTTATTGTGCCAAAAGTTGTTTTTGAAGCTATTGATACACATGTCTACAATACCCTTTCATTTTCCTCCATAGGTGTCCCAAACAGTAATTTATTAGATGGGTATTTTATTTATGAAAGTGATACAGAAAAGGACAAACTTGTGAGCAGCAGCAGTGTTAATAATTATGACAAAGACAATAGTAATGGCATCTCTACAACTAAAAGTCATAGTTTAGAAAGCATGTCTCACCTCCTTTTGTTCTTGAGACTTATTTCCTTTTCTACTCGAGCAGATGTGATTTCAGCTTTACAAATGAAAAACGTAAAGCTGGAGAAGATTAAGTGATTTGTTCAAGATCATGTAACTCATCAGAAGGCTTACATGTTCTTTAACTACAGCAAGAGGATCAGATACAAAAATGAACAGGAGAGTAAATTTTGAAAGTTCTCATCATAAAACAAAAATTTGTCGATATCTATATATGGTGATGTAGTCAACTAGACTTATTATGGCCATTTCATGATATATGCAAGTGGTAAATCAGTATGTTGTACACCTGAAACCAATATAATGATATTTGTCAATAGATCTCAATAACAGAATTTGAAAATTAAAAAAATAAACAAGAGGGATCCCTGGGTGGCTCAGCGGTTTAGCGCCTGCTTTTGGCCCAGGGCACGATCCTGGTGTCTCAGGGTCGAGTCTCGCATTGGGCTCCCTGCATGGAGCCTGCTTCTCCCTCCTCCTGTGTCTCTGCCTCTCTCTCTCTCTCTCTCTCTGTCTATCATGAATAAATAAATCTTTAAAAAAATAAAAAAATAAACAAGAGATGGTGAAATGGATAAAGACAATGAATGTAATAAAAATGACTTTTGAAAATTGGAACTACAACCTCAGAGGAGACAATGGAATATTTTGTGTGTAGATCAATTAAAAAAAAAACTATTAGAGCTAGAGGTATAAATTTAAATTCTAGGAACATTCTCTCTCTCTCTCTTTCTCTCTCTCTCTTTTAAAGATTTTATATATTTTTTCATGAAAGACACAGAGAGAGACAGAGACATAGGCAGAGGGAGAAGCAGGCTCCCTGCAGGAAGCCTGATGTGGGAGTCAATCCTTGGTCCCCAGAATCATGGCCTGACTGAGCCACCCCGGTGCCCTCTCTCTCTTTAAAAATAAAAAAAATCTTATTTTTTAAAATTTAGAAAGGGGCGTGTAGGTGGCTCAGTCAGTTAAGTATCTGACTCTTGATTTTGGCTCAGGTCATGATCTCAGGGTCCTGAGATTGAGTCCCATGTTGGGGCCCTGTGCTCGGCAGGGGAGTCCGCTTCTCTCCCATTCCCTCTTTTTCTCCCTCTCTCTCTGTCCCTCCCTCCTCAAAGTAAATAAATGAATCTTATTTAAAAAATAAAAAATAATAAAAAATAAATGTTAGGACTATTTCATCAACAGTGGTTCTTTAAGCTCTTATACCTCAGAAGTACTTTCCAAAAATACCCTAATCAGCTTGTATCTTTGTGGGCTCCCATTGCGTATGGTTGGAGATAATGAATATTCTGGGCTGGAGGTGATTTTATCAGAAAGGAAAAGGATTTATAGAACTTGTTTAAGATGCCTAGAGAATGCCAGAGCTGGAAGGGGCTTCAGAGATCATCTTTAACTGCATACAAACTGCATCTCAGGGCTAACTTATTCAAGGTCACATAGAGATTCAATGTCACGGTAGAGGCCAGACCTGAAAAATACAGTAGAGATCTGGACAGAGAAACCAGTTTAAAGCAAAGCAAAGCAAATTTAAAGTTCTGGACCAAAGGAAGTCTCAATTCATTTAGCATAACATGAGTATTCCTGTTGTGTCGCATCTAAATGCAGTTCCAATTTACAAATAATGCAAAGAAACATCCATGTAAATCACTCAATAAGCTTTTCTGTTTTCTTTGTTTTGTTTTTTTACCTTCCATTAAGTACTTTATTTAGTAGGATCATGAGTCATACAAATAAGAAAGCAGAATCATGCAGTATAAGGCATCTTAGTAAAGTGTTGATTCTAACCAGACCTGTTGATTCTCAAAATCACTTGGAGGACTTTTTGAATATACAGATTCCCAGAGCCCCACCCCAGAGATTCCTATTCAGTAGACCAGATGAACTTCATTACATCCTTCCAAACTTGTTTAAAAACAAACAGAGAATGTGCAAGCATTTTCAGTTTCAAATAAGACTATGAATTCTTAAGAAGTCTTAAGATATAACACAGAAAGATTTTTTTTTGACATGTCAAAGGCAAGTGATCATTCCTGCTTAAAAAGTAAATTGAGGAAGTAAACTCCTAAATGTCTGTTCCGAATGACCCTATACTTAGAAATGTCTGAAAAAATTAAGTTAGGGAGGCAGTAATAGTCAATAAATGGATTTTCTGTTGTGTAAATGTTTATACAGATGTTGTAAGTGAGACTTTTCAAAAAAACCCATAGGTTGCTGACAGCAGACAACTTTGCATATGTGTGTTAACAGGAGAATGTGCTGTGTTTCAAATGAATGGGGAAGCGGGTCTAAATGACTTTCAGATTAGCTGGAACAGATGGAAGGGTCACAGTTGAACAACTTGACACACCAGCATAAAGGCAACGTTGAAGTGGAGTTCATTGCCTCTGACAGATACTGTCAATCAACCCAGGCACTCTCTCAGTTAACCAACAGCCTGGATCTTTAAAGATTTAAAAAAGATTTTTTTTAAAAAAAAGCATTTTGATGCAAGAACTGGAGTTTTTCTGGGTTTTTTTTTTTTTTTTTTTTTTTTGGTTTTTAAGAAAAAAACGATACATTAGGTATAGACATTTTTGAAAACTATCTGATATACACTTGGCATTCAGGAGCTTTCACTAATAAATCATTTTGTAAATTTAGTCCACATTATGGCTTTTGAGGTTTTTATCATCACACTAATTAAAACACACAACAGAATACCAGAATGAAAGAAGTACGATCTTTAAAAACTATTCAACTTGACTGTTGATCACCCTTCATCAGAACAATATATGTAAGCAACGATTAAAATATATTATATTTAGGTCATTCTTTTTCTGGATCTAACTTTGTAACTCATAATATGTGTTCTTTCACTTGTGGCTCAAATAGTAAAAAATAATTAACCAGATTTTCTTTGTTGTGAGCTAGTCTTCAAGAATAAGATGGGGCATGAGAGGTAGCTTTGCTCCCTTCAGGCCACTAGGGGACCCGTGCAGAGTCTGAAGCCCCTTCCAGACCATGAGCCTTAGATGAGTACACTGCAGAAAGCTACTCTTCTCTTTTCTGCCTCAACAAGGCAGAGTAATCCAAATTAACACACTGGTTCCTATGTCCTTCTATGCATGTTGTTAGAAGGTTGGAGTCCTGGAAAGTTCAGAAAGGGGATTGCTAATTGCACTTCTTCATCAGAGGGAGACTTCAATCTTGATCATTGGCTGACTGTAGGCCCTAATAGTCTGGGAGTGACCATGGGTAGTGTAGAGGTGATGCCAATTATTAGAAGCTTACTGATGGTATTTCTGTGGCTATGTTGGTTTTAGATACTAAACCCATTTTCATAGGACTATGGACTGAGGCCCAAAGCTTTGAAGGGTGAAAAGCAATCCCCTTAATTCTGTGCTTATCCATGTCACAGCATCACCGTTTCCCCTCCACCAATACCCCATCTTAGGAAGTCTGGCTCACTTACAGTTTAGAAGAGGAAGCCGAAAGAACTGCATAAATCCAGCCTGGTCACAACTGCTTAGGCACCTGGCCCAAGACTACCTGTTTAGAGTCTCTCTCCTGGGAGTTGAAATTTAGGCAGAGATTGAGCCAGTCTTCGTTGTTGGTCGTTGGAGCTGTAGGCGTGTCAGGTAGCCTATATGACTATTCAAAACCTCATGCAAGTGGTATTTGGGAAGAATAGCAACTAAAAACTTGACAGAGGAAAGTAATTTATAGAAGAGTAGACGAGATATGGACAGAGAAGCCAAGGTGAGAGATCCACATGGCTCCAGATAATGGGGAAACAGTGATTATTTTTTCTGTTCTCATGAGACTCTGCTGTACGTCTGCAATTTGATTATAGCAATTTATCCCCCCTTTATCCTCACACTGAACTCACATAGACTTAAACTAATTTGGTGAGATCTCTGTTCTTTACAAGCCAGTATTATGACTAGGGCACTAAGAAATTTCCATTTTTTAAATTTAATTTAAAACATTTATTGAACACCTCCTATGTCAGTGACATCGTGCCATTCTCTGTGGATACAGTAATGTATGAAAAAGGCAGGGGGCATACTCTGTAGGGGTTTATAGTTCAAGCCAGTGTCTCCTACTTCCCATCACCACCTCCTTCATCTCCTCCAAGCCACTCATGGGATGTCTGCTGATGAACGTAGGGAAGTAAACCACAGTCCTCCTCTTTTCTAATCTTTATCCCCTTTCCATCCATTTCTTTGCTAAACTGCCTTTTAGGTGTCAAAATGCACTCACTCTGGACAACCATAAGGCGGCTTTTTGTCTCTTTGTTTGTTCTCTGCCTTCTCATCCTACAGCCTCTTTCTCCATGTCCAGTTTGTTAGATCCCTGCTAAGGAGTAACTATGTAATAATGAATAACTATGGTTTAATGTGTTATTTGTGTCACTTATCTATTTGTAAGGGGAGGAAAAAGCCCCATATTTTTGGCTTAACAATGATCATTTATTTTCTCAAGAATCTTCAATTAGGGCAAGATGGAACAGCTCCATCTATGCTTCAAGTATCAGCTGGAGCAACTTCACTCAGGACTGGAAGATCCACTTTCAAAATGACTCTTTCACTTGGCTGGTCAGTTGATGCTGATTGTCAGTGGAGGGGAGTGCAGCTGGGGCTGGGGCCTGGGGCCTTCAGCTTTCCTCTCCATGGGCCTCTCTGCTAATTGCTTCAGCTTCTTTACAGTGTGGAATTGGGTTTCAAGAAGACAAGACATTTTTACGAACTAACCTTGGAATTCACGTAGTGTCACTTCCATAGCATAGTACTGGTTGAAGCAGTCACCAAGACCCACCCATACTGAGTGGGAGAGGACATAGATTTCAGCCTTTAACTGAGAATAGCAAGGTTCTAGAAGAGTGTATGGTATAGGAGATATTGCCATTCCCTCTTTGGAAAATCCATTCTGCTACAGTATCCCATCTAGATAAATATGCATCTATTCTGGGCCCCATTTTAATCAGAGCTCATCCAAGAAACAGAAGGCCACCAAAACTAATGAAAGTTAAAGGAAGTTTATAAAAAGGAGGCAAGGAAATCTCACAGTAACAAAATATAGAAAGTACAATTAAGCTCCATAGAAACTGGGAATTGATCAGATAGCTGTCTTTCCATCTCCCTTTCCTTTAGGAGATATTTGTCTCTGACATGGAAGCAACCCGAGTATCCCTCAATAGATGAGCAGATAAAGAAGATGTGAGTTAGGTAGGTAGGTAGGTAGGTAGATAGATAGACAGATAGATAGATAATGGAATATTACTCAGCCATAAAAAAGAATGAGATCTTGCTATTTGCAACATGGATGGACCCAGAGGGGATAGTGCTAAGTGAAGTCAGCCAGTCAGAGAAAGACAAATACCATATGCTTTCAGTTATATGTGGAATTTGAGAAAGAAACCAAATGAATAAGCCAAAGAGAGACCAAAGAAAATAGACTCTTAAATACAGAGAATGCACTGGCGGTTGCCAGAGGGAAGGTGGGTGGGAAAAGAGGGCAGTGAATTATCTGGCGTGTGAATTATATCTCAATAACAAAATATGCAAGGAAGGAAGAGGAGGAGAGGAGACAGCTTTCAGACAGGGGAGCAAAGGAAGGGGCACTGGCCATTAAAGTCCCGTCTCTGCTCCACGCTCATCCTTCTATGCCCTGCTTTGTGATGCTGGACCTGGATTTTGGAAACCACATTCCCCTTTTGCTAGTGGAAGCCTATAAGGAGGACTTGGGGGGAGATTGGAAAGCCGGAGGAGGAGGAGGGAGTGATGTGCGTCCCCTGTTGCTCGCTGCTTCTCTCCCTGTCACCTCACCGAGGTCCTGCACCGGGCAGCTGTGTTGTGGCCCGTTTCCTGCTTCCATCCTCACTCCCAGAGCCCACATCATCATACCCCCTCCAAGATCCTCTGAGCAGCCCCTCCTCAGAGACTAGGCCCTAACTTCCCAGAGCTGCATCCTCTAGGATGCCAGCTTCTAAAACCTCGAAGTCCACCTCTGCTCTCCAGGCCTGGCAGCTGTGTTTGTACTTCCTGGCGCTGTGCCATCCCAGAGGCCACCCCCTGCCCTGTGAGTCTTTGCATCCTTATTTTACTGATTCCTCATGATACATTCTCTCTGTTCGCGTAAACTGTTGTGGTTTCTATTTTCCGGGTAGGCTACTAGAATCATCTAGTAATAATGTACTCTATTTCCTCTAGGAGGAAATAATGCAGATGAAAACACAAGTCACCGGATCAGAGAAGACAGAGACTGAATTTACAGTTATCAAGCAGTAACTGTTCTTGGATAAAATCAATAAAAAAGACAAGCCTTTGTAAAGTCAGATTGAGAGAGAGACAGAGTGAGAATACATATGTTTCAAAGCACAGGAAAAGATAAAGCGGTGCCCAACTTTATGAAGTAAACAAAGTATTAATATGCTCAAATTTAGCCCTCAAGAAAAATACAGCTGGAATTTCCCAACGGTATTGCATGCAACACACTTCCACATTATGGAACACAGTCCTGGTAATACGTACAAGCTGAAAAATGTGTCCTGTAGTCAGATAAATGTGGGAAATTCTCATATCTTTCCCTGGGAGATTCACAATGCATGTTTGCATATTAAAGGCTCTGAGGCTCTCTGCTATAAACAGACCCTGTTGAAGGCATTTCCCCAAATGTTTTCCAAATGTGTTTGATGTTCTGCAGATACTCTAAGACACCAGCATGGAAACACTGCTGTGGACCTCCTCACTTATGAATATGGGTGGAATAATTTTTTTTGAAAATACTAGTACACAGAATTCAGCTGCACCTTTTGGCCCAGTAAGCTGTATAACAGGAATGCAAGAATAGTCTGCTATAAGAAAATATATAAGTAAAATATATTATGGCAAAACAAGAAAAAAATATGATAACCTAAGTCAGTGAAGGTCAAAAAGATACTTGATAAACTGAGGACTTATTTCTGATTAAAATGCCTGGAATACTAGGAGTAGATTAACACTTCTGTAACCTAATTTTAAAAATGCATATCCAGCCAGCTGTCCTTTATAACATTCTGAGTCAGATTAATGATAGAATAACGTTAGTGTAATATTGAGTTAAAAGCAAAACTTAAATAGTTTACAATAAAAGAATCGTTAAATAAATTATGGTGTGGCCATGCAAGGTAATCATTTGTAATCATCGAGTATCATTTTTAAAATTTTGGTAAAATACATATTACCTTAAAATGGACTATTTTATTTTATTTTATTTTTTAAAGATCTATTTATTTATTTATTCATGGGAGACACAGAGAGAGAGGCAGAGACACAGGCAGAGGGAGAACAGGCTCCTCGAGGGGAGCCTGACGTGGGACTCGATCCTGGGACTCCAGGATCATGCCCTAAGCCGAAGGCAGATGTTCAACCACTGAGCCACCCAGGCATCCAAAAATGGACTATTTTAAGGCCATTTTGAGATGTATAATTCAATGGAATTTATTACATTCACAATGTTGTGCCATCATTACCATCATCCAGTTCCAGAATATTTTCATTATCCCAAAAGAAAACTCTCTACTCCATTAAACATTACTCCCCATCCCTATTCCCTCCAGCCCCTGGCAACCAGAAACCTACTTTCTGTCTTGGATTTCTTATTCTGGGCATTTCATATATTTAGAATCATATAATATGTGGAGCTATTTGTGCCTGGTTTCTTTCTTTCACTTAATATAATGTTTTCAAGATTTATCCGTGTTGTGTCATATATCATCAGTATGTCATTCCCTTTTATGGATGAAGAATATTCCATTGTATGGCTAGAACACATTTTGTTTATCCTTTCATCAGTTGATGAATATTTGAGTTATTTATCTTTTTAGGCTGTGGTGAATAGTGCTGCTATGAACATGTTTGTACAAGTCTTTAAGTGAATATATTTTTGTAGAAAATTAGATGGCATGGAAAAATTACAAAGTATTACATAAAGTGAGAAAAGGCCTACAAAACTGTAATTACAGGAAGGATCTGATTTAATATTCTACTATATAAAGCCTGGATGCATAGAAAAATCTCCAAAATAGCCACAGTAATTGTTGAGTCACAAATCAATGGATGATTTTTATTTAATGTATCTTTCTACATTTTTCAAAATTTCTATAATTAACATATTTCATAACCGGAAAACCAATTTATTTCACAACTTATTTAGGGAACAGTGCTTAGGAAGTGAGAAAATAGAAGCAGTGTCACCTATTCCTTTGGGGACCATGTCTGGGATAGGAGGTGATAGATGATACTAGTAGAGGATGAAGGATTGCAGGATTTGGGGGACATCTGGCTGGCTCAGTCAGTAGATTCACATAATCAAGAGTCACATGATCTCAGAGTCATGAGTCCAAACCCCACATTGGGTGGAGAGATTACTTAAAAAAAAGAAAAAGAAGAATTGCAGGATTATGAAAAAGATGGATGATTTGAACCTTACTATAATCTGCACAGAAGGACTTGGCAATGAGTGAAAGGGTAATGAGGTAGAAGACAGAGGAAGAGCAAGGTTGTAATCTTAGAGAAATCAGAGAAGGGGGTAGAGATGAAAGACTGGCCCTGAAGCAGGAAGGTTCCTGCTCACTTTCCTCTCAGATTTGAGGGGTTTTGGGTGAGAGTACAGGTAGATAGGAATTGGGTGTAGGTGTGTAGACAAAAGCTGGAGAGATTTCACACCTAATAGATTTAATATTCTTCATGAAATAGGTGAAGTCAGATGCTGGGAAGAGTGCGATGCCTGTGGAAACTTGAAGAATTAAAAGCTTAGGATGTACAACACAGGCACACCCAGGTTTCTGCAGTTCCAAACCTGTGGTTTATTGCCTTCCACATGTTCTAAAATCCATTAGTGATACTTTCATTTAAGAGAACTTTCCTCCATGTAGATTCTTTTTCTTTTGTTGTGGATTTTGTCCTGTTTTATAGATGCAAGAGCTTCTAGAGCTTATACAGTACAGGTTGGAGTTGTTCCTGTAGTTCTCCTTTGTTTCTTGGGGCTCCATATTTTCTCATTCCTTTACTGGCTCTTTCTTTTTTTTTTTTTTTTTAAGATTTTATTTACTTATTCATGAGATATACAGAGAGAGAGAGGCAGAGACACAGGCAGAGGGAGTAGCAGGCTCCATGCAGAGAGCCCGACGCGGGACTCGATCCTGGAACTACAGGATCACGACCTGAGCCGGAGGCAGATGCTAACCCACTGAGCCACCCAGGGATCCCTGACTCTTTCTTTTGAACTGCTGAATATTCCTGTGAATGCAAGGAGCTCTCTTCTTTTGCTCACCTTTATAGTGGAAAGTTGTGTCCAGTACTGAAAGTTCCCTAATTGATTATGTGTAACCTTTATAATAGCTCTTTAAGCTCAGATGAAGGAGAAAGCTCACAGTCCTGACTTACCATAGTTTTACTCTTTGAATCAGTTAGAATTAGGTTTGGCTGAGTCAGACACATGAAATAACAGTATTTTAAATGAGATAGAAATTTGTTTCTGTCTTATGTAAAAATCTGGATATAATCAGTCTAAGACTGGTAAGGCCACTCTAAGTCATCAGGGCCACAGGCTCCTTGTAGCTTTGTCACTATGAAGGTGTATCCCTTATTTCCATGGCCCACTGTAGAGTTGTAGTCATCACACCTACATTCCCAGTAGCAAAAGGGAGGAAAAGTGATAAAAGACACTAAGGGTGGTTTACAGAAGCTGCCATGTGATACTTCTACTCATATCCCATTGGCCAAAACTTAGTCACATGACTGAATCCTAACTGAAGGAAGGCTAGAAATGCTCTTTTTATTCAAAGCAGCAATATACCCTACTAAACATTTCACTACCTAGGAAGAGGAGGAGAATGGCTATGAAGGGCAACCCGTAATCTCTGTCTTCACTGATCACCTCATGGAGCAGAAGGACACAGCCACCAGAGGTGCCAAACAAAGCAGGGATATTTACTTTTTGTGTGAGTTGTTAGTTCCTTGGATGGAGTTGTCTAAATGAATCTCATCACATTTTTTTTCTCTTACTTACAAGAACTACCTTTAGCAGACTCTTCTGTATGTTTCAAGAGACCATCCATCCATGTCAGGTGTGGTCTCTTGCGGGAGGATCCTGATCCCTTTTGGATTATAGCACTCTGCTCTTTTATGGCTTTAAAAAACTTGAAACTTGTCCCTTCTTTGACTTCTGCAAGAAATGCTGCATGCTCGGGAGTGTTATCTGGGCTCCATAGAGGAGGTCTCTTCCTCTACAACTCTGACAGTCTTTTCTTCCCACATGGCGTATCATTGGTCCCTTCAGAAATATGGAGGGATCTGCACAGGAATCTGAAGAAATTCCTTAAAGTTGTTGACACATGAGTGGCCCCACTCCCTAGTTTCCAGTGAGAAAATGGATTTTTCCTCAGAACAGTTGATTTTCTTTGATAATTTTAGTAAAAATTTTGTTGCAAGAGCGGAAGTTAAACTTAAGGCTTACTATCATGTTCTTTGGTCAGAATCCATTCTTTTTCTTTCTACGGTGTCATAGATTATACCCTGGAATATCCCTCTACAACTGGACTGCATCCAAAGTTGAGGTATTAATATGCATAAGACTTTTAAAGGGATTGGAATCAATTTTTCCAGGAACCTCCAGAAGAAATAAATACTACTGTGCTTAGAGAAGTTTGGGCATGTAGGATCATAAACCCACTGGACTAATCTTTAGGAAAGGGGAATTTTTGTAAGGATGCACATAAACTGAAATTAGAACCGGAAAACTACCTGTAGCACAGTTATCTGTTCTCTGCATCTCTCTTACGGGCCATGTGGCTTCTCATAATGACGTTGCCTCTTCTGTTTATGTCTGAGCCAGTCTCCTAGCTGTCTGTCACCTGGCTTCCTTCTGACTTCAGTCGGCCAATAATCCAGGTGGATACCCCGGCCTCGGGTGTGCTTTGAGATTTCTCTGCTCCTGTTTTCTTTTCAAATTCCCAATCTTCAGGGACTGGGAAGATTCAAGAAGAATCTGATGAGCTCAACTCAATTTCACTAGCAGACTTTTAAAGCATAAGTCACAGGTCATGGACAGGCTGCCCTCAAGTCCAAATCCACCTTAGTTCATGTCAGTTCATGTAGAGCATGTGGTACAGAATAGGCCTGTTTAGAGCAGAGGGGCTGTGGCTCTTGCTGGGCTTGTCTGCTATTGGCTGTCACCCCAGTTGTGTCTCAGCCTGGTCCACATTTATTGGCTCTCTCAGCCAACAAGAACAAATGACAATCTCCTTAGCCAAGCATTCAAGGCTTCACACTCTTAATTGTGTCCACCTTGCCAAATCGTGCCTCCCACTCTCACTGTCTTTGCCAGCCTGACTAAAGTATTTACTTTGCTGCAAAACCCATCCTACAAATTCCAGGCCTTTCTCATGCTGTGCCTACCTTTCCTTTCCCTCACTCCTACCATCCTTCAGACAACAGCTGAAGTGACTCTTTCTTTATACCAATGACAGCTAATATTTATTTGGCACCAGCCATGAACTAGGTAATCTCCTGAATACTTTACATATATATATATATATAAAATCTTATTTAATTCTTTCTCCATATATTTCAAAGGAGGTATTATTACTCTCATTCTACAGTTAAATTATTGTAGTTATTACAGTAGGAGAAGAAGTTAAATTACAGGAGAAATTAAATTACCAACTCATATTTGCCCAGGGAGTAAATGTCAAAGTTGGGATACTGAACCCAGGGCGACTGACTTCAAAATCTATACTTTTTCTGAAACCATGCTTGGTTGTAAAAGATTTCCTGATGACTTGAATCCATGGTTTTCTTGCCCTCCTTTGAATAGTACCTGGTGTCTATTCGGAATGACTAATTTGACACTTAACAGATGCTTATTTATACTACTGATTGTTTTTTGGGGTGTGAACTTCCCCCCTCAACTGAACTCTAAGCTAACGGTTTTCAGTGGGTGTGGCTCTGTCCCTAGGAGGCATTTTGGAAACTTATGCATGCGGAGATTGATCATCATCACATTGATTGAAGAGAATTACCGTTATTTCCTGTGCAGGGGCAATGCACAGAACAGTCCCAGGCAATGAAAAATTACCCCATAACCCACAAGACTCTTCTATGTTCTGGTAGACATCGAAAGTTAAACACTTGTTTATAATTATCCATAAGGTTCAAACCTAACTCTGCTTTAAATATAGACATCTAGTGATCTCTGCACAGTTTTAAAATGTGGAGAATTTTCCAGGAGTACAATGACCATTGTTTAACAAGGGGGGAAAAAAAAGATGATTATGCTTTGTTTAGCCTGGTCTTTGGCCAAGAACTTTTCAACATTTCGGAAAATTACATCTGCTGATGGCAGTGTTGCTTATGGTATTGGAGTCTCCAACAAATGCAGCTATTACATTACAGTCGGCTTTTATACCAATTACATCTATGATGATTCTATATGTAGATGAAAACTTCTAACCTCTCTTAGGCAGTAACATAACCTACCTTTAGTATTCACATATTAAAATATATGTTGTTTTATTACAAATTATTTTATTTTTATTTCTCCTTTATATTACTGATAGGGCATCATTATTTTTTAAAAATTATATATGTAGGTAGATTTTATCATGTAGGATAATATCTATATTTCAAAATAAAGGGGATGTTAACATTATAGCGTTGTGAGAGAAGACGACCGAGAAGCAGGGCTGTGACCCCTGGGAGGACAAGGACCAAGTTTCATGCTGGTTTGACTTCCCAGAAATCCGGGTAGTACTTTGCCCCAGGGAGAATCCTGCACAAATGTGTTTATTCTTATTAGAAAAAGAATGCTAATGGGCCCAGTGGGGCAGCCCCCTCTCTCGCTCCCAACCCTACTGATTTTTGAAGATCCACACACCAATCAGCATGTAGATTAAACCCCCTCTGGTTTAATCAAGGAAGTGCTTAGTATTTAAACACTGAGATCTCAGAGATGGATCTCCTTGAAGTTTGCATATTGTCTATCAGTGATGTTCCCAGGGAAATGCTGGGGGAAGGGAAGGACGAGGATGCTTCCATTACTCTTGGGCCCATCTTCCTCTTTCTGACTAGAAGGATCTCTCTCTTTTTGGAAGAGGAGGGCAAAGCATTCACTTTGTTTATTTCACCCAATGAAATAGAAGGTGAGCAAGGACTACAGAATCAAAAGAATAAAAATAAAAGTCTCATATGATTTCCTTTCCAAGTATTCTCCTGCCTGTTTCCTTAGTGACTTTAAGACAGAAATATAACAACATGCATCTATCTAGGACACTTTAAGGAGTTGGGTTATAAGTATTAAGAAAGAAGTATTATCTCCTTTAATTAGAAGTCAATTTAGAGGCCTCTGAACAGCAGGTGGGTGAATGTCCTTCAGAATCCAGTGTCTGGCTTAAAAGGGCTCCCAAGAGTCTGGTAAATCTGAAGAACCCATAAGAAAAACAGAGGAATAATATCATAATAAAATCTACCTTTCTATTGACCTCTGTTTCCTACTGAGCATCTTACTAAATACATACATGATCTGTTTTAGCCTTTGAAAGAAAAGAGCCTGTGAGATAGCTGATTATTAGCTGTATGTTATAGTTGAGAAAACTGTGGCTCAGAAAGGCAAGTGACGTGCCCAAGGCCCCACGTGTTAGTAGGAGGTAGAACTTGGACTCAGATCCAGCTTCATACAGCTCTAAAGCTAATGCTCTTCTAGGACATTCTGAAGACAAACATGCCTCCGCGTCTCTATGCCCTGTAGGGATGCCCTTCTTTTTCAAAACCAGAAGAGACAGGGCTCAGACAACAAACAGAGGCTTTTTCCCTCCAGAAAGCAAAAAAGAGTCTCCTCCAACCCAAATAAATAAACCCATAAGAAGAGGAGGAAGGAGGCCTGAGGCGCCAGGAGTTGGCCTTCACCTGCAGAAGAAAGCACAGATTCGTGCTGGGGATGGACGGCCCCGTTTTTTTCTCTGGTTTTGGAAAGAGGCTTGGCTGTCAGGCTTTGATTCAGAACAGGAGTGCATTCAGAAGCATCCTCCGGCGAGGCTGGGAAGCTGCTCACATCCCCGGAAAATTCAGTGGGAGAAAAAGTTTATGGAAGCGAGTAGGAGTTTATTCAACAGTGTCTGAGCCCTTTCAGAACCATGAGTGAGTGTCTATAAAGGGGCAGTCAAGCATAGGCTGGGAATTATCCCTGTTGGGTGCCTACCTGTGACAGGCCCTCATGAGCTGCTAAGAGGCTCATTCAGTGCTCAGGGGACAATGGCCAGTGGGGACAAACAATTCGGAGGAGTCTATCATTCTGGTGGTGTTATCTTTAGCACTGAATAAAACCGGAGTTCCCCCTTTCTGCCTCCTAGTCAGCACTATTTTTAGGAGCCAGTGGTACTTTTCAACTCTCTTTCAGTATTTTTCAACAGGTTCACAAGGGCACGAAGTGCAGTATATAAAAAGAGGATAATGACTTGACTTGAGTGCAGGAAAAGGCCCAATGAACAGAGCAGCCAAGCTTGCCGGGACGAGAATAGATGAAAGTTTGGAGAAGAGTCAAGAAGAAATGGCATTGTCTGCATGGTGAGACTCCCCGTTTTCCATACAGTACTTCTGAGATGCCAAAGTAGACTTTCTCAAGTTCAAAGTTTAGAGAAGAAAGAGTCAACTTTGAGCAGTTATGAGTGAGAAGTTGGAATAATGCTGGGCGGCCTTCTCTGTTCACGGTGGCCGAATGTATGCCTTCCCTACATGAGCCCTACGCACCAGCTCTCTGCGGGGCGGCTTAAAGGGTGTGTGCCCCGTGCAGTCACACAGGACCCTTGCTCGAAAGGGCCCTGCACTTGGTTGAATGCCCTGCTCTAGCCATCTTGAAATTCAGAATATTTGAACAGGGGACCCCACATTTTTATCTTGCCCTGGGCCTAGCGAATTATACAGCTGGTCCCAGATTAAAGAGACCAAGAGTGGTCACATTACACAGTCCCAGACACCAGGCCTTGCTGTGTCAGAATTATATGGGGAGTTAAAAGTATAATTTATATTTTATAAATCGCTGACTGGTATAGCCAGTCCTGGGATTTTTGTTTTGTTTTGTTTGTGTTTTGTTTTGTTCATTTTATGTGTTCTTCCTGTGATAGGGAGAAAACTGATGCTGGATTTTCTTTTTTAATGCATGCTGTTTTAAAATACCCCAAGGAAGTGGTGGTCTTTGTTCAAACCTGTGTCTGCATTCTCCGGTTAATTCTATACCCCATATTCCACATGGGATTCAGCATTGAAGATGCTCTCATGTGACTCCCTGGTCAGAGGTTCCGGAGGAAATGAGGTCCTTCCTGACGTCTAGGGGGAGTTGGCTTCATTCTCGGGAGACTTTTTCTTGGTCCGCTAGATATGGAGAGTGACAAAAGAAAAGTCAGCCTTCCTGTCTCTCAGAGAACAAAGATCATAATACCTGCTGTTTCATAAGCCCAATTGCAGTGCCATAGTTGGTGACAGCCAGAAATAAGATGACATTTGCAGAAAGCCAAGGAGAAACACACATTGACACTGTGGAGCAGTGTCTCGCTGGACTGGGATTGGAAGGCTCCTGTACTAAACCCAGAGTGGGGCCAGGGGCACACCCTGGATGATGCCCTGCTCAAAATTAAGATTATGTATTAATGACATTTTATCTAGGTGACTTTGGATCTAGGGGCATGGGGGGGGCAAAGAGAGATATCATGCCACACTCTGAGATATGTGAACTTTCTACCCTTTAAACATTTTCTGATTTTAAGAGGAAATTATTATGACCAGTACAATAATGACAGCAAACTTAGGAAACATACTGGGATAATGACTATGGATGTGGCTTCCTAGCTTGAGGTCTGCATTTCTAACCGGATGTTAAGGCCATTTGCGAATGTCACTGATCCTTGGTTGCCTCACCTCAAAAAGATGGAGGTGATAAGGCCTGTCCTACACCCCAGGGTTCTTGGGAGTCTCAGACGTGGTTAACGTTTGCCTTAAACCACTCGAAGGTGGATAATGTTCCCATAAATGGTTGTAGGCAACACTCAGCCTTCCGGGCTCTGTTGTTTGGACACAGGGTCCTTCCCACCTCTGCTCCTTCCCACCTTCTCTTCCTACTTAAGCTTCTCAGTCTGACTGTGCTCCGGGCTGTGTGTGCCCCACATCTGGAATGTGCAGGCCGCCTGCAGGAGCCAGAGCCTCTGTCTAGGGAGGGTTCTGGAGGCCCCACTCCCAACCCCAAGACCCAGTCATCTTCGTGGGGTTATCATCCCAATGGCCATCGTTCCCTCGCCACCGGAGTGTTACCTCACAGATGGAGGACCTAGTCTGTGGGAAAGAAGAGACCATGACTTATCGGAACATATGGTTTCTTAATTCAAGTTAAAATGTCTGAACCCTGTTGCATCTGGTGCCATTTTAGTTTGTTAAAAATGCCACACAAGGCTGTGACTAAAGGGGAAGAAATGGAGAAAAATACAGTTATTACACACTCAAGAGCCGGGTTTTGCGGCTCATTACCCAGTGGCCTCCGTGACTAATTAGGTTTTGTCACTGTTGCTGGGTCATTATGCCTTAATTTTTTTGCATAGTTATTCAGCCGTCACTTGAGGAAAAATGAAGTAGAGAAATACCCTTCTCTGTCTCTCCTGCTCTGAATCACTCAGGCTAAAAACTCTCCGGGCAGAGAGTACCCGAAACTGATGAAATGATCATTTTGCCACAAAGGGACAAAGAAGTGTTAGTGGATTAAAGAAGCGCTTCTTTATCTGATGGCATAGACCTCATTGAGGAGAGGAGGGCGCGATTCAGTGGGGAAGATCATTAACTTTGAAGTCAGTCATCCAAAGATAATGTTTGTCCCTTTGCTTCCTTTGTTGCCCAACTGGCCTTAGCAACCTCTATTTTTTAACTCATCCTTGAAAAACTGGGGGAAAATGCATGATAAAATAAAGGCCTCAGGTTTTCTACAGGCCGGAGGCCTAGGTTAATTTTTGCTGGCAGCAGAGGAAATTGAAGACACCATGGTATTAGCACAGTGGGGCTTGTGTTGGGTCCGGGATAGTAAAAGGACCCATGGTGAGAGGGGAGACATTGGTGTCAATCATGGGGTGGGACGCCACAATGGCTGGTAATTGGCGTGGGTCCACCTTCTACGTCTGTCCTGCTGAGCCTGCAGCCCCCGGCCCACTCTTGAGCCCCATCGCTAACAAGTAAACAATTTATCAGGGTTAGGTCTCCTGCGGGTTGCCCCATCACACGCTCCATTCAGCCCCGGTACCCCCCCAACCCCCGTGCCAGGCCCGCCACACACACAAAAATTTACGTACACCGTGCAATTTGGGGCAGACGCACCATGTAACAACAAATTTACAACAGGCCTACCATGAAAATGGCTGTGTCAATATAGCTGCAAACTGGGGTTGCAGAGCAGCTGTGTCGGGCCAGGACTGGTGGCCCCCAGAGGATGTCAGAGGAAGAGGGTCACAGGCATGGGATCATATCAGAGCTAATTATGACCCCAGCATCTTTGACACAATAACTCCCACAGATGTTCGCTAGAATCAATCAATGTCTTATAAATAGCCTAGCCATTTTAATGTCATTCTTTGGACTTGTTTATTCTGAGCTTCGTCTTTTGAATGGGTTGTGGCTCTTCAGGAACCAGAGTGTGTGGGGCTTGGGGCCTGTGATGAGGGTTTTGATGGAGTTGGCTGCTGCCTGGAAAATAGGGCACTAGGCTGTTTGGAAACTCGGCCAAGTCTCTTGGACCAGGTGTGTGACCTTGTTCAAGTTACCAGTTTCTTACCTGATGGGCATGTTTTGCAGATTGAATGAGGTGTTTTTTGTTTTTGTTTTTTTGAGCCGTATGTCCAGTATAACAAATGATCCTATATAAAAAGAAAAGTAGCATTTATTGAGCATCTCCTGTGTGCCATGCTTTATCTCACTTAACCCCACAACTTCTGGGAAGGAAACGTTGTCATCTACCTTTAACAGATCAGGTAAGCAGGGCTTCCAAACGGAAAACAAATAGTAGGTATCAGAAATACAACTCAGAATCAGAGTCTGTCTGCCCAAAGTTGATTCTGTTTCCCTGCCGTTTTGCTAGGACCAGGTGCTCTTAGGGAATTTTAAATACACAGTCTCATATTCAGATGGACAAATCGAAATTCTGTCTTCTGGAAAATATTTCTTTGGTGGGTTAAGATGGGGAGAGAGATTCTTTTAAGATGGGCAGAGTTTGCCAACATCAGGTTTTTTTTTTTTCTTTGTGTATCCATTTCAAATGTTTTGTCATTAACTTTCACTGTGAGGGTTTTTTCCCCCTAATCCAAGACACTCTCAACTGCTATACACATCATTATTTTATATACCACCAAGAAAGAAAAATTCCTGCCATGTATTATTTTCAGGTGTGACTAGTTATAGGACTTACCCCTATTTGAGTGATACTAAAATGTGGGAAAATTGTGCATTTTGGAATCACATATGTGTACTTGGCATCATGGGACTGGTGGATTTTTCCAAGTTCTTCTTGGAAAAACCATTGACTTGATTCGTGATTTCCCATCTCTTTCTCAAGAGCCTGGACAAATCAGCACTCAGCAAGTGTCTAGGGCACAGAAGCCAATGCATAAATAATGAAAGAAAAAATGAGTAAATGAAGCATCTGATGTCTTAACCTTCAACTCCTAAATGAGAGCAGAAACTGCACTCTGGAGAGGAGTATTTTCTGTTTTGTCCAGGTGTCCAGGCCCAGTTTTCTACTTTCACCTAGAGATGAAGGATGTGCAGACCAGAGCGCCCTCCTCCTGGTGTTTCCAGTTGGAAGTCTGGCTGATGCTGAGTCCCTGGGGTCTTTGTGTCACCTGGCCTGCTGCACTCAGGACAGGAAGGGAGAAGGACAGTCTCACCGGCCAGGAGTTTCAGCGCTGTTGTCCTTCTCAGCAGCTGAGACAAAGGAGCAATTTTATGCTAATCAGCGTTCTTGAAATGAGCATTTTTTACAAATTTTACTTCTTTCACTTGGAAACGCCATAAGTGAGCAGAGCCTGTACAGCCACATTCTTCAGTAGAGGCACCCAGCTGGTGGGGCCTTGGTCCAGACTGCATGCAGGTGCTGGAGGACTTGATAAAACCCACCTGGCCTGGCGATCTCTTCAGTTGCTTCTTCAACATATCGGGGCTCTATGCATTTGTGAGCAGGCCCTGTCTTTGTGGGAATGAAACTAATACGCTCTCCTTTCTGAGGAGAGAATGATCCATATTGGAGTAGAGGGGAGTTGTCTCCAAAATCAGAGGCAGAGAGTCCACGTTAACCAGAGCTACACGAGACAACTATGTGGGGAAGGCTTCCAGCATAAGGCAAGTCCTTTGAAAAGGCAAAATACTCACCCAGACTCTGGTGGGTACTCTCTGTCCTTCACCATGTGTCACCAACCTCCTAGATCCCCTCCCAGACTTCCAGGCGCTCACGCTTCTGCCGAGCAGGCTGTGGGCTCACCAGATTCCACGCTTTGCCCTTGCCCGTGTTGCTCCCCTACCACTGTGGTGGCCTTTGTTCATCTGCCTTATTTATATCATCTGTCACAATCTTATGCATTTGCTTCATGTTCTGAGTCAACTGTTCCCCCACCCCCACCCCCACCCCTGTCCAGATTTTCCTGATTTCCCCCTAATGGGAAGGGATGTGATCTTTCCTTCCTGTTCAAAGATAAACTGAGGCATATTAAAAATGTTAAGGGTTTATCTGAGAAAACAGTGTTTCCAGTTGGGCTACATCAAACCAGAAGGGGTTAGGAGTGCTTCACCAAAAAATAAAAAATAATAAAAAATAATAAAAAATAATAAATAAATTTAAAAAAAGGAGTGCTCCAACAACAGGAGCCAAGGAAGGACTTTCAGGGAGGAGGCGCAAGCAAAGCAAGGAAATTGTTTGATTGGCTATAGCTCAAAGCCTAGTTGACTGTTTCTGATTAGTTTTCCTTAGGTTTTGATGCCACAACCCTGAGGCGTTTATAGGCTTAGAGTTAGGTTCTGGTTTGCTTGCATAGGCTGCCACAGCATTAGAGTCTACCAGAGTCTAATGGTCTCCTTGTTTAATTAATTTAACCATCTTTCAACCTCAGTGGCACTGCCTTAGAGTCTCATTGTGTCTGTGTGATTGTCATTTGTGTCATTTCATGGATATAGCTTTGGAACTGCCCAATATTTGCAGGTTGCCATGGCCTGCAAAGGACTGTGTCGGAAAGACCCTCTACTAGGCGAGGGTCAAATTTGTAAAAAGTGCTCATTTCATGTACGCCGATTAGTATAAAATTGCTCCTTTGTCTCAGCTGCTGAGAAAGACAACAGCGCTGAAACTCCTGGCCGGTGAGACTGTCCTTCTCCCTTCCTGTCCTGAGTGCAGCAGGCCAGGTGACACAAGGACCCCAGGGACCCAGGATCAGCCAGACTTCCAACTGGAAACACCAGGAGGAGGGCGCTCTGGTCTGGACCTCCTTCATCTCTAGGCCAAAGTAGACAGACACAGATATAGACACTTACGAGTACCATTCACCAGCCTAAACACAGAGAAGTTTTTATGACTTTCTTAAAATGAAAAAAGAGCATCTTTAATGTTGAAAAATACAGAAGACCAAAAAGAAGTTTTAAACAATTGCTGATCTGACTCTCAAACTCAACTTACCTTGACAATCAAATGCATTCTTAAATTGTCTGCAGCTGCTTAATTAGGCCAAGAGTCTTGAATTCTGGCCAACGCTGACATGATTTGAGTATCAGTAAGACTAATAACAGCAATGGGTTGAACACATTAAATATCATTAAATTCATAATTCAAAATGTTAATCAAAAGGTTCCAAAACAGGGACGTCTGGGTAGCTCAGCGATTGAGCATCTGCCTTAGGCTCACGTCATGATCCTGGGTCAGGGGATCGAGTCCCACATCAGGCTCTCTGGGAGGAGCCTGCTTCTCCATCTTTCTATGTCTCTGCCTCTCTCTCCGTCTCTCTCATGAGTAAATAAATAAATCCTTTAAAAAAAAAGATTCCAAAAATAAAACTGTGATCTTTGGAAGAACCAACTCATTAGTTTAAAAACTGGTAAATAAAGGGATAGAATAAAGCATCGATCCTGCCTTCCTTTTCTGATCAGATCAGCATGGAAATATCAGGGAAGACTGACCCCCCAGTGACACATTGTGTTATATTCTTTCATTTACTCATTCACTTCTTCAGCAAACACATATTGAACCCACCTCCCTGCCAAGCCCTATGCTAAATGCTGGGAATACCATGAATTTGAAGATCAGAATTTATCCTATCGATGGAGGCAATGTTATGGCCAAAGGTAAGCACTAGGTGACCACAGCGGTGAGCCAGCAAGTCTGGTGGATTATAAACCTGTCTTCTACACCTCCTCGAAGGCAAGCTTCTCAGAGTATTTGGATCTCTTCCATTTTGTTCTGTTCCTAGGGCATCAGGGATGCCCTTATTGGTAAATAAGGCCTTAGTTTGGTTAATCATTCTAGGCTCGGGATCCCTGGGTGGCGCAGCGGTTTGGCGCCTGCCTTTGGCCTAGGGCGCGATCCTGGAGACCCGGGAAATGATCTCTGGCAAACTTAATCCAAAGAGGAACATGCTTTAAAGAACAAGGTAGTTCAACATATTGATGGCAAGTTGGGGGACCAGATTCAGAAAAAGGATTAAGCAGCAAGAAATCGTGCTAAGATCATATGACATGAAAATAGTGTCATGGGGATCTTGGATATTGATGCTGCTGCAGGTGTGAATACCTCTCCGAGTGTGTGAGGCCCTCGGGAGCATAGATCATGTGAGGAGAAGGCAAGCCATGATTACCATTCCTCACGGGGTCAGAATATAACCTCAGTAGATTCTTATACTTTGTACACATAAGGATGGGGAGGGACCCTAATCTATTTTAGCCCATCCCTGAAACTTGAATGCCTCTCACTTTGCCAATGAGAACCTGTTTCCTAACATTTATGACACTATTTAACAGGATATGTGTTCCACTGATAATATCCCCCTGTTTGATTCCCCCTATACCAAGTAGCAATGTATGAATTATCAATCAAGAATGACTTGACCTAAAAAAAAAAAAAAGAATGACTTGGCCTTTCCTGGAGTATATTTTTTCTGAGATAGCATTAGCTGACCACTCGTAGGTAGTGCATTCTTGATACCCTATGAGCTGATCATCCTTGGAGTTACAGTTGAAGCTATCTGGCTCCTCCATACTGTCACACAGAGTAGATGGAGGTATTTTCAGGGGCAGCAGACATTGGAAATCCCATTCTGTTGACCACCAAATGGAGCTGTGGACTGGAAAAGTTGCATAATCATTGAAGCAGAGAGGCGAGGGTCTTTCTTTAGTAGTTGTATGTCCTAGTCTCATTTTACCTCTGAGCCTCAATTTCTTTATCTAAAAGAGGAATAACTATACCAGCCAGATCTAACACCATGCAAGAATGCTGTTGAGTTCAAATGAAATGTAAATCGTCATCCTGCCAGCATGTCACTGTCTACTGACTCATCCCAAGCTTCTTGGAATCACTTGTTTAATTAGAGACTGAGGCTCTACAAACCGTGAAAGTAAGAGAATGGGATGTAATCTCCAGTTTAGACTCTCTGTGATACCTAAATGTGGTGAAAAAATGAAATCAAGCAGAATATCCATTTTACCAATACAGGACTTAATATTCATATATTTCAAAACATTGCAAAGTGTTCCTGACTTTTTTTCGGAT
This sequence comes from Vulpes lagopus, assembly GCF_018345385.1. Classification (NCBI taxonomy): domain Eukaryota; kingdom Metazoa; phylum Chordata; class Mammalia; order Carnivora; family Canidae; genus Vulpes; species Vulpes lagopus. The sequence continues at coordinate 7,558,796 of NC_054838.1, read as the reverse complement.
TTCATCTGAATGCTGAAAAGGCCTGGTCTGAGCTTTGGTTTGGACATTAAGCCCTACTAATTAACATTTGCCTAATCCCCCCTGTGGTTCCAGGGTTGTGGAAAAAAAAAGTGAAAAAGAGCTAATTATTAGGGCTTTGATATAGGAGTCCAGACATCCAGAGTTTTCCCCTATTTCAGTGTCTTTGGTGGTGCAGAGACAAAGCATTTGGGAGATTAACTTAATGTTTCAATACCACGTTCCATTCTTTGTTGTGCAAAAGGGAAGATTTTAACTCTTTTTCCAAGAACAGAATCCCCTTTCCTCCTTGAGGGAATACACACAACCGAAACTGCCTCTTGCATTAACTTGATCAATTTTACTTTGAACGGTCTCCCTTTCACAATTTAAAAAAATAGAACAAAATCTTGTTGAAGTGAATATTTCACTTTTATGTCATTTGTTCCCTACTCTGTGGATCTGTTTCTTTATCTGTCAAAATACACAAGATGATTCCCCACCTTACTGACCCATGGATATTAAGCAATTGAGCCAACTTTAGAGAAGAAAGTCTAAAGTAATTAAGCTATTATCTATAGTGTGTATGTGAAGTTTTTGTTCATGCATTTGTGTCTTTATGTGTTAATTAATTCACCAGACATGTATTGAATGTCTTCTATCTGCTGGGTAGAAAAGTAAATAAAATATAGTTCTTGTCTTTAGGGAGTCCAGTATGCTAGATGCAGATGGTTCTGTTGCCTCTTCTTTCTTTTTCTTTTTCTTTTTTTAATTCTTTTTTAAAGATTTTATTTATTTATTCATGAGAGACACACACACAGAGAGAGAGAGAGGCAGAGACAGGCAGAGAGAGGAGAAGCAGGCTCCATGCAGGGAGCCCGATTTAGGACTCGATCTCAGGACTCCAGGATCATGCCCTGGGCCAAAGGCAGACGCTTAACCACTGAGCCACCCAGGCATCCCTCTTCTTTCTTTTTAATCACTTTTTTCCTCTCTCTGAATCTTCAGTGTCCTCTCAAAAGCAACACAAACACACTGTTTTGGCTGGACTCAAGGTTGAAGTAACAAAGGTCAGCTAAAGTGGTGGACGTAATGTAATTACTTTCTAGAGGAGAAAAAGCAGCAAGCATTGGTGATTCCATATTCATTCCCCTGGGAAAAAAGTTCTTTCTTAGCAACTCAAAGAGTAAACATTTAAATTATTTCAATGGTTCGAGTTTTTATGAAACAAAAATGGTATAAGTTCATACAAATATTTTTCAGGTTAACTCCACTCCTATTTATTGAGTGCCTACTAGCACTTGGGTGACTGCAATTGCACTGCTCCGTTGTTTTCTCTCACAAGGCGGTGGACAGTAGGTGTTGAATAGGATGTATAATTGATGCCGAAATACCTGTACATCTTGCCTACATAATACTAACCACGTGTGTCTTTGGAAGCTATCACACGTATTTGACTTCATTTTGACAAGCTATCTGGATTACTAATTCATTTTTTGACCCAGGTAAACAAAGCAAAACAAAACCACACAACAACAACAACAAAGAGGAAGGAAGGCTTTGCGATTCAAAAAGTGCAAATAGTGCAAAAGTGCAAAAAGTGTGGAGGCCATTCTGCTCTGAGAACGCTGCTGCAAAATTGACATTGATGATGCATTCATTGTCACCTGGCTTCAAGTGTTGCTATGTTGCCTGCCCGTGTGCCTCTGTTCCCTGTCATTGATCCCTAAAATCTTTCAGTTGTGAAAATTAGATGGTTGTGTTTCTGTTCAGTCATCAAATGCAAAGGAGGAACTACTCTATTGTGGAACTGGCATTTGGAAAGGAACTCTCGGAAGTGGATGTTAATACTACGTTGTCTGGCGCACAACGGGTTAGTTTCTTCTCCTGGTGGCAAGGGCCCTATGGGAGAGCAAGAAGTGTGAAGTCGGTGTTTCCTTATCATCTGGTATCTGCAGGACCTAGGAAGATAGCTTCAGCCTCTTTATCTAAAAGTGATAATGGCGTATGCAACGTACAGGGTTTCCATAAGGATAAGGGAGATGGTGTATGCTACTGTGATGTGTAAGGAGTAATACAAATATTCATTGCTCCTATCACCTTACTTCTAATTAATGACCATTAAGCTCTTGGTACTAGTTGTTCACATTACATCACCTCGGGTCCTCATGGCAAATTGATGTTATTATCACCAAGTTAAAGCTGTGTCCTTTTTTTTTTTTTTTCCCTGCTACATCTTACTGCCCTTCTGCAAATGCCTGGACCGTCTGGATTCCATAAGCTTGGTTGAAACTCTTTCCATGACTAAGAATTGTAGTCCGTCTTGCCATCTCATCTGAGGAACATCTGCTCTGAGAAGCCAGTCAATATTGTGGAGAAGTTCAAAGAAAGCAGACCATTAGTAGTGTCAGCTTTACAACCAGGAGGTAATGGCATTAAAGGGAATGGTCATAATACCCAACAATAGTGACCTCATTAACCAGTGATTTATCATGATGAAAAGACCTGTTTAACCTTTGGTCTCCACAAGCTTTCTCCTTTTAACAAAAAGGTCTATTATTTCAAGTTGTCAGGAGATAATTTGTGAGTTGTTAAAGGACAGATTCAATTACTCTTAAGACAATTATATGGAAACTGTACTCACTGCAAGGTGCCTGCACAACAATTTTTGTTTTCTTTGGTCATTTTTCTGGGCACAAAAAGCACAGGAGTTTGATAAGTTTTGCCACAAGAAACAATTGCAATTGTACCTTCTTATGGTCCTGCTGTAGATATCTGATTACAAATTGGGTTTTCTTTGAAACTAGGGTTAAGGGGGACTTGAATGAGATGGGTTCATTGACATATAAGGTGACATGTCAAGCTCCTCTGTCAATTCCAAGTAACATTTATGGAGGGCCTATTCTGAGATCAACCACGTTGGGCACTGTGGTAGGGGATCCAGCAATGGATAGGCTGGGGTCTGCCTCCCAGGGGCTCAGAGACTTCTGTGGGGACGTTTTCTCAGCTTGCATTTTTTAGCCCCTTCTAATGGTTCCTGAGCTGATTGTGTCCTGTTGGTCTCCTGCTGCTCAGATGTGGCAGTGGCAGAGGGGCTTCTCTCTCCCTAAGGAAACTGATCTGAACACCGGGAAGATGGGAAGAAAAGAGATAGAAAAAGTGCCTGTATGGGGTTGTGCAGATTTCTTGGAAGGATTAGCTCTGCTGGGTGAATTTCATCCATGTTCCAAACGGAGGAATGAGAAAAACTATAACATCTGTGCCACTCCAGATCTGGGCCTCTTTAGAGCAGAAACTGTCAGTTGTGACAAATTGAACCCAATTGTACGGAGGCTTTTGTGAGGTAGACAAATGTCCATCAGGGTCTCAAGTGACCACCAAACTCCGTTCACTTGTGCTTTCTCTCTAATTTACACCCTGGGTCCCCGAGGTGAGAGACCCTGCTATTTGATCGCCTGACCACAGTAAATAACACCAACTGGAGAACTTTTAAATGAAGATGTTAGAAAAAGCCCAACTTTCAGAGTGTGATGGCAGGCATTTCAGTTGCTTGCTCACATTGTTTTGTTACTATTGCAGGGGATATAAGAGATATTGGAAATAGGATCATCTTTAATGAAGCTTGTATTCCATGGTAAATCTGAAACCCAGATTTTGGTTTTGGCTAAAATTTTTTATGCTGTCCTTAAGAAAACATGTTGCTCGTTATTCATGTTGCCCAAATACTTTGTATATTATTTTTAACTTTTCTTAAAGGCTATTTTCAAGTTTTTACATTAAGATTTTCATGGGGAATAGAATTCCCCACTACCTGGTTTTAGTTGTTTGTGAAGTTTTTTATTTTTGTTTTAAAAAAAATTTTTCCCCCAGAAACCTGGTAAGTCATCCTTGACTTAATTAAGAGGGAAATAAACAATTATCTAATTGCCTGTTGCCTAAGGAAGAAAACCCAACTGAATGTTTCCTGATAATTATTGATCTTACTGGCTTTGAAATCACCTTTTTGAAGAACAATTCTTATCATAAATTTACATTCTTAGAGGACACAGATTTTACCTTCTTCATCTTCCCTATTATAGACTTATTACATGAGCAGGGACCCAATAAAGAATAAGTATCTAAAACTCTTGGCTAGATTGAAGGAAGTGTCCAGGATTGGTGAAAAGGACTAGGATAAGGAGATTTCTCTGTGTATTGACTCTGGCAAACACCCTGAGCATTATTTTTGTTTTAAACAAATCCTTGGTAAAATCTGAGGGTTTCAACACTGGAAGGATCTTCATGTTAAAGTTTGATGTGTCCAGTCATTCCCACTTCTCCCCACAAACACCAATTTCAGAAAGAGTTGAGAATTAGTCATAGATTGCCAGTGGAGCTGCACTGGAAAATAATCTTGTGCTTGAGACCCAGTGGAATTTCTAGAATTATTACCTGCTTATGAAGAGGAGATTGAGTCTACAGGATGGACAGTGATCCAAGCCAGTTGCAAGGGAATCAACACACACAGACACAGATGGGGCTCTACACCTGCTTTCAGAATGGTGCTTCTAGAAGTGTCTGTGAAGAACTAGTTTTCCTGGTTTATTCTCAATCTATAACAGACCTATAAATATATCAAATGCAGTAACAATGAAGTACTAGGCAAATGAAACAAAGAAAGCAAAGACATGTAAAACACAAATTGAAATGTTTATTAGGTATAAAATTACGTTTCTATTAATATAATTAAACAACATACATAAAAGAAAAGAATTACAAAGCTGTATATATAGTTCATGGAAAGGGTGCCTATATGCAATTGGTATACAGAATTTCTATTACACTCAGGACTTTTTGCCTCTCCTAAATCATAACAAAATTTTAAAATGAGTAAAATAGCAATTCCTCACATTTAATGCCTATATGCACACGTCGAGTGCACCTTGTGTATATCAAGTTTTTATAAGTCAAGTTTATTAAAGTATAATTTACACACAGCAGAATTCACCCTTTTGTAGCCACACAGTCTGGTAAGAATAAAGATGTACAATTATGTGGCCAAACAAGATCTAGAATATTTCATCATCCCAGAAAGTGCTCTTGCAGTTAAATCCTTTTCACTATTTCTAGTCCTTGGCAACCAGTGACCTGATTTCTGATACCATGATTTTCACTTTTCCAAAGTGACCTATGGATAGAACCATATATGAGGTAGCCAACGTACGTCTATCTTCCATCATTTAACATGCCTTTGAGATTCAGCCGCATTGTTGCATGTATCTATTATTTATTCCTTTTCATTGTTGAGCAATGTTCCATTGTGTGGGGCATAGTACAACTTATTTATCTGTGCACAAGTGCATGGACATCTGAGCTAATCTCTAGTTTTGGTCAACAATGGATAAAATTGCTATAAACATTTGCATACATGTCTTTGTGCAGACACATATTTTCATATCTCTTGAATAAATACCTGTATCTTATGGGCATTGTGTATTTAACCCTATAAGAAACTGCCAAAGTTGTCCGAAGTGGCTTCCCATTTTGCATTCCTACCAGTGACATATGAGACAGCAATGAGCTCTCATAGATCTCATAGATCTCTCATATATCGTACTAGAACTCTGTTTTGTCATTTTAGAAATCTTCAGTTATTCTAGTAGGTATGAAATGGTATATCATTCTAGTTTTAATTTGTATTTCTTTAAATAACTATTGAAAGTGAGCATCTTGACATGTTTATTTGTCACCCTCTTCTCTTATTTGGTGAAGCATCATTTTTTTTCAAATTTAAGTATTTATTCATCACATATAAAGAATATTGTATTACATACTGAAAATAAATAAGTCTGAAGGCCACTGGAAATAGATATTTAGATAAATAATTGGAATACGGTATGAGAAAAATAGCCCAAGCTTGACATACAAGATCACATATGCATGAAGATAATTAGATTTACTCTGTAACATAAGAACAGCATAGGCAAGGTAAGCAATGCAGTTAGATCATTTTTAAATGAAAATTTTCACTTTTGAGAATTTAGATAATACAGATATAAAAGAGAAAAGACACTATTAACATTTTGACTTGTATATTTCCATTCTTTGTATTTTTTGTTAATTTTTCCAAATGGTAACATAGTACATCTACTTTTCTCCTTAAACAGCTTTCTAAAAAATAATAAATAAATAAGTAAATAAATAAATAAACAGCTTTCTATGGTATTAAATACTTTCCTACACTGTCATTTTAATGGTTGCTAAGGATGAAATTGTGTGTACATTCAATCATTTTTAAAACCAATGTAATATTTCAGCTGCTTCCAAGTTTTTGTAATTATAAATGATGCTCTATTGAACATCCTTGCAGATTGCACACTTGAACAATGTTTTCTTTATTTTTTTAAGGTTTTATTTATTTATTCATGAGAGACAGAGAGGCAGAGGGAGAAGCAAGCTCCATGCAGGGAGCCCGATGTGGGACTGGATCCCAGGACCCCAGGATCACACCCTGGGCTGAAGGCAGGCCCCAAACCGCTGAGCCACCCAGGGATCCCCAAACAATGTTTTCTTTAAGGTAAGTTTTTTGGATGGAAATTTCTGAGTCAAAAGATATAAATATTTCTGATGTTTTAGTGGGTGTTATCAGATTTCCTGTTAAAGTTGTATGAATTCATATCTACCGTCAGCATAACAAAGATGAATACTGTGGATAATGCTTTTAAGATTTAAACAAATTCCAACTTCATTTTTTGTAAGATTTTTTTTAAAGATGTACTAATTTTAGAGAGAGAGCATGAGTGGGAGGGGCACAGACGGATGAGGAGAGACTCTCAAGCAGACTCCATGCTAACCACAGAGCCCATTATTGGGCTCCATCTTATGGCCCCGAGATGATGACCTGAACCAAAACCAAGAGTTGGATACTTAACCAATTAAGCCACCCAGGGGCTCCCAAATTCTGATTTTAAGTTGCATTTATTTAGTTACTAGTGAAGTTGAATATCTTTTCTGATGTGTATTTTCTATTTCTATGAATTATATTATGAATTTCTCCTTATGTAAATATTCATTTCATTTATTTGTAAGAAGGGTTTTTTTTTCTTTTGGGGATCTATTGTAATGCAAATGTGTTTTCTCTTGTCATTTGCTTCTTTTCATTAAGTTCCTAATGTTTTCTTCATTGTAGTTTTAATTTTATATTAACTTGTCAACCTTTCCTTATAGAGCTGTATCAGAATTCAACCTTGTGAAGTCCTCTTCCATTCTATGAGTAGTTGAATATTTGTCTTATACACTTAAATAAATGGAGCATTTGGAATTTATTTGGATATGTCATAAAGAATAAGGATTTAACTTTTTTCCCCAAAAGATAAGCGAGTTGTCTCAGCTCAACTTATTGATAATGGACCTTAGATCTTTTCCTCAGCATTTTGAATCATATATCAAGTTCGTTATATGCTTAGGTAAGTTCCTGAACTTTTCATTCCGTTTCAAAAAATTTCCTGTCTTTTCTGAAAATGAAAATGCACAGTGCCACATTGTTTAAATTACTATAGTTTTATAATATGTTCTAATACCTAACATGTAGAACAACAACCTCTGTATCCTGTGCACTGTTTATAATACTTCTAAAATATGTTCTAGACTATTCTCAGACCTTCATGTTCTGGATGTCTTAAAATTATATTTGAGTTTTAAAATATCCAATTGGAACTTTTATTGAAATTTCATTAAATTTATAGATTAGTCTGAGAAGAATTTGCATCTTTATAGTAATCAGCCTTATCACTGAAGGACATGCCAGGTCTCACTATTTATTTATTTATTTTTTTGTGGTATTGTTTTATTTTTTTAATTTATTTTTTATTGGTGTTCAATTTGCCAACATACAGAATAACACTCGGTGCTCAACCCATCAAGTGCCCCCCTCAGTGCCTGTCACTCAGTCACCCCCACCCACCGCCCACCTCCCTTTCTACCACCCCTTGTTCGTTTCCCAGAGTTAGGAGTCTCTCATGTTCTGTCTCCCTTTCTGATATTTCCCACTCATTTTTCCTCCTTTCCCCTTTATTCCCTTTCACTATTTTTTTTATTCCTCAAATGAATGGGTCTCACCATTTATTCAAGTTTTTATTTATGTTCTTCAGTAACATTTTATAGTTATTTAATTTTTTAATTTTGTTTTGATTTCCATATAGTTAATAGAGTGTTATATTAGTCTCAGGTGTAGAATTTAGTGATTCATCACTTACATACAACATCTGGTGCTCATCACAAATGCCGTCCTTAATCTTCATCACCTATTTAACCCATCCCTGTGCCATCCTCCCCTTAGTAACCATCAGTTTGTTCTCTATAGTTAAGAGTTTGTTCCTTTCTGCTCATTTGTTGTTTCTTAAATTACACAAATGAGTAAAATCACATGGTATTTGATCTTTCTCTGACTGACTTATTTCACTTAGCATTGTACTCTCTAGTTCCATTTATGTCATTGCAAATGACTTGAGTTTATTCTTTTTTATGGCTGAGTAATATTCCGTGGTGTGTGTGTGTGTGTGTGTGTGTGTGTGTAACTACATTTTCTTTATCCATTCATCTATCGATGGACACTTGAGCTCTTCCATAATTTGGCTATGCTGCAATAAACATAGAAGTGCGTGTATGCCTGTGAATTAATGCTTTTGTATTTTTTGGATAAATACCCCATAGCACAATTACTAGATCATAGGATAGTTCTGTGTTTAACTTTTTGGAGAATCTCCATACTGTTTTCCCCAGTGGCTGCACCCGTTTGCATTCCCACCAGCAGTGCAAGAGGGTTCCTTTTTCTCCACATCCTCACCAACATGTGTTTCTTGTGTTGTTGATTTTAGCCATTCTGACAGGTTTGAAGTGATATGATGAGTGATGTTGAGCCACTTTCCATGTGTCTGTTGGCCATCCAGATGTCTTTGGAAAAATGTCTGTTTGTTTAGGTGTTGGTTTGTATAAACTCTTTATGTATTGTGTATACTAACCGTTTATTGAATATGTCATTTGCAGCAAGTCTGGGTGGTTCAGTGGTTGAGCATCTGCCTTTGGCTCAAGTCGTGATCCCAGGTACTGGGATTGAGTCCCACATTAGGCTCCCTGTGGGGAGCCTGCTTCTCTCTCTGCCTGTGTCTGTCTCTCTCTGTGTGTCTCTCATGAATAAATAAGTAAAATCTTTTTAAAAGAAAGAGTATGTCATTTGCAAATATCGTCTCCCATTCCATAATTGCCTTTTAGTTTTGTTGGTTGTTTCCCTCATTGTGCAGAAGCTTTTTATTTTGATATGGTCCCAATAGTTTATTTTTGTTTTTCTTTCCCTTGCCTAAGGATACATATCTAGAAAAATGTTGCTAGACATACCTAGAAAATTATAGTTAGTTTAAATAGGTTCTGAAATAAAATAAAATAAAACTAAAATCTTTTTTAAAAAAACACATAAGATAAAATGTACAATTTTAACCATTTAAAATGTATAGTACAGCAGTATATTTATGCTTGTTTCATAACAATATATGCATATTGTTGTGCAAGAAGATCTATAGTATTTTCTCACTTTGCAAAGCTAAAACTCTATATCCATTGAGTAACAATTCCCTTTCCCCCTTCCCAGCTACTTGCTTGTAATTTCTCTTTTTTTTAAGTTTTTTTTTTTTTATTTATTCATGAGAGACACAGAGAGAAAGGCAGACACACAGGCAGAGGGAGAAGCAGCCTCCCTGCAGGGAGCTCAATGTGGGACTCGATTCTGGGACCCCAGGATCATGCCCTGAGCTGAAGGCAGATACTCAACCGCTGAGCCACCCAGGCATCCCAGTAATTTCTCTTTTTATTGGTTTGACTACTTTAGATGCTTCGTTAAATGGGAGAACACAGTTTTTATCTTTTCATAACCAGCTTATTTCACTTAGCATAATGTTCTCAACGTTCATCTGTGCTGTCACATGTAACAGGATTTTCTCAACTTTATTTTCTTGAGTTTTCCATATGGCTAATTATATAATCTATAAATAATTATAACTTTCTCTTCTGATTTTTTATTTTATTTCTTCTTCTGGTATTTTATTATTTAGAAGACTCTTGGCTGAGCATTTCAGATAATTCCTCATAATGTTATGTTTTATTAGCATAGTAAGTTACATTATTGCTTTTTTTTTGTTATTGAGATTTTTAAAAATCAGGAATGTATGTTAACAGATTATGTTGAAGCACTTCTGAAATTTAAAAATAAACCCTATTTGGGTATGTTACATCATTTTTTTGAAAATATTCTCAAATAAGGGCACCTGGGTGTCTCAGTCAGTTAAGCATCCAGCTTGATTTCAGCTCAGGTTGTGATCTCAGGGTTGTGATATCAAGCCTGGTGTCAGGCTCCATACTGGGCATGGAGGCTGCTTAAGATTCTCTCTCTCCCTCTTCCTCTGTCCTCTACCATTCCCTCTCTAAAAAAAAAAAAAAAAAATACATTTTTCTACAATGTCATTTTAACAGTTACAAAGGATGCAATCATACAATTGTGTGTACATTCAAACATTTTAATTTTAATTTTAATTTTTAAAAGATTTTATTTATTTATTTATGAGAGACACACAGAGAGAGGCAGAGACATGGACAGAGGGAGAAGCAGGCCCCCTATAGGGAGCCTGATGCGGGACTTGATCCCAGGATCCCGGGATCACACCCTGAGCCGGAGGCAGATGCTCAACCACTCAGCTACCCAGGCATCCCATATTCAAACATTTTTAAAATTCACCCTTTTTTTTAAATTCACCCTTTTTAGATGAATTGTGTGATATGTGCAATCACATAACCACCAACCACTCAAGATATAAAATAGTCCAATTATTCCCAAAGTGTTACCTTCTGCTAGGCCCTGGCAACTCTGACCCTGTTGCTTATAGTTTTACCTTTTAAAAAATACCATATAATGCTTGTTTTGGTAGCACATATATTAAAATTGGAATGATACAGGAAAGATTAGCTTGGATGACACACAAATTTGCAAAGCATTTCCTATTTTTTTTAAAGTTATGTAAATATTAAACGGGACTCTCTGAGTGGAAAGGAAAGACCAAAAGTGACAGAGACAGGAAAGAGATAGAGAAAATCTACAGAAACAATGATGAAACAAGTAATAGAATGTCATATACATGGACCTATACAGCATGTAGCCCTTTGTGTCTGATTTCTTTGACTCAGCATGTTGCTTTTGAGATTCATCATGTTGTTACATGTACCAGTAATCCATTTATTCTCATTGCTGAGTAGTATTTTTCATTGTTGAGTGGTTGGATTTAACAAACTTTGTTATGTATTCACCAGTTGATAAACATATGGGTTATTTCTGACTTTTAGTGACTATGAATGAAGTTGGCAGCAACAGTCACCTATAGGTTTTATATGAATGAATGGTTTCCTTCCGTTTGGGTAATAGCTAGGAATGGAATTGCTGGGTCATGTGATACGCACATTTTTAACTGTATATGAGCTGTCCAGTTGCTTTCCAAAGTGACTGCACTGTTGCATGTATTCACCAGCAATGTATGAGAGTTCCATTTGCTCCATATCCCCACTTGCACTTCCTATTGTCAGCATTGTTTTCTTTTAGCCATTCCAATAAGTAGCATCTCTTTGTTGTTTTAATTTGCATTTCCTTAGTAACTGATGATGTTAATTTGTTTACATGTGCTTATTAGTCATCCAAATCTCTTCTTTGGCGGTGTGAATGTTCAAATTTTTTGCTAATTATTGTTTTTTCTTATTATTGAGTTTTAAAGAGTTCTTTAGACATTCTGAATGGAAGTCCTTTATCAAATTTTTTGCAAATATTTTCTCTCTGTGCCTTGATTTTTAAAATTTTTCTTAGTAATGTCTTTTAGAGAATAGAACCTTAAATTTTTTTTAAGCCCATTCAACCAATTTCTTCTGTTGTGATTCATGGTTTTTGCGTCTTAAATTTAAGAAATATTTGCTTAATACAGAATCATAAAGATATTGTCCCATGTTTATTCTAGGAATTCTGTAGTCTTAGGCTTTACATTTGGGTCTATGACCATTTTGGGTTAAATTTTGTTTATATGGTGAATAAAAATTGAGATTTTATTTAATTTTAATTTTATTGGCATATAAATGTTCCATTTTTCCAGCACCATTTACTTAAAGTACTGCACTTTCTCCGCTGAATTACCTGGATAGGTTTATCAAAAATCAGTTGACTATATCTGTGGCAAATATTTAGATCCTCTATTCTGTTTTGTTGTTGTTGTTTTGTTTTCTAAAGATTTAATTTATTTATTCATGAGAGACAATGTGAGAGAGAGAGAGAGAGAGGCAGAGACATAGGCAGAGGGAGAAGGAGCCTCCATGCAGGAAGTCTGATGTGGGACTCGATCCTCAGACCTGGGACCACACCCTGAGCCAAAGGCAGACGCTCAACCACTGAGCCACCCAGGCATCCCCTCTATTCTGTTTTATTGATCTGTATGTCTATATTTGCTTGGCTAACTCACTGTCTTTATTACTGTAGCATTATAGTAAGTTTTTTAAAGTATAATTGACATACAGTGTTACATTAGTTTTCAGATTTAAGAAGTTCATATGTTATATTCATCTTAAATGTAGCTACCATCTGTCCCATCACACCCTATTAGAATATCATTGACTGTATTCCTTCTACTGTGCCTTGTATTCCTGTGACTTATTTATTCCCTTACACGAAGGCTATATCTCCCTCATCCTTCCCCTATTTACCCACTCTCCCACTTCTCTTTACCTCTGGTGACCATCAGATTGTTATCTGTATTTATAGGTCTGATTCTGCCTTTTTTTGTTTGTTTATTTGTTTGTTTAATTGTTTTTAGATCCCACTTATGAATGGAATCATTTGGTTTTTGTCTTTCTCAGTCTTATTTCACTTAGCATAATACTCTTTAGGTCCATCCATGGTGTTTCAAATGGCTCGGTCTCATCCTCTTTATGGTTGCATAATATTCCATTGCCATTGTTTACATATACCATGCTTTTCTTTTCCATTTGTCTGTTGATGGACACTTAGGTTGCTTCCATATCTTGGCTATTGTAAATAATGCTTCAATAAATATAGGAGTGGGGCAGCCTGGGTGGCTTAGCAGTTTAGCCCCACCTTCAGCCCAGGGCCTAATCCTAGAGACCTGGGATCGAGTCCCACGTCAGGCTCCCTGCAGGGAGCCTGCTTCTCCCTCTCCCTGTGTCTCTGCCTCTCTCTCTCTCTATCTCTGTGTCTCTCATGAATAAATAAATAAAATCTTTTTAAATAAATAAATAAGTAAATAAATAAATAGGCGCATTTATCTTTTCAAATTAGTGTTTTCTTTTTCTTTGGGTAAATATCCAATAGTGGAATTATGGTCTATGGTCTATTATATCTATGGTCATATGATATTTCTATTCTTAATATTTTAAAAAATACTCTTTTTTACAGTGGCTATACCAATTTACATTCCTACAAACAGTGTATGAGGGTTCCTTGAAATCAGTTGATATTCTACTTTTTCAAAGTTATTTTGGCTACTTTAGTTATAAGGTTTTCTATATTAATTCTAGAATAAGCTTTTAATTTATAATTTAGTATCCTAAAATAAAAAGGATAAAAGTATCCTACTGTGATTTTTATTGAGATTGAATTAAATATATAGATCAATTTGAGGAGAGTTAACATCTTCCCAATATTGAGTCTTATAATTCATGAATATGGTATATGTACTTATGTAGGTACTTAATTTCTCTCAACAGTGTTTTATAGTTTTCAGCACATAAATCTTGTACATATTTGGTTAGATTTATTTTTTTCATGTTTTTTGATGCTATTACAAATAGCATTAAAAAATCTAATTTCTGATTGTTCCCTGCATTTTATATATTGATTTTTGTATATTGACTTGCATATTGCAATATTGCTAAACTCGCATTACTTCTAATACCATTAAAAATAGATTATGTGGATTTTCTACTTAGATGATCATGTTGTCTGCAAATAAAGAGTTGTATTTCTTCCTTTCCACTGTTTTATTTCTTTTATTTTTTTTTTTGCATCTTTGCACTGATTACAATCTCCAGTATAATGTCAAATAAGAGTAGTAAGAACAAATATCCTTGCTTCCTTGATTTTAGTGAGAAGAACATTCCATTTCTTACCACAAAATATGTTAGCTATAGGTTTTCATGGATAACTTTTATAAGATTAAGGAAGTGCTTTTCTATTCCTAGTTTGCTGAAAATGTTATCATATCATTAACGGTTGTTGGATTTTGTCAAATACTTTTTTTTTTTTGCATCTATTGATATGAGTACAGAGCATTTTGTTTTTAATTCGCTGACATGATTGGTTAACTTTCAAATATTGAGTCACTTTGCATTTGGGGATAAACTCTATTTGATCATGATGTATAATCTTTTATATATTGATGGATTCAATTTGACAAAATTTTGTTAAGGATTTCTGTATTAGTATGAGATTCTTTTCCTATAATGTCTTTTTCTGGGTTTGCTTTCAGGATAATGCTGGCCTCATAACATGACTCAGGAAATGTTTTCTCCTCTTCTGTTTTATGTAAGTGTTTGCATGAAATTGGTATACTTCTTCCTTAAATATTTGGTAGAATTTGCCAGTGAACCCATGTAGGCCTGAAGTCTTGTTTATGGCAAAGTTTGGATAACAAATTCAGTAGCTTTAATCAGTAAAAGATGGGTGCCTGGCTGGCTCAGTCAGTAGAGCATGTGACTCTTGGTCTCAAGGTTGTGAGTTCAAGCCCCATGTTAGTCATGATGTCTACTTAAGAGAAATAGATAAATAATTAATTAAAAATTTTTAAATGGCACTGACTAAATAGATAACTAAGGGCCTGCCATAATTAAGACATTGTAGAGCTGTGGGAGACACCAAGAATATAATGTAGGGTCTGCAATAAGCTGGATAGTTTTGTGCCTGAATTTTCAGAAAGTAATAAAGGACAATTAAGACTATTTCTTCTTGAGTAGTTTATATCTTTCAAGGATTTTTGTTTATTTCTCCTTCTAAGCTATCAATTCATTGGCATAAAAATGTTTATAATATTATCTTATTATCCTCTTAGTTTCTGTAGGGTCTATTTTGATGTCCTCTTTTACATTGTTAATATTGGTAATTAATGTCTTCCTTCTTTTCTTTTTTCTTGATTAGCATGGCTAGAAAGTTTATCAATCTTATTGATCTTTTCAAAGGATAACTTTTAACTTTATTGATTTGTCTCTATTTTTTAAATTTTATTGATTCCTGCCCTTTACTATGTCCTTCCCTTTGCTGGCTTTGGTTTAAATTTGATCTCTTCTTTTAAATTACATAAATGGAATCTTAGATTATTGATTAAAGAATTTACTTGGTTTCCAGTATAAACATTTAATGCTGTAGATTTTCCTCTTGGCAACATCAATATTTAGTTTTTAATGTGAAAAAATGGACTTGCTTCATGCTTAGGCTAAATTTATAGATTTCTAAATGCTTAGACAGTGTCTGCATTTCTTATCATGGATTGGTCATAAACATTTTGGTCAGCAGGTCACATTTGCATATCTCTGCTTTAGATGATGGGACCTGGGTTCTAACCCAGGTTTGCTCACCACAAGGATTCAGAGATGAGGGCTGGAAGAAGAGTATAGTACCTGTGACCTGTGGGCCAGTCAATCAAAAAGAGAAAAGGACAGGCCTTGTGAAAACAGCAACCTTTAATGCTGGATACCACCCAACAGAGAGAAGTGGCTGCAAGGAATCATACTCAAGCCCTCTTCCACCTTAGGGAGCAGTCATTAGAATGAAGGGCTAACTGTTGTTCTAACATCCAGAAGAAAATAGAAATTCTGGTTCTACAAACCTAGATAAATAAAGAGAAAGAAAGACAATGTTTCTACTCTCTTTATCACTTTCCCATTACCATCCATTTTCTTGATTCACTCATCTTAGACATAAACTACATTTGTTAGTTTCCTAACTAAACTCACAGAGCTTAAGTGCTATCCATGCATAAACTCAACCAGCTTGTCAGTGTTAACGACAGAGAATGAAAGATTTCCTGACTCTTAATCTAATATATTCTTCCTGCAGTGGTAAGTTTAGATTATCTTTCCCTTGCCTTTTAGTTTATAATCAAAGTGAAGGTGTGTGTGTATGTGTGTGTGTGTGTGTGTGTGTGTGTGTGAGAGTGTGTGTGTGTACACGTGCACTTGTGTGAAAAGAGAGAGAAAGAGTGAGACGTGGATTTTCATTATTTAAAGGTTAAGATTAATCAAAGTCTGGTTAATAGAGATAAATGTCATATCAAAGATTTCTGTATTAAGAAGTAGGAATTTGAATATGACATATTGTCAACAGTGATATATGTTAAAGTCACTGAATTTTGGAGCTGGGATCTGTCTGACTCAAAATTCTGTGCTCTTTTCAGTTTGTCTCATTGCTTCTCACATGTGATTACAAGCCCAAGTCATAAAGGCACTTGGCTTTCATGTCCCAAAGGCATAATTTTCTTGCTGTTTTCTCAATTGCAAACACTTGCCCCCAGAGTACTGACCCTGGGACATAGGGCTCTAATTGCCCTTATTTTCACTTTACAAGAGGAACGAAGGTTTTCATGGAGTAGTGTTTGAAGTTGAAACTCGTGTTGAAAGAGCAGTTGCTCCTCTTACTAAATTGTCCCAAGAGCAAGGAGTCAGTTTGCTCTCTCCTCCCGGCCAGCCTCCCACCCCCAACCCACACCCCTTTAACCAAAGCAAAGGAGTATGCATCTATCTGCATAGTCATTAAAATGCACCAAGTCTCAGAACTGGCTTTCTCTCCCCCCATTCTACTGCCTGACAAAGGATTTGTGACAAAAGACCTTCTTCCCGGTTTGTAAAACAGTTGTGTAAAACTCGGACTGTAAAGTCACAGTTGACTGCTTTAATGTGGAACAGCTGGGAGGGTGTAGACGCACTGGCAGGTTGAGACAGGGACTGGGAATGGTCCCCCATTCTGCGAAGGGTCGACTTAGTCACACCACCTGCTGCCCCTATTATTTCAAGAGCAAACCAGTCATGACAGCCTCAACAGACGGACACACGGCACCAGACGGTGCAAGGGAAGTTAAGAAAAGATAAATTAAGTGATCAATAAAGATAAGGGACCTGCTCAGCAGTAAATGGTGCTGACAGACCAGACAAAACATGAAGCAAACGGGCATTTGATAATGTGGGGGTGTGTGGAGCTTAGCGTCAACCTTCATAGTATTGACATTTCGGAGACCACTGGGACATTGGCAGTGGATTTTCCTGACTGGGCTGACTTGAGTTGGAGATGGTTGCCTTTATCTTTCCATTGTACATGTGGAAGGGTTCAGGGTCCGTTTTAGAAGTGTACTAAGCCATATACATGGAGGAGGTCACAGCTGGCTTTGATCTAAGCCAAACTAGATAGTGCATGGGGTTGAAATTTGAAGTCAAACGTCCACAAAGATGACTCTTCTTTGGACTTATTTGTTGAACATTCACCAATTTCTTCATTGCATCTACTCTTGAACAAGCATCTATTACGGATGCTAGGCATAGTGCTAGGCCACATTGGGTATGGGTGTATGATGGTTGTAATGATGATGATGGTGCCAAATTGCAGTCATTTCCCTGGAGAATGTTATAAACTAATGAGAGATACAGCTGTCCCACTCCCAACACCCCACCCCCAAACCAGTTTAGACATAATCTTTAAAGTATTATACTGGAGGGATGTACAGCATGCCAGAGAGTGACTCAGTCTGCTTGAAGGAATCAAGAACATGTTTACAGAGGAGGTTATGAAAGAGAAATTTCAAGGAAAAACATTTCTGGCAGAAGAAATAGCACAGAAAACACAGAGATATGACAAATGTGGCCTTCCTTCCCAGATCTGGATATGAGTTCTCAAAACCACAGGTTACTCAAGGGTAAGTGATTTAAATTGTATAGTTTTATTAACATAAACATGAGTATATAGTAAAGGAGAACAAAAATTCAAACTAATTTTTTGAGATAATATCTAATGCTTCCAAGAAATTCTGGGCTTTTCTATAAGGTGTCTTCAGGATTTGTCCTCAGATATTCCTGGGGTTTGTGCTTATTCTTCTCTGCCATAAGTAGAAAAAGTTGAGACTAATGCACGAGATGTTCAGTTTGGTATAACTAGAATATGAGATGTCTGAAATGAGAGGTTAGGATGGACAGGAGAAGAGAGCAGGAACAAGGCTGGTGGGAGGGGGGGCTGCCATAGTGAGAAGGGTCTCCATGCCTCCTGTTTAGATGAAGTTTTACAATGTACAAAGTACTTTTACAAAAGTATTTCATCTGACCTTCATCATGACCCCATCAAAGACTTTGAAATGAGCATATCTGTGGAATTTGTTGTTTAATATTTGAATTTAAGAAAGGCTTTCTAGCTTTTGTAAGAGGAATGAACTTGATGGAAAGATAAGAGAAGGAAATTAAAATTATCAAGGGCCTACAACGTGCCAAGCACTTTAATATTCATTATCTTATGTATGTTTGGCCACAGTTGACAGAAAACTCAAAATAAAATTAGCTTAAACAGGTAGATTATTTTTAATTAGTCATTTTTAATTAGTCATTATTTTTATTTAGAGGTAGTCATGGGTGCCACACTGTCTCAGGATTTAGGCTCTTCTAGCTCTGTTCAATCATCCTCAGGGGCCAAGAAGTTGTTGAGTTCCAGCCATCACGCCTTTGTTCTAAGAAATAGGAAAAATTAAAGGGCCTGGAACACTCCTAATTAGATATCAATGGCCCAAATTCAGTCATGTGAACACAGATAGCTGCAGAGGAAGCTGGGAAATGTAGTCTTCTAATCAGGCAGCAATACGCTCAGATAAAAAGGAAGAGTATGGATCCTGGGGTTGACAACTAGAAGTTTTGCCACACAATTATCATCTAGGTGAGAAAGCAATTCAGAGAAGGTAGATGATTTGTTCCAAAGCACAAAGCCTTAAAACTGCAGAGCCCAGGTCCAATTCTAGTTCTTACTGAATCTAAGTCAATTGCTACTTCTACTGTAGTGCTCCACTTGGACATGGGGTGGTGGTGGGTAAAGAATGATAAACCTAAAGATGAAAAATAGGAGTACATTGAATAGCATAATGAAGGTATGAATTGATGATAAATTCTTATACCATATACTTGATAATAACAATGAAGTGCCATGTCTGAATCTTGGTCACCTATAAAACTTTATTCTGCATTAGCTCATTAATTCTCCCAAATTTGAGAGACAGTTAACATTAGTTCTTATTTAAAGATGGGGAGACTAAGATTCAGAGAGGCTAAATTATATGCCCATGTAGGATATTTTTGTCATGATAGCTCTCAGTGTATCCCTAGAAAATGAATTTTGATTTATATAGGTTTTTATTTATCTACAGTTTTTCTGAAATATTGCTATAATTAATTCAGAGCTGAAAGGAACCTTAGTCCTTACAATTTAATTTCTTTTCCACTGGTAGTGGGGACACTAGAGCACAGGAATGCAACAATGGCAACCGCTGATTATAGTTATAGTGTGCTGGGTGCCATAGGGTAGGTGAGTCTCAAACCTTGTCCTCAATGCCTACCTCCACTCACAGTCTTCCATTTCCTCTGACAAGTGGTGAGCAGACCCAGACAGGGCCCGGCACATCAGCATGGGCTCAGTCATCTCTGTTTTCCTCTTTTTCTTCTTCTCCCTGCCCCCTCCTCCTCCCTCTGCTGCTTCTTTCTCTTTCTTTCTCTCTTCCTTGTTTCCCCCTCTCTTCTTTCCAAATCTGGGCAACTTTTTCTTTCTCTTTTTTTGACTTCCTTTTCTTTTAACCCCCCCAGAAGGTAGATGAGTCTGAGATTGGGAGGAGAGGAGAGTACAAAGTCTCTCATTCTCACCCTCTGAAACTATGTGCTCCACCAGAGCTTTTCTGGAACTCAGAACAAGGGTGTGCCAGCCGGTAAGGCCAAACGGGCACTTTGATTTCCATCTGCTTTTGTTCCTTATGTGGTTAGCTACCTCGGAAGGAAAGGAGATTGCAGGGCAGGATTGGTGATGCCTAGGTCCCTCATTCTGATATTATCAATTCTTCCTTCACCAATAAGAAGAGTTTACCATGTGCCAGGCACCATGCTCAGCACTTTATGTGCAGGACTTTGCACACTCCACACATCAGCCATCTAAAGGTGCTCTTACTGCTGATGAGGAAATCAAGATTCACAGAGTGAAGGACTTGCCTGATGCATGGCCACGCCACCAAGATCAAAATCCAGGTCTGTCTGACTCCAACCCTGCTCTTTCTGATGGCATGTATTGGCCCCCTCCAATGTGCAGAGGAGCCCACATGTGCCAGCCAGCCCTGGACTAGAAGCTATGGCAACCCTCAATTAAATGGAAGATCCCCAGTTTTTCTAAAGCTGTTCTAGTTATGACTAACCTAGTCTTTGATTTGCTTTGCATTTGCGAGCTGATTACAGACCAAGCTGGCCATGGAACTGTTTCCCTTTATGAACTGGGCTCCATGACTAGTCCTGAAAAGGCTATGATCCATTAATGTTGTCATGGTCCAAGTCCCTGCTCTGCTGTGTCAGGTATACTTGGACCCAAGCTCAAGCTTGTAAATAAACCCTCGTGTGTTTGCATCGGTGTCGGCTCCTCGGTGGTTTCTCGGATTCACGATCTTGGGCACAACATCTGGGGGCTCGTCTGGGATCCGAGAAACCCCCAGGACCCCATCCGGAGGGTTTCACGCGTGGTGAGTGCACTCAACTTTTTCCACCTTTTGTGCACACATGAATGTTGTCATATCTGCTCAGTAGGTGTGCCATCTCCAAACAGGATCTCAGCAAACAACTGCACGTGTTATGCCAAGGAGTGGAAGGCACCAGAGGCAGCCATCCTATGCTTCATTTGGTTGTTCTCCCTTCAACTAGCCAAATTTTTCTTAGCAATTTCTGGGCATCTTTTTCTTCCCCCACACGACAATTACTTGTCTAAGTAAGTGAGACTTTGGGATGTCGTGGAAGAGCTTATAATGGAGTGCCGGAAACACCAGTCCTCGTGCAGGCTCTTCTCTGTGCTAGCTGTGGACCTCTCTGAGGCTTAACTTCTCTGTACACCAGTGTCTTCAGCTACTTACTGGGGGTGACAAAATGCTGTTGAGCCCCAGGGAGTTAGTAATGCACAGCAGTGTCTTGTGAAATAACCGAGCAAATGTCATTTTTTGATAGTGATTTTCACTCTAGAATCTCAGCTTTTTAAGAAAAGAGATCATGTCTTATTCACCTTAGTTTACCCATCACACCAGAGAGAGTGACACTTAAATGACCAGATTCTTACCAGGATTAAATGAAAAACTTTCTGTAAAGCACCCAATGTGGGAAATGAATATTAAATGGGAAATAAATAGTAAATCTCTCCCACTCACTCCTTTGTTTTGTGTCCCCAGCTCTTAGCACATACTGAACATTAGCAAATATTGAGATAGGCTGTACAACATGCGGATTATTAACAACAACAATTATCATCAACAATATTTGTACAGACTCTGTATTAGGCAGTATTCTAAGCATATATATATATATATATATATATATATATATATATATATATACACATCCACTCATGTAGTGCTCGTAACTACCCTTCTAGGAGAGTCCTATTATTATTATCCTCATTTTACAGATGAGGAAACAGACAGGAAGAGATCAGTTACGTTTCCCAAGGCATCAGGCTAACACCTAGCAAAGCCAAGACGTAGACATAGACTCTCTGGCTCTAGAGTTAAGAGCACAGATCGCAGACCCTGTGTTTGATTGCAAATGGCCAACAATTCCTTACAGCTCTTCCCCTCAAGAGGTAGAATCTATTCCCCACCCCACCCCCCACTGAGCCTGGACTGGCTTTGTGACTTGCTTTGATCAACAGAATACAGGGAGGTAACTATGAGTTCTGGGTCTAGACCTCAGGAGGTCTAGGAACTTGGAGCTTCTGTTCTCACTGTCTTGAGAGGCTGACACCATCTGAACAAATTAGCATTAGCCTCCTTAAGGGTGATGTGGAGAGAGGACCAGATATCCTCGTCATCCCAGTTGAGGCCCAGACCTGTAAGTGAGGCCATCCTAGACCATCTAGCCCCAGCCACCCCGGCCCAGAGCAGCATAACCTCCCAGCCAAACCACAGAATCATGAGAAATAATAAAATGGCTGTTGTTTTAAAACATGAAGTTTGAAGTGGTTCGTTACGTAACAGCAAGTCGATCTGCTTAGAGGGTTGTGTGTCCTTGGGTAGGCTGCTTAGCCTCGCTGACCTCAGTTTCACTATTTACAAGTGAGATGATTGTTCCCACTTCACAGGATAGTACATGTTGGCATGCTGTATGGTAAATAGATGCTCAAAAAATGTTAAAATTTTCCCCGTGAAAAATATATTATGCAAAGATAAGCTTTAGTGGGACGCAAAGTGGCTTGAAGATTAATTTGTAGGTCAGGATTACAAAATTACAAAAATGCAAGGACATAATAGGACACAAGTGCTTGGAACAAGTAAGGGGGTATATTGAATTTTTGCTAAGAGGGGATTTAGTGTTGGTTGCATGGTTGGATTTGAGGACCTTTAAAATTCATTTTTCCTTGACATTCGATGAATCTCTGGCATCAAGGATCATCTGAGCCAGGTTAAAACTTTTTCCTCTTCTCTTTAACTCTCTTTCTAGCTACATTTCCTTGAAGACACACTGGTAATCCCGATTGTAGCATGCTTTGTTGAGTGAGTGCGCTTCTCCTCCTTCTCCTACTCCTCCCCTTCCTCCTTCCTTCCTCCTTCTTTCTTCCTCCTTTTCCTCCTCCTCCTCTTCCTTCTCCTCCTCCTTCTTCTTTTTTGGAGATTTCATTTATTTATTTGACATAGAGCAAACAAGAAAAATAGAGAACATGAGTTGGGGGTAGGGACAGAGGGAGAAACAGAGTCCTGGCTGAGCGGAGAGCTGACACAGGGCTCAAGGCTCAGTCCCAGGACCCTGAGATCATGACCTGAGCCAAAGGAAGATGCTTAACCGACTGAGTCACCCAGACGCCCCAGAGTGAGTGTGTTGCTAACTATAACTTAAACTCGAATTGAGCGTGTAGCCCAGAACATCCATGCTTTTACTAACAATGTTACCAGGAATGGACAGAATAATTAAAATAATAAAGACAGAGGGAGATAGAAGTGTAGAGTCTTGTTTTGCAGATTGGTAAAACACACAAAAAAACGTGTCCATAAGATGATTACGTGTTTTTAGTCACCTATTTGTTTTTCTGTCTGTCTTGTTTTTAAAGGTTTGATTTTACTATGGGAAACTTTTTATAATGACTGGTATTGCTGATTCTCTGTTGCTTATGGGGGTCTCATTTGAATCCCTTACTCTTGCTAAACAGTTTATCACTAAAAACCCTGTTAGGGACCCACCTCAGACACTCAGACTTGCATTTGGTGGATATTTTAATGTGTCCCTTCAGTAAAGGCATATAATAGCATAAACCCAATTGAAATGGGGTATTTCAGCAATTGATAAAAGTATTTGCACTGCAAGTTTCACATCAGGATTTGGGGGTGGAGTGGGGTGGGGGGCTCTGTGTAGGGGCTGTAGCTTTTAATGAAGAAAACTAAAAATATAAAATAACCCTTCATAGAATCTAAGTAAGTTGAAATATTCTCTTATATTCTCCAAAATTTCTGCGGAAGACAAATGAAATGCCTCATCCACATTTCCCTCCTAGATTCCCTGGCTTCAAACTCTGGCCTTGTGATCCGCCCACATTTCCCTTCTTCACTCTTTGCTGGTGCAAGTCATCTCCTGGCTTTGCAAACCCCGGCACTGCTGATGAATAAACATGGTTCTGTCTGTGGCGCCCCATACACTTTGGAGACAATGTTGAGCTTCAAAGTTTTCAGAATTGCCCGGTCCGGTTTTGTTAACGACATTAGTGGGACCGCATTGTTGGGGTTAGGGGCGACACAATGGCGCATCTCTTACATCATCAAGTACAAGGAGCTCTGTCTCCAGCTGTACAAACAGCACAGGAAATGGATTTTTTCTTGGTGTTATTTTTCGTCTATTAAAATTATGCAAACCCGGCAAATACAACAATTGCTTTGTTAAGACTCCCGAAATGTCTAACCATTCATTTCCCAAGTAAGAGCCTGCGGTGCGTTTGATGCTGAGGATTGTTAATCCCAAACGAGGAGAACTAATAAAATAATCAAAAAAGGGCCCTAGAAGTGTTGATAAATTTCAATTATCTCTTGCTCTGTATCCCAGGATTGGACTAGCAGGATGGGACTGCCTTCAAGTAGTACTTGAGTCGGGGCTGCATTTTCTCCTCCTCGGGCCCCTGGGCACCACCACGTCTGTCCTTTGTGGCTGAATCGCCTTAGCCAGGCTGGGTTGGGAGGTGCTCAGGGCCGGAGGAGACAAAGCAGGCCCGCAGCACAAAGGCGAGGGAGCCAAAGAAAGCAAAATTGAATCTCTAGCACCCTGCTCCTGAGTAAACAGACAAAACTAATGGGTCTGCCATTTCTCCTCCCATCCAATTACTGGGTTCCAGTAGAGAGAATATGGCAACATCAGCTCACACAAATCCTAATGCTCTTAATCCCTTCCATACATATAAACCTCACATCCACCCACATGACTTCATTACCCAAACCACCCAGGCAGCCAGTGTGAAGGAATGGGCCCACCAGCTGCAGAAACCTGCCTTCTTCAGGTTTTAATCAGCTAATGAGGGATATGCAAATGAAAAGCTTATGGGATTATGGCTTGTCCGACAGCAGTTCACCCCCAGTGATAGAGGACTAATACAGGTGTTAGTAAACGGGTTATTAGGCCCGGCCTAATTTAGACCCATTCATGCTGCGCTGGCACTCTTAGCCCCAACATTTGTCCTCGTCCTGGGGGCCCAGCAGGAGCCATCTTTAGGCCTGTGGTAGGTCTGACATGAACTCGTCGCTAAAGATATGAAGTTAATAAATCCGGCCATTGGGTGTTTAGGCATACACAGTGACATGAGAGCGGCCTCCGGTAGGGGCTTTCTTCTTTCCCCACAGGAGGAAGGGCCTGAGAAACTGCCTGGGAGCAGTGAGAGGGAGTTTTGCTCAACATCCTTCACCGCTTACCCTGATTCACAAAGAAATAGGAACCTAGACAGTGGTGCCCTGATAGACCTTTGACAATCAGCTCTCTGGAAGACAAAAAAGACCCTGATATGTAAGTCCACTGATTTCCGTGGGGTAAACGCGTGTACCATGGATCACGGCAGATAGCTTATGTGACATCAAGCCTCATGCAAAAATTCTCCAAAAAATTGACCATCAGCTCTTGCAAGCCAGTATGAGCTGGCTCCGGTGAACCACCAGACACAGGTGTTGCCCTCATGTTACCCACAGTCTAGCACAGTCATTCGAAGTGAGTCTGTGAGGTCAAAACTATTTTTACTTTATGCTAAGATGCTGTTCAGCTTTCTTCCCAGGTTGACATTTGCCCCGATGGTGCAAAAACAATGGTGGTAAAACTGGAGGCTTAGCACAAAGCAACACACAGCATGGCTAGAACAATCTGTGTGTTCTTCACCACCACTCACAGGAAAACCAAAAAATTCCAGCCTCTCTTAAGAATGAAGAGTAAAAATCATTAATTCTATCGAATCCTGACCCTTGAATACATGTCCTTTTAATATTCTGTGCGATGGCCTGGGAAGTGTACATGGAGCACATTTTCATACCAAAAACATAATGGTTACAAGCACTGTGTGGTTGTTGCTCAAGTTCTGAGCTGAACTAGCAACTTTTGCATGAAATGTCATTTTCACTTGAAAGAGCAACAAACTATGTTTATTCAGACTTGGGTATTTGACAGACGGTTTCTTGCAAAGGAATGAGATGGGCCTGTAATTTCAAGAAAAACAACTCACAGTATCTGTTGCTAATGGTAAAATTTGAGATTTTAAGCCAAAATTAGACCTTTAGAAAGCTGTATCCCCACATTGTGAATTTGACACATCCCAATATAAAGACTTTTTCAGTGAGAATAGTGGTGATATTAATGCAAGTGGTATTTTAATGTCGTATAATGAAATGTGTGAACATTTGGAAGATTTGCATAACTAGTATGAACCAATATTTTCCACACGACCAGTGCATGATGTTACAAAATCAGGCAGTGATAAAAAAAAAAAAAAAATCCAAACAGAGTGCCAGATAGACCAATGAGTTTTACCGTAGCAGAGTATGAAAATCCATTAAAATAGTTTTGAATTCCATGTTGCAACTAACTTTTAAGAAATCGCTAGTTGTTGGGATGCCTGGGTGGCTCAGCAGTTGAGGTCTGCCTTTGGCTCAGGTCATGATCCCAGGGTCCTGGAATTGAGTCCCACATCGGGCTCCCCTCAGGGACCCTGCTTCTTTCTCCCTCTGCCTATGTCTCTGTCTCTCTCTCTGTGTCTCTCAGGAATAAAATAAATAAGTAAATAAATAAATAAAAAGAAATTACTAGTTGTTTAGTTTAAATATAATGTTAAAGAATAAAGTTCCGTTGTCCAGAAATGGTTATTAAAATCTCATTTTAATATCTGTGAGGCCAGATATGCTTCATATACTTCAACCAAAATAACATGTCCCAACAGATTGAGTGTAGAGGTAGATAGAAGAATTCAGCTGTCTCCTACTAAACCCAGGCACTATTGGGATTTGCAAAAATGTGAAACTCAGTCACTCTCTTTACCAAATATGCTTTGTTTTGAAAAAGAGTTGCTTTTCATAAAAACTTGCTATTTATGTTGTTCTTATTTACATTTTTAATATTCAGAAAAGCTTTATTGACAATAGTAAAAAATAAACAACTCCAATGTCTACTGACAGAATGGATAAATTGAAGCATATACATAAAATACGATACAGCAAAGCAAACAACTCTCAGATATAATGTTGAGTGAATAAAGCAGGCCCAGAAGAACATACATGTTTATAGAAAGTTCAGTTATGAGCAAAGATGAGCAATATATGGGGTAAACCAAATATAAAATACTAAAAGGTCTAGTGTAACATCAATATTTGGCTCAAGCCAAATATCACCATCATGGAACAACCTTGTGAGATACAAAAATAAACCCGAAACTTCAGTTTTAAAATTATTTATTGCCACATTTCCATTTGTAAGCGTTTTAATTTTTTTATTTTTTATTTTTTGTAAACGTTTAGTATTCAAATTTGGTTAGTTTTACATTCAGAAGAGGAAAATGATTTTTTTAATATGGATAAAACACTACCAACTGCCAGTTTCTGCCTGTGGACACTGAACTACACGTTTATGAAACCACATAGATGCTCACTGTCAGCTGAGGTCAGTGCAGAAACAAGATATGTTTAGGGTACCCTCATTTTCTTTAGCATCTTCGTCTTCATGAACTTCTTTATAGCCTTTATTATATAGGAGATTGAAGATGATTTGCCGTGGATGTGTTATATTTTTTTAATGAATAAACATTTTAAAACTTTTCAGTTTTAACTTTTAATGCTGCACCTATCAAGAGATATAACCCTTACAAACAAGAACCTTTGGGAGTCTCAATAATTTTTAAGAGTATACAGGGATCCCGAGACCAAAAGTTTAAGAACCAATGGTCTGGGGTGCCTGAGTGGCTCAGTTGCTTAAGTGTCTGCCTTCAGTTCAGGTCGGGATTCCGGGGTCCTGGGATGGAGCCCCATGTTGGACTCCTTGCTCAGCGGGGAGTCTGCTTCTCCCTCTCCCTCTGCCACTCCCCCAGCTTGCCCTCTCTCTCTCTCTCTCTCTCTCAAATAAATAAATAAAATCTTAAAAAAAAAAAAAAACCAATGGTCTAGTGCACCATTACTTTTTGTCTTGAAGAATGAGTCAGAGTTTGCTTGATGGAGATGATAGGAGGGGGAGGTCGACAAGATGTGTAGTGTAAGGCCAAGAGGAAATGTACTTGGGCTTCCATAGAAGAGTCAGCATGGCTGGACTTGAGATATGGGGCAAGCACAGCTGCAGGAGTATGTGGGAGCCTTGTCCCCAACCTCCATATTTTGTGGCCTCCAGGAACCACAGGAAGCCTTTAAGCAGGGCCATGACCTGATCTACAACTTAAAAAGATCACTCTGGCTCCAGGCATTTTATCCAGGGGCCAAAGGCTAATGAGTGAGAGCCCAACCTCAGAAATTTTCTTTAGCTGGCACTGCGTTTTGAAAGTTTAGGATTTGGCAACTGGAGTGTTCCCCCCACTTCCCTGTGGTCTCACACTCCCCTGCCCCACTCCCATGTTTGTGATCTATCTAGTCCTGAGGATGGGGTAAACCTGAGAACACCCCCAAAGGGCAGATGGTGAGGTCCTTAACCACAGGTACGCTCTTGACTGGGCAAAACTGGGAACCTCTCCGTTCTTTGCAAGGGTTCTCTTTGGCCTGAGGGCTTTTGAATTGCCAGCAAAAGAAAAGGAGGGTTTGTGTAAAGAGAAAAATCAGGCTGGGAGATTTTTAGATGTCTTTAAGATTTCTCTCATTTTCTCTTAGTGAAGAAAGACCTTTACCTGTTATGATTTGATTTTCTCCAAACTCTTCTGGGAAAATAGTAAATTTACATGCCTGTTATCATAAGGGATATCTCTTATTCTCATCATCCTACATTAAGTTATACTTTTAAAAATTGTAACTCCTTTTTACTTTCCAGGGTTCAGTGGGACTTAATAAAAACCCTAACGGGGGCGGGGGGGGGGGGGGAGAGAAGAAAAGGAAGAAAAATCACCTCTAATCCCCCTATGCACAGTTCTTATTATTTTTTAATGGTCTCTCTCAATGTTGGCCCAAAAGCATGCATGATCATTACATAGCTGTCATCACAGCATGGAGATAATTTTATATTCTATCCTTACTTTTCTTGAAGGCAAAGAGAAAAATGAACCTAGCGAAGTGCCTGCGGGGCGCCAGAGATTGCTAGAGGTTGTAGCATCCTTTCTCTTAGGGGTGCTTACAGGTACTTGTTAAAGTGGGTATTAGTCAGACTTTGACACGGAGATTACCTGACATAAGTAGAGGCTACGCTAATACTAATTGGTTATCAAATTAACCAGCTTGTGAATGACAGAGGAAGGATTCGAACCTCCTTTCTCTGTCTGCACTTCCCCTTCTTTGCATTGCTCCATCATCTCCACTGTAACTGGTGTTGGCTTCACTGTAATCTAGTGGATTATAAACTGCCTGAAGGCAGAAACCGTGCTTTACTCGTCCTTATTCCCGGAACCTAGCGCGGTGTCTGGCAGGTCTTAGGTCTTTAACCAATATTTGTTGAATAAGTGCAGCCCCTGCACCCACACTTTCCCAGGCCTCCTGAAGATTTTAGGGCTAATGAGGGCCTTCTCCTCCTTGTTTACTTTGTTTAACAAAATTTAATCAAACTGATGCAGGCAGGGCAGTCCGAGGACCCAGGGGAGGGTCTCCCAGAACCAGCCAACAGGGATAGAAATCAAATGCAAGCCAGAGAAAGTGGAAGCAGTGTATTGAATAGCATGAGTGATAGGGAATAGCACGAGGTGTGTGGGAGACTGGGAAAGGAGAGAAGAATGAGTCTCATTATTGTTTGGGGTTAGGGATTTATATTGGAAATGTGTCCTTTTGGGGATTTAGGGTAGCGTCCCATCAAAGGTGAGGTGTTATTTCATAAATTGCTGAAGGTAGGGGTGTTGGTGTCAGTGTCAGCTAAGGTTTGTTTGAAGCTAAAGTCTTGGTACATGTTTGGGATCTGACTCTTCTTAGGTGTTACCAGGTGTTTGGGGTTTAGGACAAAACTCAGAGAATGATTAACTTTCTCGCTTCCTGCTTGATGTGGGAACATCTTCTGTGGCTTATTCAGAGGCAAAATATGGAACATGAGTAAATGGGGCCTAGCAGAAAAACAGCAGAGATGGAACTTTCCTTTCCTAAAAGGGGAGTCCCTTCAGCTCTGTACTTCAAAACTAGTATGTACTGGGCCCTTGACCATAGGTTTCGGGAAACAAAGACCAAAACCCCCGCTGGGAGTAGGAAGGCAGGATCCTGGGAGGGAAGTGTTCTGTGCAGGTCTCTGTAGGCAGCAACAAAGGGAGAAAGCATCTGGGACGGCTCTCCAGGAAAGGTGGCTTTGTTCCATCTTCTACCTCCACCAGCCATCTTTTGAAAATGTGTACTTGGTTACAAGAGGCCAGAGATGAGAAGGATTTCGTGTTGCTAAGGGTTGGGTTTCAGGCTTGTCGTTTGCCTTTGAGGCATTTTATTTTATCTTACACAGAAGGGCATAATTCACATTTTTGTTCCCTATATACCATATTTAAATCCAATAAGGCATCTTGCAGTCTGAAAGAATTCTATTCACCGTTCCTTCTGTAAACTAAATAATCGCTACCACCACCACCCCTCTGCCATTTACCTTTTATTTGGATCTATACACTAAATTTTCTTTTTATTTTAAGATTTTATTTTCTTATTCATGAGAGACACAGAGAGAGAGGCAGAGTCATAGGCAGATGGAGAAGCAGGCTCCATGCAGGGAGCCTGATGCAGGACTCAATCCCAGGACTCTGGGATCACACCCTGAGCCAAAGCCAGATGCTCAACTGCTGAGCCACCCAGGCGTCACTTTGCACTGAATTTTCTAAATTTTGTAGTTTATATAGTTTGGAGCGAGTGTCATGTACAAAAACTTTGTTTTTTACATTTTTCTGGCCTGTCGTTGCAAAATCGAGGTAAACTCTTATTCGATTGGTGGCAGTTTCGTGAATTTGCTAATGTGATTCTTTGTGTTTTATCTGTGCCAACATCTTCAGAGTTCAGAGAGGTGATATGAGAGTTCCGGTGCTAGATGAAATTGGCCAGGTGCCTTTTCAGAGTATGTGGTACAAATGCCTGAAGAAATACTTTTCTCTCCCTTCAAAAATGTCATTTTGCAGGCACATGATCTCATTGCTATAGAATTCCATCTTTGAATAACAACATAGCCAAAGCCAGTGCTTGAATACTTTGCAGGATGACTGTAGAAAATTTTTCCGGCCTTTGGAGTGTGTGGGGTTTTGGGATGGGGGCAAGTGTCCAATTACACTCCTTTCCTCCAGCTCTTAAATTGTCTCTTTCTTCCTGCCCTTGCTCCCAACCTGGATTTCACTGGTTGAGAATTCGTTGTCCTAAAATACAGGAAGCATATTGGAAGTATTTAGAGGCCAGAGTATCAGGCGATTGTGGGTACTTCTTGGTGGTTCTACTTGGTCTTGGTGGAAGAGTAATTCCAAATGAAAGTTGTTGAACAGGGAGCCATACCAACTGATGTTCATTCTCAGAACACAAACCAAGCTTTATTGTTTTTGTTTTTTTTTTTAATTTGTAATCATCTCCTTGAAATAGGGGGGTGGTTTTTAACATTTTCGGTTCCCCTGGAGAAGGGAGGACCCAACTAGATTTCTTGAATTCTTCCTTACAAAAGTCTTTTTTTGTTCTCTAAATACTTTTGCTGTTGGAAATAAAGAACTCTGCAGACTTAAGTCCTTCAGCAAATGTTCTAAACACCTAATTTGGGCCAACACCTTGTCCTGGGATTGGCCTGTTAACCTTTCACCCTTTACCCGGGCTGCCATGAGGGAATGATCCTCTTAGAATCCTCCCCAGGCAAGGCCACAACATGGTATTCTTAAGTCTATTTAACCTGGGGATTTGGGGAGGCAGCTTTTCCACCCTGCATTGTTCATCATTGCCATTTGTTTTCTATAGTTCCTCCCAATTAGTTGGCCAGGGCTTTGAAAACGCATGTGATTTTAATGCCTTGTAGATCATGCCTCTGTTCTGACCGGGGGAAATGAGAGCAGGCTCATGACACTTTATAAGATGTTGTCATGCTTACAGATCCAAACATAGTCCATGAAGAAATTATCCCACATACTGCAGCATATGTGGACAATAACTGACACTTGTAACACCATTTAGAATTTACAAATTATTTTTGATGTCTAACTTCCTTACCTACTCACAATAAACCTGTGGAGTAAGTGGCAGTTATAAATGCCAAGTTTACAGACGAGCAAACTAATGGTGAGGGAAATAAAGGATATTTCCAAAGTCACTTAGTTAGGTATACCTGACTGTTTTCCATTTCCTTTCTCATTTGAATAATAAACTTTTAAAATTTAAATAACTTGCTGTTTCACATGACTCACTCATTTTTCTTAATAAATAACAACCAGCCAAGGAAAGTAGGACTTACCCTAAGTCTACTGTTCTCACAGTGTAAGATTGGCAAGAGCGTAGAAAAATGAAAGGAAAAAAAAAAGCATCAGAGCCAAATGGAAAATATATTTTTAAAAAAGATCTAGTACATTTAAGAACCTAAGATATGAGATGGGTGGTGCACCTGGGTGGCTCAGTCAGTTGAGCATCTGACTCTTGATCTCTGCTCAAGTCTTGAGCTCAGGGTTGTGAGTTCAAGCCCCGTGTTGGGCTCCAACACATGCTGGGTATGTTGCTTACTTAAAAAAGAAAAAGATTTGAGATGTGGCATTCTATTTCAGGAAGAATAGATGTTTCATCTTATAAATGGTATTGTCTACCTTCCTGGAAGAGAAAGACCCCTTAACTCATACCTTATTGCAAAATTACAGATGGATTAAATATTTCAATGTTTTAAAATAAAATTAACATTTTAGAAAACTTGGAAAAATATATGTAGAAACCTATTATGAAGGAAACCTTCCTGTTCACAGGAAACCCTGAAGCCATGATGGTAGCGAGATGTTTTTTAATGTGACAATTATACCATGACAAAATTAAAAAGCAGTGGTAGCCTAGAAAAATATATGAAATGCAAGGCAAACCAAACAATATTTTTACTATACTTTATGCTCCCATAAATCTTAAAAGGCAAACATTAGAATTGGGTGAATAATATAAACAGAAAATTCTCATAAGAGGAAATCCAAAAATTCTGAAACATGAAAGACTTAATCTCAGCAATCAGGGAGGTGGCAAATATGGTAACATTTTGACTCATCAAATTGGCAAAACATAGAAAGAGCAATACCATTGTGAATTGGAGAGGATGCTAGAAAACTGCTATTCCCATAAATCAATGGAATGTGGGAATTTATCTATTCCTACAAGCTATTTGGAAAGTAATCTGGCAATATATATTAAAATGTATTTCATTTTAATGTATTAAACTTTCACTAGCTGTAGCAATCCTGCTTAAAAAAATATATTCCATAGAAATAAAAACATTAAAATAAGTTTCTAAGTTCACAGGTGCTTATTTTAGCAATTTTTATGATCATAGAAACAAAAATAAAACAAACTATTCATTAATAGTGGTATCTGATAATTGAAAAAATAAATGAGTATATCTGCTCTATAGAATATTTTTTAGTCCTTAAATTACATTATATCTTTATCTCTTAACCTAGATGGATCTCGTGTATTTATTAAATGAAAAAAAAAAAGAGAGAGAAATGAATCCGGTATGATACATTTTTACTTTACAAAATTTTACAAGTGTGTGTGCGTGTGCATGCACGCATGTGAATCTATTTGTGTGTATTATGAACTTAGATAAGCCAATTTAGTCATGCACTAAATATGACTAGCGTCACAGTAGTAAATATTAACCTCTTAAAAATGTTAGGTAGGTTTGGGGCACCTGGTGTCTCACTTGGTTAAGAATCCAACTCTGGGTTTTGGCTCAGGTCGAGATCTCCTGGTTGTGGGATGAAGCCCCACAGCTGGGCTCTGTACTCAGTGCAGAATCTGCTTCAGATTCTTGCTCCTCCCCCTGTTCCTCCCCCTTAGTCCCTCCCCACTCAAGCAAGCATGTCCTCTTTCAAATAAATAAATAAAATATCTTTTTTAATAAAGAAAGTTTTAGGCAGGTTTAGTTAGCAAGTCTGAGACTCAATCCCACCACATATATGAACATTTATAACAACCAAGCACACACAGGTCACATCGCTAGTTCTGGAAGCTCAATCCAGCTCATCCTTTAGTTGTTTTACTCACTGTCTTGCATGACAGGTTCCCAGAACCAGATGTGACAATTTGGCAGGGGCAGCATTCTATTCTCCTTATGGTCTATATCAGGCCATCAGAAATCCTCCCAAGCAAACTGAACCAGTACTCTTTAGGATTAAGTCTTAGACACCATCCCTAAGGGAGCAGCCTACAGACTTTGCTTGACTTTTAAACCCTATCCATGAAAAAAGTGGAGTGTCTCTTAAAGAGTTTAGATAAGTCCTATATAATCGAATATCACCAATTTCACCAGTATGAACCCGTCTTAAACGTCTGTCATGCTAACAAGCTTCTAATTTCACCTCTGAAAAACCCACTTCTGACATTGACTCTACTAATCAACAAAACGTCTTTGTGTTGATCAGAGATGAAGATTACTGATGCAGTTATAGTAGCCACATCTGAATTAGGGCAACTGACTTTTCTTGGCTTGTGATTTAAACCGACTAACACACACTAATATCCCATTTTCTGGGTTCAAGCGTTTTGAAACAAATTAGCTACATCCTAACAGCATTATGGGCAGGAGGTGGAGTGTTCACACAAGAACAATTCCCACTGGTTGAGTAGAAATGGGATGAGGATGGAGCTAGAATATTAACTTATTCTTTATAGACCTTTATATCATTTCCTTTGACACAACACACTCATTTTTGTACTTTAAAACTCTTAGTAGAAACATATTTTTAAGAGAGGCAGTAACTTTTTAAAAGTAAAAGCAAGGATCGCCTTTGCACATGCTCTTATTTCTACATAGAACATCTCCCTCTTGTTTTATGTTAGCCGTGGTCTGCTTTTCCTTCAGTTCTCATTTTGAACACCATGTCCTTTGGGAAGGCTGCAGATAGTCACATGCTTGCTCTCGATGCTCCTAAAGCACCCTAAATATTTCCTAGCATAAGATTCATAATAATTCCTATTTGTTTTTCCTGTTATGTTATACATTTTATACATTGCCTCATTCAGTACTATGTCTCCTAGCACCATGCCTTGCAATAGGAAGTGCTTGCAAAATCTGTGCTGAATTCATGAATGAATGAAGGAGTGAGTGAACCTTGATATCCAGCATTTAGTTTGCTTGTGGGACTTTTGCCTTTACGATGCTTATGAAATAGGTTCAATAAGATTTCAACTTTCTTGCTCAGCCAGTTTCTTATCATCATTTCATGCAAGAATATATGCGTCACTGGCATAATTTTCAATACTAACATCTGCAATCCATAAGGAAGGAATAAAAATCTCCTCCTATAATAAGTTGTCAGGCATCATGGAGGTGAAATTATACTACTCCAGACCTACATTTTGAGTCCTGGACTCACCATTTATTAAGTGTGGAATTTTGGAAGAGACTTTTAACAGCTCAGTCTGAGTTTCAATTTCGTCATCTGTAAAATGGAATAAAAATCGCTGCTTCAAAGATTTATGGTAGGGATCAAATGAAATAATATATGTGAAAACACTCCGTGAACTATAAAGTTAGAGGTACATATTTTTGATTGTAATGAAGGTAGGACGAAGTCTCACATTTCCTTCTGGAGCATTAAGGTTTTTCCATTGTTAGAGCTAGGTGCACCACATTGACTCTTTTGGGCACCTCAGACTCACAGGATCATAAAATATTAGAGTCTGAAGGGATCACAAAATCCTAGG
Organism: Vulpes lagopus; assembly: GCF_018345385.1. Classification (NCBI taxonomy): domain Eukaryota; kingdom Metazoa; phylum Chordata; class Mammalia; order Carnivora; family Canidae; genus Vulpes; species Vulpes lagopus. The sequence goes on along the minus strand of NC_054838.1, from coordinate 7,523,034 downwards.
CCACCCTCCCCATTCTGTAGCTAGGAAAATTAAGGTCCAGAAAAATGTTCTGACTTTACTCGGGTCATAGGGCAAGTTGGTTCAACTGAGGTCATCATATGCAAAGGATCGTCTTAACATCTTTTCACCAACTTACTTTTTTTGTGCTGCAAAAAGAAACTCATTTCAGGCAGAATTTGCCTTGCTTTGACAGAAAGAAGTACTCTTAATCCCAAGCACAACACAAAGACTTCTTTGAGGAATTTATTCATGTGTTGAGCAGTGAATTCAATTATTGCAATGACAAATGCAAATTTCCTTGAAAAAAGATGTGTCATCTGTTGGCCAATTCATAAACGAGTCTTACTGCACAGTCTCCATGAGCTTGTGCAAGCCTTGTGCAACTCCAGGGAAACAAATATTAATGGCTATGAAAAAAAAACCACAAAAACTCTAAAGTCCAACACAATAAAAAGAAAGACTGTGAACCACAACTCTGCCTTCCCATTGATGCTGTGTTTGGGGAATTGTTTTGGGACGAGAGCTTGCGGTTTTGTTTTTAGTATGGTGACAATAACGATCCCTTACATTTCTGAAGGCCTTCAGAATTTTCAAAGCGAGATCACGCACATTCCCACTTTGATCCTCACAACAGCCCTGTGATGGAAGCATGCAATTTTCTAAGAAAATCCACTCATGTTTTTCAACTGATCTCCTCTTTTGTTTCAGGCATATTGCAACTCAAGGAGCTACAGGTCTCAAGTGCGAAGAGTCAGAATAATTCAGAAAGACAAACATAATAGTTGAGTTTTTCTAAAGGAGTTGTGTATGTGTGTTTATGTGAATGATAAAGAAATAATAAGCAAATGTGGGAGGGAGTGGTAGAGAATAAGAATTCCAGTAGCCTATGGGAACAGAATACCCACAGCAACTGGATTTGCTCTTTTAAATTTTCTGTTTATATGCTTTTCTTCAGACAAGGCCACAGACTTTGTTGTCTCAATTTTGAGGAACTTTTAAGTTTGTCATGGCAGTGGTAGCTGTGGTTGGATGATTTCTTCAGTAACAGACATCACCAGCTATGTGACAGCAACGTTTGGGACAATATAATATGATGGGCAGGAGTGTGGTGTCTGGAGACAACCTGATTTCAAATCTTAGATTCAAAACTTACTGGTTATGTGGAGCTTTGGGTAAGTCACTAAACCTCCTTGCTTCATTTCCTCTTCTGAAAAAATATTTATAATAATAGTACTTATAGTGTTATTGTGAAAATTGAATGAGTTAGTATATACAAAGTGCTTGGAACAGTGTCTGATACAAAATAAGTACTATATGAGTTTGTTATCATCATCATCATCATTGACCAACAATATTGTTTCTGAATCTATGTCCTCAACCTCTCTTTTCACTAGGTACTAGAGTGCAAAGTGTGTCTTATGACGTGCAAGGCTTTATAGTTTGGGATCGATATTTTCTGAACCTTTTCACAAAATAAATTGATGTGAAAGGATTTTGCAACTCATTTTGAATTTCATACACAGAGATTAGGAGTCCTGGCTCTTGGCCAGACTACATGCACAAAATCTCTCCTCTACCACTTGCAAGCTATGTTATCCTGGGCAAGTTATTTAATATAACTGGAGCTTGGTATAATAATGGTACCTACCTCACTGAGTTGTTTGAGGCTGAAATGAGATAATATATGCAGAAAGCTTACTGAAAGAGCTCCATATAATTGTGGAATTATTATCCATCAGCATGAGAGAAAGAACAGAAATATACTTGCACTCAGAAGCTAAACTTCCAGGAATGCATGGGTGGCTAGGTTGGTTGAGTGCCCAGCTCTTGATTTGGGCTCAGGTCATAATCTCAGGGTCCTGGGATTGAGTCCTGCGTGGGGCTCCACGCCCCACATGGAGTCTGCTTGAGATTCTTACCCTCTTCCTTTGCCCCTCCCCCTGCTCATGCTCTCTCTCTCTAAAACAAATAAATAAATCTTAAAAAAGAAACTAAACATCTATTTAAAAAAAAAATGAATTAAAAGAACAGCTAAAATGTAATGAGAACTTGCTATTTGTGCCAAGTCTTATACTAAGCTCTGTATGTGCATTATCTCATTTAATAATGATTTTATATATATATAAATATATATATTTATATATATATATATTTCTGGTATATTTATCTCATATTTTATTCTATGACACAGTTTTGAGATTATTTTTTCTTCTCTTTTTCTCCAATCACTGTCAGCTGGCCTGGACTTACAACACTTTAGTAAGAATGCTGAAAAAGTGAGACCTGTGTCCGTTTCTTCAACAGTTTTCATCAAGACATCAAAGTCCCCATCCTAAGGTGCTCAGAAAGGAGGAACATCATACTCTGTACTGCTAAGTCTTGCTTTCCATAGTCAGCAATGTGCTCAGTTACTGGCACGGTAGAAAAAAATACGCACAAGGGGAATGAAAATAAAGAAAGTCTCATTTTAAGTGCTAATACATCTTGGACTGATCTCTTTTTTTATTATTTGTTATTAATGCATAGTTGACACACAATGTTACATTAGTTTCCAGTGTACAACATAGTGATTCAACAAGTCCATACCTTATGCTCTGCTCACAAGCGTAGCTACCATCTGTCACCAGACAACTCCGTTACAACATCATTAGCTATATTTTCTATGCTGTACATTTTATCCCTGTGATTTATTCATTCCATAACTAGAAGCCTGTACCTCCCACTCCCTTTCACCCATTTGGTCCATCCTCTCATCCCTGTTCCCTCCGGCAACCACCAGGTTGTTCTCTGTATTTATGGGTCTGTTTCTGCTTGTTTGCTTGTTTGTTTATTTGTTTTGTTTTTTAAATTCTGCATAAAAATGAAATTATATGGTATTTGTCTTTGTCTGACTTATTTCATCTAGTATAATGCCCTCTAGGTCCATATAGTCACCAGTGACAAGGTCTCCTCCTTTTATGGCTGAGTAATATTCCAATACATGTATCTATACATCACATCTTATTTATCCATCCACCCATCGTTGGACACTTGGGCTGCTTCCGTATCTTGGCTGTTATAAATAATGCTGCAATAAACATAGGGATACATATAGGTGTTCAAATTAGTGTTTTCATTTTCTTTGAGTGAACACCCAGTAATGAAATTACTGGATCGTGTCATATTTACATTTTAGTTTTTTGAAGAACCTATATATTATTTTCCACAGTGACTGTACCAATTTACATTCCCACTAACAGTCATGAGGGCTCCTTTTTCTCCACATCCTCACCAACACGTTATATCTTGTCTTTTTTATTTTAGCCATTCTGACATGTGTAAGGTGATAGTTTATTGTGGTTTTGATTTGCATTTCCTTGATGGCTAGTGATGTTGACCATCTTTTCATGTGTCTCTTTGCCATTTGTATGTCTTATTTTGACAAATATCTATTCAGGTCCTCCACCCATTTTTAATCAGATTATTTGGGTCTTTTTGGTGATGAGTTGTACAGGTTCATTATATATTTTGGATACTAACCCATTATCAGATGTATCATTTGTGAATATTTTCTCCTCTTCAGTACATTGCCTTTCTGTATTGCTGGTGGTTTGCTTTGTTGTGCAAAACCTTTAATTTGACATAGTCCCAATAGTTTATTTTTGCATTTATTTCCCTTGCCTGAGGAGACATATCTGGAAGAATGTTGCTAATGTCAAAGAAATTACTGTGTTTTCTGCTAGGAGCTTCATGGTTTCATGTCTCACGTTTAGGTCTTTAATCCATTTCGAGTTTATTTTTGTGTCTGGTGTAAGAAAGTGGTTGGACTGAATTCTCAAGAAGATGCTCAGTTATAATCCCTAAACAAGGAGTGCTAAACAAGACTTAAATGGATAAACTGCTAGCCTCAAAAGCAACTTCGTTGTTTGACGGTATTGATCATCCTTTTGCTCTGAAGCAAATCGTGGGTTGTATGTATGCCTGTTATAGGTGAGTTTTGTTTTTTTTTAAAGATTTATTTATTTACTTATTCACAGAGACAGAGAGAGAGAGGCAGAGACACAGGCAGAGGGAGAAGCAGGCATCATACAGAGAGCCCGACGTGGGACGCGATCCAGGGTCTCCAGGATCATGCCCTGGGCTGCGGGTGGCACTAAACCGCTGCGCCACCGGGGCTGCCCTAGGTGAGTTTTTTTAAGATTCTATTTATTTATTCATGAGAGTCACAGAGAGAGAGACAGAGACATAGGCAGAGAGAGAAGCAGGCTCCCTGTGAGGAACCTGATGTGGGACTCGATCCCAGGACCCCGGGATCATGACCTGAGCCAAAGGCAGATGCTCAACCACTGAGCCACTCAGGCAGCCCTTGGTGATGTTGTGTATTTAATCTAATAATTAAATATTATGAAAACATTGACATAGACATTATGCTTTATTTTCACAATCAGTATAGGTAAGGCAGACGGTTTTTGCTGAAATTACCTAGATCAGCATTACAATGACAGAAATGTTCCTTATCAGCAATATTCTATCTGGTTGTCACTGTCCACATGTAGCTCCTGAGCACTTAAAATGTGTTTAGTGCAACTAGAGTATTGAATTTCTAATTTTACTTATTTTGACGTTACATTTAAATAGCCAGGTAGCACTATTATCTGTGGTTCCATGGCTGCTTCTTTTAAGGTCTGACCACTGAGAGAACCTGGGAGCAGGAAAATGCCTGGAAGAATCAAAACCCAAAAGCAGTAACAATCTAGTGCCCAGGTCTTGGCTTCTCCATACTGTTCTCTACTAAGAGGAACCAGAGTTCCTTTTAAGAAATGACTAATTCAAGGGCTGGTGCAAGGAAGATATAAGATGAGCCCAGAGTATCTTGTTGAATCAGAAAGCAAGAGTGTGTTCAAAGAATAAGGGAGACATGTTGAAAAGACACAGAAGAGTTCTGGTTTTGATCAATATGGAACAACCATACTTCACTCCACTGCTCCCACTGACTACAGCTAAGACCCTGGACAGAATGCATAAAGCAACTATCAGAGGATTCTGGGAGGGAGGTGGAGCAGGGGACTGTGCAGGGAACCTAGTGTTTGAGGGACAACCCACAGTGAACCTCCTAGATTGTTTCTCTTTCCCCTCCTAGATATCCTGTCTTGGGCTCTAGGGCAGCCTTGATTAAGAATAATCATGCCTCGGATAGACCTCATAGGCTACGATACTGCCACTGCACACAGCTCTAGGGCAACTTAAAACCTAGAACTACAAATAGGGGCAGAGAGGAAAGGCTTTAAGAAAAGCCCATGCTTTGTCACCAGAGGACCTAGAAGGAGGGGTCCAGTGGGATACAAGTCTTTTAACTTTTCTCCTCTGAATGAGAGCTGGCAAGGAAGCAGCAGGTCCCCCCTCCTCTTCAGTGACAGCAGCAGCAGTGGAAGTGCCCCTTAGAGTGTTAAGCTTCTGAAATATCCTCTCCTTTACCAGGTGAGCTCCACTGGCGTGGTTAGAGGTGCCCACCACAGAGCTGAGCCCTTGTGAGTTTCCAACATATACCAGTGAGCACCAGGGTCATTACTGAGATACTCTGCTGTGGCCAGTAATTTAAGATGGTTGTGTCTGCTTGGGTTGAAAAAGCTGAACCCTTTACCAACGCTCTGGTTAGTCCAAAGAAAGGAAGGAGAATACCGAATAGAAAATAATATTATTATTTTGCTTGCAGAGGCCAAGGCGGCACCTAGTGATCAGAGTGGGAATAGAGTAGCAATATTGTAGCTAAAAGACACAAACCACAAGGGCAGTGTCTACTTCAGGGATCATGAACAGGATTTTTGGCTTTGGGCCTTCAACCGCTGTCCCTAACAGAATACTAACAGTCTAGCAGCTTACCATGGTTTTAAGCGTTGTCATTGCCAGAGAGAGATTGCAAGCTGGCAAAAAAATGTCGTGAAATGGATTGGCTTCTTTGGGATCCCTAGATGCCAGAGCTCAAAATACTAGGAGAGAACTGCTGAAGCCGTGCAGCCTGCAGAACAGCAATTCCCCCAGAATATACCTCCCTGCAGCAGCCACGAGGCAAAGGACAATAGAGCTTCTATCACTTGCAAACTTAACATTTACTAATACAAACAGACGTTTGTTTCTCTCTTTTCCTGGCTAGGATGTCTCAAGATGCATATACTCCTCCCGTATCTTCCCGGGCCCAAGATATCCTCTGGGGTCGTCCCTCCAAGTTCGTCCCAGCCCTGAGATTAGAACAGAAAGCAGAGAAGGACGAACCATATTCTCTTTGGACCCAGCTGACATCTGAATGTTCAAACCTGGCCTGATACATTTTTCCCCACTTTAAGAAATACCCCAGCTTTGAGGAACTTCGTCACTACTGATTGCAATTTCCTTGCTATCTGTCAAATTGGGAGTTTGAACTAGATGAGTATTAAAGTTTTTTCTTTTTTCCCAGATTCTTCTGGGGCATGAGACTCAGGCATCTCATTAACTAAAGTGCACCCTATTTAAGGAGCCATGGCATATGAATGGGTCCCTCTAATTCCCTGGCACAGTGCCACGGTTGCAGTAGGTTTCTTAGTGACTATTCCATTGATTACTAATCTGGGGCAAAGCCAACACAGCTAAACCTTTCTCCATATAGGTTCATTTTGCCTTACTGTTCTTGCCTTGGGCTGTTGTAGTCTTTTGATGAAGGTCTTAAATTAACAAGCTCATTTCACATCTAGAACTAAGACAACCCTTCCTGTTCTCCCCATTCCAAACGAGAACAATTTCATCCCTATCACTCCAAGATCCCTTGTCTCCAAAAGCTCAGATACCAATTAGCCCCCATTGGAGATTAATAAACAATACAATAATGACAGATAAAAAGACTAATTCTTTGGCTGAGAGAATCACTTTAATTAATTTAATCCCGGCTGAAAGATCAGCTGTGCTCAGGCCTGCTCACCAGCAGGCTCCATTTATCCCAGTCTGTCCCTTCCTTGAAACCCAGGGTGTGCTCGGGAGCTGGCACTTAAGCAACAATGAGAAACAGATTGTACTGTCAGGCTTCATTAAAGGTCATCATTAGTATTCCAATTTGAAGACCGTCGCTCTAGCTCAACCTTTTACCAATCCTTCCCCCCTGCGCATTGTGAAGTTTGGTTCAGCTGTGAAACGCAAAAATTCTCCCCCGGCTCCCCGCGTCAGGATGGGTATCATTTGATGCCTGTCGCTCTGCAGCTTAAAGGGCAAATCCCCCGGGGAGAAGTGACGGTCCCAGGACTCTATCTGAAAAGCAGGTCCTGTGCAGCTGCCTGGGATGCGAACATTTCAAGGGATGGAACTTTCGGGGAGTCTGCCCTAGCAAGCAGAAATAGGACGGCCTTGTCACCTTCTCTGGGAATCTGTTCCAACTGATCTCTTGCAAAACAGCTGAAAAAGACTTCTTGGGGGAGCCCATGCTAGTGACAAATAGGAATCACCCACCAAAGGCAATTTCCCACTGGAAAATTGCTCTGGGCCAAAGGCTCTGTAGAGGGACAGGAACCTACCCGCCACTGCCGGCCAGTCCAGCCCTCCACGCACACGCTCAGCTGGCTTTGGGGAGACTGTTTTCAGGCTGCCCACTTCACACAGGATAGGATATGGTCATTTTCTTTTTCTGCAAACAGCCAGTTTTTAACTACTTTCCCTCTGCTGAAGCGGTTTTTATTTTTAGGTGATTGTGTGCACAGGGGTAAAATTTTACATACTTTTTACCCCTTTTCTCAGTAAGTAGAGCAACAGCCTAGTCTCTGCCTGTTTTTGGAATTAGGTCACCTCCTCTGGGTGCTGCTCTCCATCACCTGTCTTCTGACTTGCCTCTGTCGGTTGTTTTCAGCAGCTTATTTTGGTCGTTATTCTCTTGACTCTTTTAACCTGCTTGTCTCACATCTCATTAGGGGCCGGGCCATGCTGTTTCTTTTTAAAACTAGTGGACACAGAAGGTGCACGAATATTCATCAAACGAACAAATTAATGAAGTATTTACTGATCATGTACTGAATTGAATATACAGCTCTGTGTTAGGGAAATGTGTTTCTTAAAAAAGTATTCGATATAGATCTTTGCAAAGTCGGCTGAGGGGGCCCTCAGCAACTCTGTGTCCTGCCCTTCTGCCCAAAAGGGCCCTACTGCCTTCACTCACCTGGACATCTGTGCTCTCTGTGCTTAGAAGTCCTACTAGTTATAAGGAGAACAGACCAAAAGTCATTCATACTTTAGTGTAAATTAGTGGCAAGAGCTCATACCATATGTTGAATTCTGTTTCTCAAGTGCCCAGTGTAGGACTGAGCACTGAGTAGACAGCCCATAAATTTGTAGAATTTGACTGAAATAGGAGCAGAGGAAGGGGATCCAAAGGAAGGTATCATCAATGGAAGGATTTGCAACATATCCTAAGGCAGCTTAAACTTCCCTTAAACTCTTAAACAATTACTTACCCTTTCTTCACTCAATCCATGCAAGAACCCATGCATTCTGCAGAAGTATAAGATAAAATAAATGCCCTTTGTTACAAACCCTGGAGTTTAGGGAGTGGTTTATTATGCAGTTTTATGCAGTTTTATCACAGCGAGAGATGATCAACATAGTGTGGCACAGGTGCCTCGAGGGGCTGGTCTGGCGGGGGTGGGGTGGGGAGGTGGGTAGGGAGTGTGTGGCTGAAGTGGGGGAAGCTACCTAGGTGGCTCAGGACTGCACCCCACTCCAACCACAGCAGCCATACTTTTATCTACTTTACATACCAGGCTTTGAAGAAGGGCGTCTGAAGCAAAACTATTTTCAAATCAATGTGCTATTTGATAATCTAATGGTTTTTACAGGTTGGAGTTTCTAGGATCCTATGAAAACTCCCAAGTTCTGAATTTAAGTGTCACTGGAAAGAAATGTGAATCCCAGAAATAAATACTATAGGGAAGGAGAAACAGCCCTCCCCACTGGACCTTTCCTGAACTGCAGAGGTGCCCTGCATCTCACATAAATGGGATGAAGGAGAATTTGGAACTTCATTTGGTCCCTTCCTGGTGCTCATTAGTGATGTTGTCTGGCTGCCCAAATCATGCTGCCTTTCAAACCCAGGGGAGTCTTTTCCAGATAGCAGGCTCAGTTTTCTTTGTAAATGCTTTAGTGCAGAAACCCCTGTAGTGAACAATTGCCATTATTTGGCTGCCCAGCAATTAGTCCCACTACCTTTTAAGAATGCCTTTATTGAGATATAATTCATACACAAAAAAACTGCACGTATTTAATATATATAATTTGATGAGTTTAGATGTATGCATATACCCATGGTACCATCACCACGATGAAGGTCAGTTCTGTGAGCACCTAGTGTTTACCTAATGGACTTCTTTCTTTTTTCCCCTAATATAGCCAGAGTCTGTTTTCATTGCTGCAATAAAAAATGCCAGTGACACTGTCTGTAAGTTCACTTTCCATCTGCCTCTCTCTCTATAGATTCCCACGTGAAGTAAATGATATATGCGTTAAATGTCCAAAGGGAAGGATACAGGCAAGCAACCTGAGCTAAATATCATGTTTACAGAGTCTCAGACCTTGGTTTCTCTCTGAGTACCTTTAGAATAAGAATAAATGGACTTGTGCTTTATCAAGTAGTTAGCTAAAGCCCTATGGTCCTTGTAAACTGTGATAGGAAAATCTGGAATAAAATCTGGAATAGACTATGTCTTTTTAACCTTCCTCCTTCAGGGCTATCCAAAGGTTCCCAATCTTCTGTGTGCCTAAGAGTTACTTGAAATATTGTTCAAATATAAACATCCTGGACATCCTCTCCCTACCCTACATCCCAAGATTCTACTACAATAGGAGATCCCGATAAGGGTGCTCTCAGGATTATACTCTGAAAAACACAGGAAGCCAGCCTAAAGATGAAGCCATTACACAAAGAAGGAAAAATTAGAGAAACTCAGAAACAGTGGTAGAGCCCTATTCAAGCTGTGCCTAAAGCTCAATCCACCTATATATAGAGTTAAGAAAGAATACATTCCTTGTATTATTTTTAAGATTTTATTTATTTATTTTAGAGAAAGGGAGCACAAGTAGGGGGAGGAGCAGAAGGGTGGGGAGCTGAGCACAGAGCCTGCCATGGGGCTTGATCTCACAACCCTGTGATATGACCTGAGCTGAAATCAAGAGTCGGAAGCTTAGCAGACGGAGCCACCCAGGCACCCCCTACTTTGCTTGTATTATTTAAGCCAAAATTAAAATGGTTTTCTGTTACTTACAGCTGAAAGCATCTTAACTAGTATGGAAATATTTTTATCTCATACATATGATTGGATAATCACAACCACCCATGAAGAAGGTTTTAGTTTTATTGCTATTATCAGATGATGAAAGCAGTTTAAAAAGCTGGAATCTTTGCTTAGATTGAGCATAATTTAGAGCCAAATGCATGAAGTTAGGTCTTCTTGAGGCATAGTGACCCTCTACTAAGGAAAATAGAACTTTTGCCCGTATTGATACTGATTTTTTATACTACTACCTTCCTGCAGTCTTTTCTGAAAATTGGGCCCGTTCTGATATTAATTATGTGGCTACCAGTTGGAACAGATTCATTGCTGCAGACATATAATTTAGTTTTTCTTCCATAGTTTTATGTTTCAGTATTTCCCTTTTTTTCTCCAACTCTATTGTAAGTTTCTCAAAGACAAAGACCACATCTTGAATCTTTCACATTCCCTAGAAGATGCCCGACCTAGAAGATTGCTAATTATTGGCTGACTGAATTATAACAAAAGGACAGGTAAACCCACAGGGTAAAACAAACTGGTTTATTCAAATGTGTAACTGAGTTCCAGTAGTTTCTGACACATAGTTTGTCCTTAATAAATTTTTGCTGAATGAAGGAATGAATATCAATTGAGCCTTTCTGTTATAATGATACTCCATGTCCATGACATTGGAGAATGGGCTTTTTAGCCAAACACTGAAAAACAAACAGTAGGTTAATAGAGGGTCTTATCTTGTCTTCAAAGAATAATGCTTTGACTTTGACAAATGCTTTGAGTTTGAGCAATCTGAAGATTCTATGGGATGCTCTTAGCATCAGCGCCAGGAACACTAATCATGAGATGTTTATAATTCAACTTTCACATAATTTAAGATCAGTATTTCTGCTTTGTTGTACAGTACACAGCAAGTGCTGCATTACACTCAATAAAAATTACAGCTTACTCAGACCACAGGGTAGGCCCATATGGCAAAAAGATTAGAAACTTAAGGAATCCAACCACTGCTGAGAATCAAAGACTGAGATTCTAGGTTTTATATGTGCCTACTGTGTGTTAGTAATATTATAATTACAAAATCTTATATGTTGCCTAAGTCATAAAAGTTCAAAAATCTGCCCTTAACTTGGCGTTTCAACGTGGCCTGGTAGACTAGAAAGCAATTGTTTTAGACTAGCACACCTGGTTCCGTTTCCAGCTCTAACACCTACATGGTGTGGATGGACCAGAGGCAGGTCACAAACCTGACACTTCTTCCCTCTTCTGTAAAATGGAGATGATGCTAAAACCCACTCTACTGAGTCATTGTGAAGGTGCAATTATGCAATATATGATGCAAAAGTACTTTATTAAATATAACATTTCAGATGATTTGTGCAGCAGCAACAGAAATTTCAAAGTAGCTTAAATACAGAGAGAAGGTATTGGCTTTCATAACTGAATATTTAGCCCTGAGATGGTTAAGGCTCCATCTCTTTTCTGTATACACCTCTCCTCTTCTGTGTAGGTGTATTTATTATTAGGTTGGTTTCATTCTTAGTTTTACAATGGCTGCCAGCAGTAGGCTGGGCTATGGACTTTCTGGACTTTCTTTATTTTTATGGAATAAAAAATGCTTCGTATAGCCATCAAGCAAAAGTTCTAAGTTTTCTTGTGATTGGAGTACTCCTGAGTAATGACAGAGGTCAGGATTATGAAGATTGGCAAAGAGCAATCAGGGCCAACCCCAAGACCAAAGGATGAGGTCAATACTACCAAAAGTACATAGATCCTAGAAAATGAGTAACATTTCCCTAAGGGAAAGTTAGGAAATTGGGGGCTGGGAAGGGGGGATAAATTCTGAGTGGACACAAATCTTCACTCCCTTGTATACAAGCAGCTTTTTATTTTGACTGATATTAGTATCATAGCTCAATTTGGTATACATCTGTGTATTTAATCTATCTTACAGTTTTGCTTTAAGATATTTAAGTGGTTTAAATCATGCTATTTCCCTCCTTCCTTTTTGTTGCCACTTCTCAAATTACTGACAGAGCTCCCATAATGAGAGTCATATACACATTTGATTTGTAGCATATGGAAATGCATAGAAAACTGGAAAGCCCTATGCAAATAGCAGGTACTTGCCCTGCTACTTTGCTTGTTACTATAGGCCTTTGACTTTGGGGATGCTTAGTAGCATGGTAGGATTGTGTGATTCTCTGGATGGTCACATTCATTGGAAGCTAGATTTATTCATAAAGGATATGCTTTATAGGTTCCAAGATGAAATTCCTCTGCCCAAGCCTTATTAGACAACTTAGCCTCAGGCTTTTCTGAAACAGGTGGCTCAGTGGCTCTTAGAATAATAGTACTAGTCATTTTGGTAACAGCTTAATTTGTGTAATGACTGGCAGTTCACAAACTGCTTAAAAAGCCTAAGAGCAAAGGATGGATGTGGAAATTCTGTAGAATTTAGTCCAAGGTGCCATATCCCTAGTGAGTGGTATGTCTAGTGTAGACTGAGAACAATCATAACCAAAATTCCTAGTAGCATAATTATTTAAGATCCAAACTCTAAATTTTTATTTCTTTATAAACTTCCTAAATGTCTGCAGCTTTATAATTATTGCATGTTTTCACACCCCTTGGCTCATTTGATTCCCACAATCTCTTTTGAGGTAGGCAAGGATTATTAGTTTTATTTTACAGATGAGGAAACTGAACCCCAGAAAAGATAAAGGACTTGCCGAAGGTCAAATAGAAAGTGTCAAGTTCAGATCTTTTGATTCCGAATTCAATATTCATTCTCAAAGCATATCAGATTCACTCTGGACTCCAGGAAAGGACTTAAACATTTGTGTTAGTAAGCGCATAGAATCAATTAGTAAGATAGGAATAGGATCTTGGGGAGTTTTACAAGGTCAGAAGAGTCTCCAACCTTAATCCCAACAGAGGCTGCAGGAAGAGCTAACTGACTTACTCCTCCTAACTCCTCCAACTCTTAAATCCTGAAATTCTGGGATCCATATTTCAAGGGCAGATCATCATTCCAAGAGCTTTGATTACATTGTCAAGAATGACCTACCCGTATTAAAGCATCTGTTTCTGACAATTAGCATGTTTGACTAACAATTAGGTTCACTTTTGAACCATGACCGCAGAATGAGCTAATGTTCTCTGGCAGTCCCTCTTATCCCAGGGCAAGAGTAATGCCAACCACATGAATTCATGTTGGCCCTGTCGGAAGTGTGTGATCTCCTCCACGCAATTCCAAGGGAAAGGGCCATGCAAGGGCAGATGAAGTCATTCATGTGGCCACTAACCAGAGTTATCCAAGTTGCTGACTATTACTCTCTTGATTTAAATCGCTGGTTTTCCTACAAAGAACATATTTTTTGGTTTTCATCAAATACTCCTGTATACATCTAGTCCTTGCAACTCAGATAGTTTTAGTGCACATTTCATTATACAAGCACAATACATTTAAAATTGTAATTTTCATAGCCATTTTGTAGAATATTAGAACCCTGAATGATGATTTTGTAATAAGCAGAGCAAATTAAAGCAGATGCTTTTGAAGTTACAGAGGAGGGTGGTGAATCATCTCCAGTATAACATGAATGTGTGGGGGTTATTTTTTGTTGGATTAACACAACCAGACTATTGCCAAAACTATCTTCAAATAAATGCTTATTTTTTGGATGTTTTATCTTAATAGGCATGTAAAATTATTTTAACATAACAAGCACATGTTTATCTTAAAATTGAATTACTATGTTTGCATTTATTCCAGTCATTTACTTGGAGCCAGATTTGTACCAAAAGGATATAAGACAGGATGCTACATTTTAGTTAAAAAGTAAGATTTTAAAAATATGTATATAGAGACTGTTTCAAATGAACAAAAACCCAAAATACTAGCAGCTGACTTTACACTCATCTTTTTGTTTTTGGACAATTTGAAATTAACTCAAATCTTTCTACTTTTCCATTCCCAAATGAATTCTTTAATTCAACCCGAATGTGTCCAGGCCAGTAGTGATGGTAGGAATCTTTCTGAACCTGCAGAATAGTTACTGCTATTAAATGTCAGACTCCCATGCAACAATCTGTAGGGACTGGGAGCTTCAGTGACCCCTTCTGGTCCTTGGTACCCCTTTCTTTAAGCTCTCACCAGCCAACATTTATTTGCTGACTGATTTATCCATAGCACAGTGATTTACTGTGCTTGACATTATGGCAGGGTGGCTGTTGTATGCCCAGGTGAATTCTGTTCACCAATTAAAGCTTTTATGTTGGAAAAATAAGGACTACATTATTATCATTACTACTGTTACTAGATCAGATATTGGGATTTGACGAGAAAAATAGGATTATGAAGTCTTGGCTTGCCGAGCTGCACTCATAAATTTTTCTTTGTTGTTGTTGTTGTCAAGATTTCATCTTTAAGTAATATCTACACCCAAGGTGGGGCTCAAACTCACAACCCCACACACTCCACCGACTGAGCCAGCCAGGCGCCCCTCGTAAACTTTAACATTTTAACCTATAATAGGATACTTTAATCTGCTGTGTCTCTGCAAGAACTCTAATTTCTATATTCAAATGAGTTATATTATACTGATCTCCATAGTCATTAAATGGTTTTGCCACATGAGAATGAATGTGGCAGGCCTAAACTAATTACACTTTTCACTCAGGATGAGGAGGAAAATGAACTGTCTGCTGTTGTAATCAGATTGTGTATCACTTGTCTTGTTCAGAAATGGGAAGCGTTGTGAAAATAGAATTTGGCAATAAGAGTAATCCATTATGCCGCAGCTATTTTGTCCCCAGCGCTTCCCGTGCATTGTCCTTTAATCCTCTCAAGAATCCGGTGTCTCAAGGCATCCATTCTACAGAAAGTTTGTACCCTTTTACCAACTTCCCCCCACTTCCCCTACCTCCCAGCCCCTGACAAATGCCATCCCACTCTCTGTTTTTAGGAGTTTGACTTTTTTTCCCTCCCTGATGGGGTGTTTGTCTGCAAGTCATTGCAAACAGTCAGCGTGGAGATACTTAGCACTGCACTGCCCTCTTGTGCTTTCCTCTGAGTTTACAACATCTAGATAAGTAAAATCCCCTCACTGCCTTTCTCCCACCCAGTCTTTCCTTTGCCACTTCAACAGTTGAGGTTGCCTGCTAGTTTTACATTCAAATTGAGGTTTTCGAAGGCTCTTCGCAAATAATGGTGTCTTTGTCCACACTGGAATCCTGAATGCTTCTTCCCTTGCACTCAAGATTTTCTCCCCTTCGTTGCTCTCTTAACAGTAAATTGCAGAAAAGTGGTAAAAAATAGCCCAAACCAGCCAGTTTATAAGAGCTCAGATGTTTGACACAGAAACTGCAATAGTTATCAAGCTAAGTCGACTGTGTTCTGACAATTCATTTTTATAATTACTCTATTATGAATTCCCATTATAAATAACTAATCGATGTTAAATGGATCTCCTGAGAGGAAACACATTTGACAAAGGGCCAAACTGATGAAAACCCCAACTCAAAAGCATACTTAAAATGACTTAATGGGAAAAGAAATAGAAAGTCTTCAAAATGACAAAAATGACAAAAAAAGATGTTAAAAACAAAACAAAACACAAAGCCCTCTCTCCCCAAAGTAAACCAAAAAAACCCCTAATTTTTGTAAAACTAATAAGTGAGAAAAATTAATTTGCTCACCGAACCATTGTTTTGACTAAATTGTCCTAGGAACCAACTTAATTTCAACCAAATTGTTTTCTTCCAAATCATATGTGGCTAAATTATTTCCAATTTTCATTTGGCCAAATCCTATGTTACCCTCACAAGCCAATCAAGAAATTCAGTCATCGGGGATCCCTGGGTGGCTCAGCAGTTTAGCGCCTGCCTTTGGCCCAGGATGTGATCCTGAAGTCCCAGGATTGAGTCCCACATCGGGTGGGCTCCCTGCATGGAGCCTGCTTCTCCCTCTGCCTGTGTCTTTGCCTTTCTCTCTCTGTCTCTCATGAATAAATAAATAAATAAATAAATCTTAAAAAAGAAAGAAAGAAATTCAGTCATCAAAATGAGATTTTTTCAAGCCTCTTTTACCTAGAAATGGTATGTATGTATTACATTTATGTCTTCCTTTGTATATCTTTCTTGGTTTTTTAGCCTTTTCATAAGCATGTAAATTTGATCCCCACAAAAAGCCGAGAGTTCATTCCTATCTTAAACTCACAAATGGAGGTTCAGTGAGGCTAAAGGATTAGTGGCAAGGCTTGGATGAGACCCCAGATCTTTTAGGCTCTATGCTGTGGCCAGTTCCATCACAACAGTGACAAGAATGTAAATGCTTCATTCTTTGGGATGGAGCCTAGAACAGAGTTGGGACCATTCACATTCAGCAGCAGTGTACTAATCAAGCACTCTGCATTCTGCTGTGGAATCTGAAGGAGAGGAGCTCCTTTTTTTTTTTTTTTTTTTGGACTATTTTTATTTATTTATTTATTTTAATCGAAGTTCGATTTGCCAACATCTAGTATAACACCCAGTGCTCATCTCATCAGTGCCTGTCACCCAGTCACCCCATCCCTCCACCCACCTCCCCTTCCATTACCCCTTGTTCATTTCCCAGAGTTAGGAGTCTCTCATGTTTTGTTACCCTCTCTAATTTTTCCCACTCATTTTCCCTCCTTTCCCTTAAAATCCCTTTCACTATTTCTTATATTCCCCATATGAGTGCAACCATATGATGATTGTCCTTCTCCAATTGACTTAACTTCACTCAGCATAAGACCCTCCAGTTCCATCAAAGCAAATGGTAGGTATTCATTCATTCTTTTTTTTTAAAAGATTTATTTTTATTTATTTATGATAGACACACAGAGAGAGAGGCAGAGACACAGGCAGAGAGAGAAGCAGGCTCCATGCCCGGAGCCTGATGCAGGACCCAATCCCAGGACTCCAGGATCGCACCCTGGGCCAAAGGCAGGCGCGAAACCACTGAGCCACCCAGGGATCCCCGTATTCATCCTTTCTAATGGCTGAGGAATATTCCATTTTAGAGGAGCTCCTTTTAAAGATAGAGTTGAAATATCTATCAGGAAATGTGTGTGTGTGTGTGTGTGTGTGTGTGTGTGTGTATGTGTGCATTTAGCTCCTACGATGTGATGATATGGGAGAAAGAAACAAAAAGGGATTTCTGGCCAATGTTGTCAAATGCATAATGTTCTCAAGTAATCTGGTCTCCAGAGTTTTCCATTGTGGTCATGGGAAGCTAATCCACATTTGTTCATTCATTCACCCCCAAAAAAAAATGTTTCTTTGGTGCCTATGTTGTGTCAGGCATCATCCTAGGTGTTGGGGATGTAACAGTGAACAACATAACGTCCTTCCGTAATGGACAGTTCATTCTAGTAAGACAGTAAATAGGAGAGCATAGTAGATAATCGAGGGCTAAAGTTGGGGGCTCTGATAGTGACCTTGACCAATACTCAAGGAAAGGAAAAGTCAGTGAAGGTTCTAGTGATGTCCAAGTGTGTCTGTTACATGGAGCTTCAAATGAGTGAGGTCATACTTCCTTAACATGTTACACCAGTGCATATTTTTGTCATTTCTGGGAATATCTGTTTTTTAGTATAAGTAGAACCAGAAATGGTTTCAGATCTTGATTCTTCCATTTATAAGTTGTATGACCTTAGATGGGCTGCTTGATGATTTTTACTCTGGTTTCCTCATCTATACAAGGAGAATCATATCAGTACCTATCTCATCTCTACCTCATTGAGCTATTATGAGGATTAAAAGATAAAACAGAAAAGATACGGAAGGTCCTTTGCACAGTAACTGACACAAACTTAAAAATTAATAAACATAGCTGCCGTATCAGTCAGGATTCTTTCAGTTGCAAGTGATTGAACCAAAAGAGAAGTTATTGATTGGCCTGCATGATTATATGAAACAATGCCGTAGGACCCAGTCTCTCTGTCTATGATTTCAGCTGGACTCCCAAGGATGGGTAGCATCTGAACAAGAATGAATAGACACTGAGCTCTTAAACATGGCACAGTTCCAAGCACTTTGTGTGAATGATCTCAGTGAATCTTCACAACACACAACGAGGTAGGTACTGTAGCCACCCTGGTTTACAAAGGAGGAAAGTGGGGCACAGGGAGGTTAATTGCCAGAAAGTGGCAGAACCAGGAATCGACCCCAGCTGTCTTACTCCAAGGCCTTGTGCTTGTGCTTATCCCTTCCACAGACTTCCTCAGAAGACGTTCATGGGGAATAGAGGAAGAGGATAAGGAGACTTCCAAATAGCATTACAAAAATTTTGACTTGTGACTTACTAATGAGTTCAGTGGAAAATCGTGTTTTCACTGATCGTGGCACCGACAGCATGTAGCCAGCAGGCACACAGCGGCTGATGGGTGTTTGACAAATGAATTAACTCATCGCTAACAATCTCCTTTACTTCTGCATTCTCCAACATTGCTTAATTACCTTAGTTTTCTCATTTGTGAACTACCCGCCTCACCCCCAAAAGTATGAGTCCATAAATTCATGCACATGGTCATTTCATTGAAAATAAAATAAAATAAATAAAATAAAATAAAATAAAATAAAATAAAATAAAATAAAATAAAATAGCTAATAGTAAGCCTCATACTACATAAAGATCAGAGAGGATTTTCCAACACTGCGGAGGGGGGGGGGGGCGGGGGATGGTCCCGGGGAAACAAGGTTCCACCTTCTCTGGTGCCCCCTGGTGCTTCGTGACGGAAACTAATCAAGGGTGCTGATGCTGGTGGGAGCTGAGAGGCCCGAAAGTGCATCTGCATTTGATTCCTACACAGTGTGCACACTCCCTTACAGGTCACACTTTTGTTTTCTCTCTCTGCACGCTGCCCTAACCAGTCCCTGTGTCAGGAAGTGTAAAATACTATGTGACCTGGGCTTCCCTAGTCCCCCTAAGCTGTGACCTACTCCATCACTTTGACTTTCCTTCGGCTCCTCTTCCTAGAGATTCACGAGGCCAGTAAAAGGCATTTATGGGAAATGTGTGTCATGGGTGTTATCTGGCAAGATTGCACCCACTGGCCTCTCTGTCACTCCCTCTTCCTCAGGCCGAGGCTCTGGATTCCCTGAGAAGTTGAAGCTGCAGGAATTTCTCTTTGGACAGACACCTGTCCTCCTTTCTTCTTCTTTTTCTTTTTCTTTTTCTTTTTCTTTTTTTTCTTTTCCTTTTCCTTTTCCTCTTTCTTTCTTTCTTTCTTTCTTTCTTTCTACTTAAAGGAGCTTGTCCTTCAGCGTCTTGCATGGTTTGTGTTTCTTTGCTAATGAAAGAACCTTTAGCTCTTCAGGTCAAGGAGCAGCATAGGCCCCTCCCACGTGAGTGCTGGGAACAAACAGGCTCAGGAGGTAAATGCAAGTGACAGATCCCACACTGCCTTGAATCAGATATCCTGCCCCGACAGCTGGAAGATACAGGATTCTTAGACTTGAGCCGGAACCTGCATCATAGTTCCACGTAACCACATAATTAGTGAAAATATATTAAAATTAGGAATAAGAATGGCTGACTTTCATTTGGTGCCAGTAGGTTCTAAATACATTGCTGAGTAACCTGCAAACAGCATCTCACTTAATTTTCACAAGTCCCCTGTGAAGTAAGTCATGTTATAATTCTCATTTTGAGCCAGAAGACTGTTGTTCCAGTGCTGGTGCTATCTACCACTTTCTAACTGTGACTTCTGGTTTGCTGCTTAACATTTCCGTGCCTCAGTTTCCTTATCCATAATACCAAAAATTCCTGCTCCATAAGGATCTTGTGGGTATTAAATGAGCCAATACATATAAAGTGAGTAAAGGTACTTAACATATAATAAGTACTACACTTTTTTAATAGAAGGAGTTAAGCTCAGGATGCTTCAGGTCACTTATGTGGTCTTCTTAAAGTAAAGACTGCGTTTTTTCTCCTTGTGGATATTACGAAGTGGATCCTAATAACATTTTCTGCTGTGGTGTATTTCTCTGTGTAGGAGAGTGATCTGAGAAGCTTTAAAAACCATGGCTCTTGATTCAGTAGGTCTAGGGCAAGGCCCAGTCATCTTCATCTTCATTTTTCTGAAGCTTTAAGAGATGCTTCAGTGTAGTCAGAATGGTAAGTCACTGTCATAGCACTTAGGTTTTTTTGTTTTTTTTTTTAACTAGGTTTACAAAGTTCTTCCTTGTAATAAGACATTTATTCAGTGCCTGCTGTATGCTATTTACTAAGTGCTTTATTTGGATCATCTCATTTAAAACCTCCATGAGTTAGATAATATTCTCATTCGCACTTTGCAGATGGAAAAACCAAAGAATATAAAGTCTAAGGAACTTGCTGAAAGTCACTTAGCTAACTGGTGACAGAGCCGGGACTTTAAACCAGGTACGCTGATGCCATGGCATGTACACTTAACTACTAGCCTATATTGCCTTCCCATGTTCCACCTAACTGGAACTTTGCCCTAAATCTGTGAAGTAAGCTGGTTTTGCCATACCCCGCCCTCATTAATAGATGAGGAGACTATAAGTAAAGATTTGACCAAATGTACAGCTAGTCAGTGTATAAGCAGGGGCTTATAACTTAAAATCCTATGCTCTTTCTATGTTGCACAGAACTTTAAATAACCAAGGATTAGTTATTTTAGAAAGCCTCGCATATGCATTATTTCTTCCTCTTTCCTGCAGTGATTCTCTGGTCCACACCTTCATCCCATGAGTTACTCGGGGAGGACTTCAACCACAAGCCCTCTTCTGTCTTTATCCCTTGTCTACATACCCATCTTCATCTTCAACCACTAAATGTAGAGCTCATTGAGCAACTCTTGCTTAAATTTGACTAACATTTTTCTGTTTACATCTGTAGTGGGTTGAATGGTGGCCCCCCAAAAAGATATGTCCACATCCTAACCCCTGTGAATGTCACCTTGTTTGGAAAAAGGACCTTTACAGATATAATTAAGTTAAAGATCTCCAGATGAGATCTTGGATTATCTGGGCAAGCCATAATCATAATTCCAGTAACAAGTATTCTTGTAAGACAGAAAATACACAGACACAGGAGAAAGCCATGTACAGAGTGAGAATACTGGAGCCACAGCCACAGAATGCCTGGAGCCACCAGAGGCTGGAGAAAGCAAGGAACAATTGTCCCCTAGATCCTCCAGCCTGAACATGGCCCTACTAATACCTTGAATGACTTCTGGCCTCCAGATTTGGGAGAGAGTAAATTTCTGTTGTCGCAAGCCACCCGGTTTGTGGTAATTTGTTATGGCAGCCTTAGAACCCTAGTGCGCCATCTCTTCGCTTCTTGACTTTTAGATCTTTTTTTTTTAATTTTTTTTTAATTTTCTTATTTATTTATTTATTATAGTCACACAGAGAGAGAGAGAGAGGCAGAGACACAGGCAGAGGGAGAAGCAGGCTCCATGCACCGGAAGCCCGACGTGGGATTCGATCCCGGGTCTCCAGGATCACGCCCTGGGCCAAAGGCAGGCGCCAAACCGCTGCGCCACCCAAGGATCCCTTGACTTTTAGATCTTGAGACATCTGTGGCTTCTCACTCATCCAACCCTATGTCTCAAATAAATCCTCTGCTCCAGGCTGATGCCCCTTCATGGCCTTCTGTATGGGACCCTCAGATCCTTAAGGCTTCCATGTTGCTTCCTATTTACTGGTAAGCAGATATGCTATCCCAACTGAATTCCCCCTCAGAGGGGAATCGTCTTTTGAGGTGGTGTAATGCAGGGAAGGAGACAAGCTCTACAAGGACATGGGGTGGTGTGGGCAGGGCCCCTTTGTCCATATTTTTGTTCCTTGTCATATTTTCTCCTCTTTTTACCCTTCCCTGTGTTGTCACTATTAAAGAGCACACCTGAAGCTTACTGCTTACATAAGTCATGCCTGGTCCTTGGGCATCACCTATAATAGAAGAGTATTAGACAAGTTGACCTCTTTCTCTCCTAAGTCTCCTATATAAGGTATAGAAAAATCTATGTACGCCAGAAATTTTCTCGAGCACCTACTAAGTGCTAAACATTGCCCCAAGAGCTGGGGCCATAGTGGTAAGATAGATGTGGTGCCTTACCTCATAGGGTAGACTCTTCTTGGGTTGGTAGATACTGTGCTTGCCCACTTGGACTTGAGTAAGGCCACATAGTTATTGACAGGCTGTCCAGGATTAGGATTTACTTCTGTCTGACTTCAAAGTTCAGGATTTCCACTGTAACTGGTGCCTTAGTCATAGTTTTGGCAGTAGATGATAGTGTACTCAAATGGTATAACTGAGGAGAGTTTAATAAGAGAAAGTTTACAAGGGTGTAGACAAGGTTAAGAAAAACCAAACAAGGGTTGGCGCTGTGTCCCAGTGCTTGCACCAACAGGGAGGTTGCCTGGGTCTGAATAGGTGACATCAGGAAGTGGTTAGCAAAACCTGGGAGAGTACCTGTGCCTGCAAGGAGGGTGGGCAGGCAGGAGTCATGCCCTCTGGTAGAGGGCCAACCCACAGCAACCCTTAAGAAGAGATTTGGGAGGATAAAGACCCTAATTTCACACTTCTCCCCTTTCCATCTCCTGCCCATGCTTCCCACTGGCCAAATTCCACCAGAAGCCAGAGGATAAGGGAGGTCAGATGGTACATGCCTTAGAGGTAGGTCTGGTGTCACAGAAAAGGATGCAGCGGTGAAAAGTAGATCTGAGGGGACAAATGAAAAATGCCCAGCACACCAGTGCTTTTCAAATATTACTCATTTAAATACTATCTTCGTGAATTCATCATATGCCACATGTACTACACACTCACTTGTTCTTAATATTTTAAAGATATTTAATAAATTTTTAAAATTTTCCCATTCTTACTGTATTAAACGTATTGATAGTAATGAGTATTAATAAATGTACTAATAGTAATTAAAGTAAATGCCACTACCTTAAATTGAAGAAAACTATTGAAAACTCACTGGAAAGAAATCAAGTTTAGTAAGCTTTTTAAAAATTTTTTAATTTTTGTTCTTAAGTTCAGTAAGCTTTTAAAAATAAATACTAATTTATCTTATGAGGTCCTGTATAGTCTAGACCCCACCTGCCTCTCCAGTGTCCTCTGCCCCACCCCTGCTGCATGCTTTCATCCCTCCATTTCAGCCACACTCCCACCTACCACATTCCCTCAACATAGATCACTGACAGACTACAATCCAAAATGCCAGGGAACCTGAGTAACACAACAAATATAGGATAATCAGTTAAAAACAAGAACTATGCTTTCATGAGAAAGATCCTAGAATTGCAGTAGTATCACTAAAGGTTTTGTCATTGATCTGGATAACTAGGTTCTTGTCCTGACACCAAAGTTTAATTAAGTCTATGGTCTTAGATCAAATATTTAGCAGATATGTGACTCAGTTTCTCATGGAGGCAGGGAAGGAAATGTGGGCACATATGCCAGCAGCTCTCCACCCCCACAACTTTCAAAAGGGAAAATAATTACTGCCAAGAACATAATAGATGTACTAAATCAGCTGCCTAGATCGTTGAATGCAATTCATGGTTGCATTTGTTCTGTGATGGGAATATTGCAAAATTTCTTCCAAAAACATACCTCCACCAAATCCAAACTCTCTATGACCAACTGGATGTCTCAGTCATGCTACATTTATTTATAGCTCTCCTTAGCAGAAAGAAAGAAAGAAGGAAAGAAAGAAAGAAGAAAGAAAGAAAGAAAGAAAGAAAGAAAGAAAGAAAGAAAGAAAGAAAGAAAGAAAGAAGAAAGATCCAGTATAGATATTTATGGACAAATGGGATAACACATAGAGAGGTATGGCACTTCGGATGATGTCTACTTTCCTTGGGGGCTTTACCTCTTCACCTCCTCTCAGATGTGTGGGATGAGTTGGCCCCATCCAGGCTTCATTCCGTTGGCCAGTGATGTCACGAAGTAATCAGAATCAGGAGACAGAGCTGGGGACATTTGCTTCCAATTGTGCCCTTTTCTGCTAGACTTGAATCTGGGAGGATGAACTTGATATCTTGAATGATCCACGCTCCTCATTTCTGCCCCCTGCTCTATGCCCTGAAGAAACCTGGTCTGCACAGTAAGTTCCCCCTGACTTCTAGTTGAATCCATTCAGTTACGAGTACCAACAGGAGACCACAGGGAGGGAGAAGAGGAAGGTTGGGGTATTATTCCCCTGACTTCTCAGTCAGGGTCTCCTCCACTGAAGATCACAGCTCCTGTGAGATAGTCCTCTCTAAGTTTTGGCGACTTATCCCTTCTCCCACCTTTGATCTTTTTAACACCGTCCATTTAGTACACTTACCCTAGACTGGCTACTTGGAGTGCCATTATCTTTCCTATCTTTGACCCTGGCTAAAAGAGGGTGAAGGGCTGGAGCTGCTCACAGCCTTCAGGTTATCTTGTGGAGTCTGAGAGAAGATCAACGTGAAGGGGACCAGAGTCAAGGGAGCCAAAGGGACTGAGTCTTGCCCTTTTTGGCTGAGACCTGACTTTAGGTTATGGCTGAGACTGTCACATACACTAGTTTTTCAGTTGTGTAAGCCACTTTATTTTCTTTTTCGCTCCAAACATTTTAAGTTGGTGTTTCAGTTGCATCAAACAGAATGACTCTTAATTAAGGTATAACTAAAAATACAGCTGTAAAGTGAAGATGCACGGGTCCCCCATCCTAAAGAATCTCCATTTGACCTAAACACAGAAATACCTTCCAGTTCTGTCTCCCTGAGGCCTGACCCTACAGTAGATGGTATTTTCATGTTTTTATAAGATTCTATCTCCCTTACACAATATGTGTATACTTATAATATTCAGCATTTTAAAAAAGATTTTATTTATTTATTCACGAGCGACACAGAGAATGGGGAAGAGACACAGGCAGAGGGAAAACCAGGCCCCCCTCAGGGAGCCTGATGTGGGACTCGATCCCGGAACTCGGGGATCATGCTGTGAGCCCAAGGCAGACGCTCAACCTGTGAGCCACCCAGACGTCCCCATATTCACCATCTTTATTCAAGTTAGCATGGGTGAGTCTCTGCTCCTTGGAGCAAAATGAACATAATAAAACAGTTCCCATTTTACAGATAACAAAATGGATGCCAAGATAAATGAACAAACTTTGTTTAAGTAAACCTGGACTTGGCAGTTAGGTCTTCTGGCCCAGGACCTTTCTATGTTCCCTTTACCCCCCTCCCTTATGCTTTTCTCTTCCCATCTGCCATGGACTCCTGTGGCCCTGTTGCCCTGGTAGCCTAGAACATGTCACATTATATCAAGGCCTTGATGCTTGCCAACTGTCAGAGAAGGAAAGTCATGGGCTTGTCTTTCTCTGAGTTTCCATCTCTTGCCTGTATACTCACTTGGCGTTTAGCATGTGCAAAACTCTATGAAGGTCCTGAGGATGCTTAATAATATTAACATGTACTTTTATTGAGCTCCTCAAGTATTCATAACTTGCCTTTTCAGACGAGAGTAAATTTATCTGGCATCTGATTCATCTTTGAAAAATCTATAGTGCCTAGCAGAGTATTTAGCTCATATTAAAAAATCAGTAAGTATCCACTGATAAGATTGACTAAAAGGTTTTATATTAGGCAAATGCTGGCTAAGCTGCTGGAACAAAATTAAGGCGGCTCCAACATGATTGAAGTTTATTTCTCTCCCACTGCCCACAGGATTGCAGGCAGTTCAGAGTAAGTATCTGTTCTAGGGAGTTATCCAGGGACTCAGGTTCTAACTTCTTGCTCTGCTATCTTCTAGGGTATTTTTGTTCCCATAATCAGAACTGGCTCACTAGCTGGCTCACTGGCTTAGAGTGTATCACAATCACATTCTGCCCTAATGATAGGAGGAAAGGGAAAGTGAAGGGAAAGCAGGTAACTTCCCTTATTAAAATATGATTCAAGGGGTACCTGGGTTGCTCAGGCGGTTAGGCCTCCAACGTTTTTTTTTTTTTTTTTTTTTTTTTTAAGATTTTATTTATTTGAGAGAGAGAGAGAGAGAGAGAAAACACAAGCAGGGGCAGACAGAGAGGAAGAAGTAGACTCCCTGCTGAGCAGGGAGCCTGATGTGGGCCTCAATCCCAGGGCCCTGAGATCATGACCTGAGCCAAAGGCAGACACTTACCTGGCTGAGCCACCCAGGCACCCCAGGCCTCCAACTTTTAATTTCAGCTTAGGTCATGATCTCAGAGTCATGGGATCGAGACTTGTGATTGGCTTGGCATTCGGCCGGGAGTCTGCTTGAGGCTTCTTTCTCTCTCTTTCCTTTTGCCTACTTATGCTCTTTTTCTCTCAAATTAATAAATAAATCTTTAAAAAATAAAAGCAAAAATAAATAAGATAAAACATGATTCAAATGAGCACATATTTCTGCTTGTAGCTCATTGACTAAAACGTCACACGGTCACACTGACTTGCAAGTGATACAGGGAAATATAGAATCTAAATGGACAGCTATGTGGTCAGATATAACTTAGGATTCTATTGCTAAAAGAAAGACGAGGAGCCATTTGATCACTAAATGTTCGCCAAATGACTACGCAGGAAAATAAAATGGTACGTTCACCCAAGTGAGCTTTTTGGTCATTCCTCTCCTAGGTATTTACCTAAGAGTAATGAAAACATGTATCCACAGAAAGACTGTACAGAAATTTTCACAGGAGCCTTATTCATAATAGCCAAAACCAAGAAACAAACCAAGTGTCCATCAACAGGAGAATGATGAAACATGTTGTAGGATACTCATACAATGGAATGCCCTCAGCAATACAGAGGAACAAAGTACTGATACCTGAAACAACCAGGGCTGGCTTACCCATTGGGCACAGCAGGCATAGTGCCCAGGCCCATGACAATACTCTAATTTCTTTAAAACCAAGAGGAAAACAAAAAAGAACTTTTAGGCTGAAGAAAAAAACATTTTACTAATATATATTACAAATATATTTGCTGTTATAGTAACATGGTTATATGATATAAATTCTTTCTTTCTTTCTTTTTTTTTATTAATAAAGGGGCCCATGGGATGCTTGGGTGGCTCAGCAGTTGAGCATCTGCCTTCAGCTCAGGGCATGATCCTGAGTCTGGGGATCGAGTCCTGCATCGGGCTCCCTGGAGGGAGTCTATTTCTCCTCCCTCTGCCTATGTCTCTGCCTCTCTCTCTGTGTCATGAATAAATAAATAAAATCTTTCAAAAAAAAAAAAAAAAGGAGGGGGTCCATGAAGTCACTAGGGTTCATGAAGGTCATAATGTAGCCCTACAAACAATACTGATGAGTCTTTAAAGCATTGTGTTGAGCAGAAAAACTTGAGGCATGAAAGAGTATGTGCTGTATGATTTTATTTAATGAAGTTCTGTCACAGACAAACCTAATCTGTATTAATAGGGATCAGAAATGGTTGCTTCTGGGAGGGAGAGGGATTGCCTAGAATGAGGAATGAAGGTATGATTGCAGGATGACAGAAATGTTCTGTATCTTGTTTTAGGTAAGTGACCTATGTGTATACACAATTGTCTAAAATCATGGAACTGAAATGTTAGGACCTGTGTGTTTTATTGTGTTGCAATTATAACTAAATTGTGTAGCAATTATAACTAAGAAAAAAGGAAGAAGGGAAGAAGGGGCACTACAGGAAAGTTAATCTCTGCAAGAGATTTGATGAATGAATTCTTGAGACAGCTGGCAAGATATTAAGCTGGCAAGATATTAAGTTGCATTTTAGTAGAAGAGATTTAGGGACTCAAAGGGAAGGGTCTAAGCATTCATTCCCCACTTCAGGGAATGAATCACCCTGTATCATTCAAGGCTTTTATTGCAAGCAAGAGAAAGTAGCTCTGGTTAGTTTAGACAGAAAATGAAATTTTTGGAACAGAAACTAGAAATAATAGGTTCTGAAAACAGGCAGGAATTAAGGAGGCCATAAAGAAATGATCACACCATCAGTTGGCTGACAGATCGGGGATGCCCTTGTCATATGCCTTTGCCCCACCCAGCCCACCCTCAGGCTTCCACCCTATTTCTCCTCCAAAAGTAAAAAACCTGGATGGCAGTGTCTGATGAGCTGAGCCCAGGTCTCACCTGCATATAACAATTCCCAAGAAGTTGGATGAAGGAACAAACATTTCACTTGGCTTCTAGAGTAGGAGGTGGGGTCCAGTCTCTCACTTATCTTGGAATTCCCCAAATTAGGGATAGAGTTTGAATGCAGGACAGCTCCAAATAACCAATGTTTTCAGCACAATCTATCTCTGTTCAGATTTCTATTGTGATTCTGACTCCTGTTCAGAACTTCCAAGATCAGGGGCAAGCCCAGTATGCATTGTTACCTTCTAAACACCATTGATCTGGGCTTGGGAGAGTGACCCACAGGATCAGGTGTGGAAGATCAGCCTGGCTCACCCTCTGGGACCTGGGCAGGGAAACCAGTTATACTGGTGAGCAGTAGTGAGTGCAAGAATCATTCAAGAGAAATCTGAAAGGCAGATAGGATGACAGGACTTGGTGATGAACCGGGCTGCGGAAAAGCCAGGAAAAAGGAGTCAAAGGGCACAGCCCAAACTTCTGACTTGAGAGAGGAGGGAGTGGGGTGAGGAGTGTGACAACCCATGGGCACAGCGAGACCACTCAAGAGAGGCAAGGAGTAGGTTTGTTTCATTTCTGTTGGGGGTGCTTGGATGGGAAAGGTTAAGGTTTTGAACGTGGTGAACTTGAGACAGAGATGTCCAGTACATGCAACTGAAAGGACACGTTTTAGAGAGACCAGCGGAGGTCAAGCCTATTGGCTGAGGCCATGGGTAAGGGCGAGCTTAGCCTTGGCGGGGACACGAAGGGGCAGGCAGAGGCTGGCGGGGAGCAATGACCTTTAGGGAGCGCTCTCCTAGCGACCCACCCTGGCCCGCGCTGCGCACGTGCTGGCGGCCCCGCCCCCAGGCTCCAGGCCCCGCCCCATACTCCAGGGCCCGCCCCTCAGACTCGGCCCCGCCCCCAGGCTCCCAGCCCCACTGTCAGGCCCCGCCTCTCATGCTCAAGGCCCCGCCCCACGCTCCTGGCCCCGCCCCCAGGCTCCAGGCCCCGCCCCATACTCCAGGCCCGCCCCTCAGACTCTCGGCCCCGCCCCCAGGCTCCCAGCCCCACTGCCAGGCCCCGCCCCTCCCCAGGCCCCGCCTCTCATGCTCAAGGCCCCGCCCCACGCTCCCGGCCCCGCCCCCACGCTCCAGGCTCCGCCCCATACTCCAGGGCCCGCCCTCGGACTCTCGGCCCCGCCCCCAGTCTCCCAGCACTGCCTGGCCCCGCCCCTCTCCAGGCCCCACCCCAGGCTTCCGGTCCCGCCCCCAGGCTTTAGGTCCTGGCCCCAGGCTCCCGGCCCCGCCCCCAGGCTCCAGGCTCCGCCCCTCATGCTCCAGGCTCCGCCCCAGACCCCGGCCCCGCCCCGGCTTCAGGTTCCGGCCCCAGGCTCCAGGCCCCGCCCATCATGCTCCAGGCCCCTCCCCCGCGCTCCAGGCCCCGCCCCCGGCCCCGCCCCCATGCCCCCGGCCCCGCCCATCATGCTCCAGGCCCCGCCCCGGCCCCGCCCCCAGGCTTCAGGTCTCGGCCCCAGGCTCCAGGCCCCGCCCATCATGCTCCAGGCCCCTCCCCCGCGCTCCCGGCCCCGCTCCCTCCGCGAAGTCCCCGGAAGCCGTAAGCGGGTACGCGCAGGCTCAGCCGCCCGAACCCCCCAGCCCCGGGTCGCTCCGGGAGGGGCGCGGCCGATGGGGCCCGGGGGCCAGGAGCCGCGGGGGAGGGGCGAGGCCCTGAGGTCCGGGCCCGCGGCGCTGAGCGCGGCGGCGGCGGCGGCGGCGGCGGCGGCGTTGGCCCTGGTGGCCGCCCTGCTCCTGCTGCGGCGTGAGGACGCGGGCCCGGGGACCGGCTGCAGGTAGCCCCTCCGCGCAGGCCCCGGCGTGCGGTCGGGGGCGAGGCTGTGGGTGCCGTGCACCTGGGCGCAGCTCCCGCTGGGGCGGCCGGGAGGTGGCGGGCGGCTCGGCGCCCCGCCCTGCAGGTGCTTCTGCACCTTCCCCGGGGAAGCAGGTTCCCTGCCGAGAACATTCGGGTCCCCCAGGGCACGCCGCGGCCACCCCTTCCGCACCCCCACGCCAACCCCCCTCATGTCATTTCCGTAGCATGGCCGGGACCCCGGCGCTGCCGAAGCTTCGAGAAGACTTCAGGATGCAGAATAAATCCGTCTTCATCCTGGGCGCCAGCGGGGAAACCGGCAGAGTGCTCTTAAGAGAAATCTTGGAGCAGAACCTGTTTTCCAAAGTCACGCTCATTGGCCGGAGAAGGCTCGCCTTCGATGACGAAGCTTATAAAAATGTGGTGGGTACTTGAGCTGGACTCAAAAATACACTTGGCGATGATTCTGGGTGAATGTATGTTCAGGCCTTACAGCTGACGGTGCCTGGCCGGTGGCGGAGGAGACGTGATCGCAGCCTGGCCGGGAGGGGGGTGTGAGAACCCGGCCTGGAAGCTGCAGCCCGGGCTGGGCAGGTTGTTGGCCTCTGCCCCCACCTGGAAGCTGCAGCCCGGGATAGGGCAGGTTGGTCTCCGCCAGACCTGGAAGCTGCAGCCCGGGTTAGTCAGGTTGGCCTTCGCCCCAACCTGGAATCTGCAGCCCGGGCAGGGCAGGTTGGCCTTTGCCCCGACCTGGAAGCTGCAGCCCGGGTTAGGCAGGTTGGCCTTTGCCCCCACCTGGAAGCTGCAGCCCGGGCTGGGCAGGTTGTTGGCCTCCACCCTGACCTGGAAGCTGCAGCCCAGGTTAGGCAGGTTGGCCTCCCCCCGACCTGGAAGCTGCAGCCCTGGCTGGGCAGGTTGGCCTTTGCCCCGACCTGGAAGCTGCAGCCCCGGTTAGGCAGGTTGGCCTTTGCCCCGACCTGGATGCTGCAGCCCGGGTTAGGCAGGTTGGCCTCCACCCCAACCTGGAAGCTGCAGTCTGGGCTGGGCAGGTTGTTGGCCTCCACCCGGACCTGGAAGCTCCGGGCAGGTTGGCCTCCACCCGACCTGGAAGCTGCAGTCTGGGCTG
Source organism: Vulpes lagopus (assembly GCF_018345385.1). Lineage (NCBI taxonomy): Eukaryota > Metazoa > Chordata > Mammalia > Carnivora > Canidae > Vulpes > Vulpes lagopus. Next base: position 7,491,691 of record NC_054838.1, on the reverse strand, counting down.
GGCAGGTTGGCCTTCGCCCCCACCTGGAAGCTGCAGCCCGGGCTGGGCAGGTTGTTGGCCTTTGCCCCAACCTGGAAGCTGCAAGCCCGGGTTAGGCAGGTTGGCCTTTGCCCCGACCTGGAAACTGCAGCCCAGGTTAGGCAGGTTGGCCTCCGCAGACCTCGAAGCTGCAGCCGGGGCTGGGCAGGTTGTTGGCCTCCACCCCGACCTGGAAGCTGCAGCCCGGGCTGGGCAGGTTGGCCTCCGCCCTGATCTGGAAGCTGCAGCCCGGGTTAGTCAGGTTGGCCTCCACCCCAACCTGGAAGCTGCAGCCCGGGTTAGGGCAGGTTGGTCTCCACCGGACCTGGAAGCTGCAGCCTGGGTTAGGCAGGTTGGCCTTCGCCCCGACCTGGAAGCTGCAGCCCAGGTTAGGCAGGTTGGCCTCCACCCCAACCTGGAAGCTGCAGCCCGGGTTAGGGCAGGTTGGTCTCCACCCCAACCTGGAAGCTGCAGCCCAGGTTAGGCAGGTTGGCCTTCGCCCCGACCTGGAAGCTGCAGCCCGGGTTAGGCAGGTTGGCCTCTGCCGGACCTGGGAACTGCAGCCCGGGCTGGGCAGGTTGGCCTCCACCAGACCTGGGAGCTGCAGCCCGGGCTGGGCAGGTTGGCCTCTACCAGACCTGGGAGCTGCAGCCCGGGCTGGGCAGGTTGGCCTCCACCAGACTTGGGAGCTGCAGCCTGGGCTGGGCAGGTTGGCCTCTGCCCTCACGGTGTGACCACTGGCACACCTTTCTCCCAATCTAGACCCCTAGAAGGCCGGTCTGGTGATGGGGCCTAGGAAGACGGTAAAAAGCAAGCTTTGGGGCCGTTCAAGCTGGGTTCTAGGGACAGTCCTGTAACCGTGGGTCATTTTCTCAACCACTTTGATTGTTTTCTTGACCAGGCAAGGTCTATGGCAATACAGGTGAGGTTATTCTGTTGCAAGAATTGCCCGGCCTAACTTCCCAGGGCTGCAGCCTTAGTGGATGTAAGCGGAACATTGTCTTCACTGTCACTTACACTTCCATGGTTAACCAAGTGATATACTAGATCTCCCCTAAATATTTGAAATCTGCACTTTGTCAAGATTCCTTTCCCCATTTTTTTAAAAAATATTTTATTTATTTATTAATGAGAGACACACAGAGACAGGCAGAGAGACACAGGCAGAGGGAGAAGCAGGCCCCATGCAGGGAGCCTGACATGGGACTCAATCCTGGGTCTCCATGGTCACACCCTGGGCTGAAGGTGGGCACTAAACCGCTGAGCTCCCCGGGCTTCCCCCTTTACCCATTGAAAGGGTGTTGTGAACTATAGTAAACGGAACTATAATGTAATCCTGAGACCCCACAACTATAGAAGCCGGTCCCATAGGCTTCACAGGTGGAATATTCCTAGAAACAAGTGGTCTCACAAATAAATGTTCTTCACGTCTATAGGTCCATGGTCAGGTGATTTTTGCATTTACCTTATGTCCATCAGGACTTTCCCGTTTTAAAATGGCCCTCTTTGCTCAGGCTTAGTTAATACGTGGTGTTTATCGTCTGGCTTCATGGAGTGTGTCAAATACCTTTGGTAATTAGAAACTGAAATTGAATTGTTGTGCTTGATAATCCAGTTTCGGTGGCATGTCTTTTGGTTATGCACTTAATGGGAACATATTTTTTCTTCAGCATGAAGAAAATGCTGTTTGAAAGTGCTGTTTCCTCACAGTGCCAGGGAAATCCTTTTCAAAGAACTGGTGATCGGGAAGGAAAACTACATTTTATTTGAACTGCTGGATGATGGGAACTTCTCAATCTATCTTAGAGTTCCACAGTAAACTTATGAGGTTACATAGAGGGTTTTTTTGTTTGTTTTGTTTTAAGATCTATTTACTTATTTGAGAGAGAGAGAGAGAGAGAACAAGAGGGGGGTGGGGAGGGACAGAAGGAAAGGGAGAAGTAGACTCCCCGCTGAACTGGGCTCGATCTCACAATCCTGAGAACATGACCTCAGCCAAAACCAAGAGATGAGGACACTTAACCGACTGAGCCACCCAGGAAGGCACCCCTCCGTGGAGGTTCTTAAAGTGGGGTCAGCATGAGACTTACAGAAGACGCTTATTAAAAATGCATTTTCTGCTTCAGAAGTATTGGTGCGACACCTAGGAATATGCCTTTTCATCAAAGATCACTGGCTGATTCTAACACAGGTGGTTCATGAATTGAACTGAAGGAAAGATTATCATTCACATTTTATGGCTAAAAAAACTGAGACATGACTTGGCCAATAACTTGACCAGAATTACATGCTTATTTAGTAAGTAGAAGGCTCAGGAGTTGAACCTAGGTCTGAGATTCCAAACACCATTCCTTGCCCCAATATTAAACTTGATTGGTATCCCTCATGATAGTATAGATCGGTCTTTTATTTTTCCAGAGAGAAAATTATAATTGAACCTGACCTTAAAGATCTGAATCACTTATAATTCAAGCATGTGTACCGTGGACCTCTAAGTGCATTGTTGATTTTGAATTCAGATTATTTGCATTTTAGTGGGAAAAAATGAGCTTGCAGAAATTTTTTATGATGATGCGTTTTCCTTAATTTAATTTCTGTTTAATTATATTGCTAAACTTGATTTGTCTCCCAGCAAAGTATCCGTTTGGTAAACAGTATCTGTAACAGTCACTTGATCGTGGGTTTTAAAAACCATTCAGTGCCTTATTAAATTGAGTAAATTATTAAGCATTTCCATGCTTAATATCTAATGCCCCAACTTTCTGCCACTCTGCACCAGTGCGGCTCTAACTCTCTCAGAGGTTTCTTACTAAGTAGAAGAAGCACAATGTGGAATCGCAATTCCCATGCCCTAGGAATCTGCCCCACTAAATAGACTAACATGGAAAAGATAGGAGACTGGCAGGAGAAAGAGATGCCAGAGCAAAGAGCTTGCAAAATTTGATGGTAAGTGGGGCAGCCTCTTCAGTAATGTTCTCTAATTTATTCTTTACATTTAGAGGGTTTTTTTCCCTCTTTTTTCTAATAACATCAAGTTATATACAGCTGTATTCTTGTTGTCTAGAATCAAGAAGTGGTGGACTTTGAAAAGTTGGATGACTACGCTTCTGCCTTTCAAGGTCATGATGTTGGATTTTGTTGCCTGGGTACCACCAGAAAAAAAGCTGGGGCGGTAAGGAAGAAATCAACTCCTTAGCCTTTCACTGACTGGTCGTGTCAAAGATTCCTTTCTTGCTTGCTTTCTTGCTTACCTTTCTTTTTCTTTACATTTGTAGTTCTTAAATGTAAATAAGTTCTGATCACTTCAGATTTCATATGCCTCCCTAGCCTTTGCTATACTTTGAATGGTACTGATAAATTCTTCTTTCCCTCAAACTAGTCCGTGAGTTCAGGCCTTCGTCCTGGAGACATCAGAAATATTTTCAAGGTCTTGCCTTTTGCAAATATTGCTGTCACCACATCCCCTGACTAAGGCAAACCACGATGTCTGAGTAAAAGGAACTGGCTCATGCTGTTAGCAATACGCTTTTTTTTTTTTTTAATAAATGTTTTAAACTTAAAGCGTTCTCTCTCACATAAGTGATTTGCTTCAACCTATTTTCATGCCAAGTTTTAAACTTACGATATAGAACGTCAGAAGAGCACGATTTAGCTAGCCTTTAGTGATGAGTCAGCCTTCAGTGATGATTCAACCCCAGGGGTGATTCAGCTTTGACTGACGCACAACTGTTCTAATCCACATTTTTATTTGCTTTTTAATGGTATTCTAAATTGCATTGGCCTCTGTCCAGAAGTCATAGTTTACTATCTGGGTAAAAGTCATCGCTTACTACATAGATCCTCAGCAAGTGTTAATACATCTTAATTTACATCTTGACTGTAGTTTATTTCTCTGGTACAGGATTGTTGGAGCTAAAAATACCTTTTTTTAAAAGAAGGTACAAGAGACAAAGTTGGGGGTGAGGGGAGATGGAAGGGATAGAGGGAGAGAATCCCAAGCAGGCTTCATGCCCAGTGAGGAGCCCAAGGTGGGGCTTGATCTCACATTCCTGAGATCATGACCTGAGCTGAAATCAAGAGTCAGATGCCACCCAGAAGCCCCTCAATGTGTCTGTTAAATATGCAGGTCTATGATGCTGCCATGGAACCTTATCATAGATTTATAAACAGGCCCATGCATCAGAATCATTAGGAGGGCACATGGTTAAGAACTGCTGGTTTATACCAACTAAGGAGTATAGCTCAGATGTATTTCTCTGGCCTTGCTGGTGATCCAAAGAATAATTCTATTTATGCTTTTGGTAGGGATGTATTTCCTTACCAGAGTTCTGCAGTTCTGTTATGTCCACTTTGGAACCCAGCTGGGTTTTGAGCTCTGTGCTGGGAAGCATGGATTATAGAGAAGTCTGACTCTCCCAGGAATTGGCATATTGTATCTCCTAGAAAGGGTCATTTTCCTGCTCAGCAACTAGTACAGTCATTTCTGTCCCAGGGACAGTCACAAGCAGTGTGCCCTCTAAAAAACATTGCAAAACTATTGTTTAGTACACTGCAGGTTGAACTGTCTCAAGTGCCAGCCTGATTCTGGCAGTGACTCAGCAAAATAAAAACCACTGCATTAGGCCTCGAGCAGTTCCTTTTTGTGCAATAAGGCAAATCTCATTATGGGGCACTCCAAGAAAAAGTCTAAATTGCTTTGTTGCATTCAAATTGTGTAAAGCAATTTTTAAAAAATTTAAATTCAATTAATTAACATAGAGTATATTATTAGTTTCAGAGATAGAGTTCAGGGATTCATCAGTTGCATAAAACACCCAGTGCTCATTACATCACATGCCCTTCTTAATGCCCATCACCAGTTACCCCACCCACCCCAATCCCCTCCCCTCCAGCAACCCTCAGTTTCTTATGATTAAGAGTCTCTTATGGTTTGTCTCCCTCACTGATTTTGTCTTGTTTTATTTTTCCCTTCCTTTTCCTATGATCCTGTTTTGTTTCTTAAATTCCACATATGAGTGAGATCATATGATAATTGTCTGTCTCTGATTGTCTTATTTGGCTTAGCATAATATCCTCTAGTTCCATCCGTGTCATTGCAAATGGCAAGATTTCATTTTTTTGGATTGCTGAGTAGTATTCCAATGCACAGAATTTTAATCAGAGGAATCGGGTGTCTTCCCTATCCAGAATATTTTTTTTTAATGGAGCTGGTTCCCCACCCTTCAGGCTATTCAATACCTTTTGTTCTCCAAAATCAGTCTGAAAAGACAAAAGAATTTATGGGCAAATAAGAGAAAAAAACTAAGGAGCCAAAGCCAACTAATAAGTTGATACTAATTTAAATTGGATGCAGTGTAAAGTTTGGAGGTTGTGATAACTTTAGGCAATTTAAAAGAGATGACAGTTCACAAGTGGCTGGGTACTAAGGTACTGATAGTTGTTCGATGGGGTATTGTGAATTTCCAAGCTCACCCTACCTGGTATTCTGGTTGGCAGCCCTCTCTAGAAAAAAGACCTCATCTGATGGATACCGCAAGGTTGTGCAAGCCTGGTGTCATTCTGTAGCTGTTTCATAACTGGAACGTCCCATGTTTTTCCTCAGCAACATGATTTTTCAGTAGAGAAAAACTTCAAGAAATTCAGGGTTTCTGTCTCATTATCCACACCCTCTGGGTAGCCATCTTATTTCCCTTTGATCTTCAGTGTGTGAATTTGGCTTAAACAACGGAAGTTGAGTGTCTCACAGCTCTAGGAGCTAGAAGTTTGAGATAAGGTGTTGGCAGGTCTTGTTCCCCGTGAGGGCTGTGAGGGAAAGAACTGTTCCAGGCTTTTCTCCTTGACTCATAGATAACCACCTTCTCTCCGTGTCTCTTCAGTTAGCATTTTTCCTGTGTGCATGTGGTTACGTCCAAATGTCTCCTTTTTATAACGACACTAGTCCAAGTAGGTGCAGAACCGCCCTACTCAGTATGACCTCACCTTAACTAATAAGATCAGCAGTGACCCCATTTCCAAATAAGGTTACATTATGAGGTACTACTTTATATGAGGTCACGACTTTATATGAGTTCTGGAGAAAACATTACAACGCGTAAAATTCAGTCTACTCGCATTATCCTTGAAACTTGGTGCTAGGGATAGGCCTGTTAGCTTTTCCAGCTGTTTGGAAAACCATTCCATTTAGCCCTGTTAGATGCTGATCTCCTTTTTCACGCTTACAGGCCCCAGTTGGCCAATCAGTGCAGTAGCTTCCTCACTTGGCCCTAGTCCAGATCTACTGGGTCAGAATCTCTAGGGCTGAAGCTTGGCAAGTATTTTTAGCAAGCTCCTTGGGAGATTCAGGTGCAGCCAACCCTCCTCTTGTTGGACCTGCTTTTCAGGAGGCATTAGGATGTGTTAGTCTTCCTCTCCAGCTGCTCTGCTAGGTACCGGAGTCCTAGACGGCCTTCACTTGTATGGGTAAGTAACCTGTGTGCTAGTGAAGGGTGAAGTGCCCTTTGAAAACCAGATCTACATTGGCCTGGGGTGTGGAGCAGAAACTCACTGATGTCACTGAGACTCTAGTGCTTCCCCCTTATTTGTGTTCAGAGACAGACGTGGTTAGTGAGTTTGAGGCGGTGCAATACAATTTCATCTCTCCATGAGCTTCCTCACAGTCCAGCTTCTTGGATTCTGTTGAATGGACAATGTTGTTCATGTGCTCAAAGCAGCCATTGGGCATTGTTAGGATCTCCTGGCTTCTGATTCTAATGAAACATTCTTCTAATCCAGGGGCTTGCAGACCATAGGCCGTGGGCCACATACAGCCCACCTATTTTGGGGTAGCCCATTGAGCTGAGAATGTTTTTATATTTTTGAATGGCTAGAAAATGTCAAAAGGAGAATAATATGTCGCAACATGTGAAAATATAAGAAATTCAGGTTTCAGTATCCATAAATAAAGTAAGGAACCACAGCTGTTCTCACTACTTTGTGTTGCCTGTGGCTGCTGTTGTCCCATGATGGCAGAGCTGTGTAACTGTACAAGAAGCCTGCAAACCTGAAAGTATCTGCTCTCTCATCCTTTACAGGGAAAGCTTGATGTCTCCTGTTGTAATCTGTACTGTTTGATTCGATGTCTTGGATGGGGCTTGTGAAGTCATAGGGCCCTGAATGGTTTGAGGCTCTGTTTGGATACCAAATAGCTGCATCCAGGGACTTTGGAGGTGCTAGGTAGCTCCCATGGGCCGGTGCTGCCTTCTTCTCGCTACTGAGAAACAAGTGACCACTGCATCCCCTTTGGCCTGTAGAATTCTTTGACTTCCATCACACAGAGAAAAGAATGCCCCAAATGGAAACATTTTGTAAGAATGTAGAGATGGACTAGGGAATCTCAGTTATCTGTTTTATTTTTCTATCCGGATTTTTCTCTAACCAAGATCTGGGTTCCACTGCTGTATGTCAAACATATAGAGATGCTCTCCAGAAACACAAGCAAGCGGGATCTCACGTACCATTTGTTGTTTGTCTGCATCTGTCTTCTAGTCTAACTTACAGGGCTGGATTGAAACAGGAATAAAGGAGACAGAAGCTGAAGCAGAAATATGGCTAAGTGGGCCTCTTTACAGGGTGACAGATCGCCCCTCCTTGGAGAAAGATCCCTCGGATGTTGAGTCATCGTGACGTGCTCTCTGGTCATGCCCATCAGGGCTTAAATACCTCATTAGGAGAGGTTCTTAAGCCAGCATGTCCCTAGTTTTCAGGCATGTGTAAAGAAGATTAGAAGAAATACTTAGTAGCTTTGGATTTTAATAAGATTTAAAGAGTACTTAGAGAATTTATTTCCTTGATATTTATGGAGCCTGTGAAGATCTCTCTGCTGAGTCGCATTATATTGTGCTTAATCTTTTGAGCGGGTGCTGGCAAAGGAAATTCATAGGGGGAACTTATTTAATCAATTCCTTTTTCTAGAAGGAATTCTGATTCCTAGCTTAAAGTAAGACACACTGACTATAGAATCATAAAGACCCTGCAACAGAATGAACATAATGCTCTCAGAAGAGATGTCTTTTCCCTCGCCATATGGTTAGGGAAACTAAATATGGTTTTTCTGAAAAATTGTGTTGTATGAAGTAGCTTGTTTTTGCTTGTTTCTTCTATTGTTTTTTTATTTGCGCCGTTAGAGAACAAGAAAGGATGTTAAGATTTTAAAGATAGCTTCCTTCCATCTCTAAATGGCATCTTCCTCGCAGCAGAGAAAATTCGTGTGTGCTGGTATGTCCAAGTCTGTCACCGGGGTCCATGTTTAAGTTTGGTTTCTAAGTCCCTGAAAGCCGTTGACCCCTTTGCTTTTGAGTTTCATTCACCAGCCAAAAGGCCATGCCTCGGGTGGGGGAAGTGAAATTCAAAATTTATGGGCTTGGAAAAAACGCGTATTTATAATCAGCTTGGGGGCTCAGAGGATTTGTGAAATCATTTTGGATTAACAGCCATTGATTGCTAATAAAACAATATTTAGCTTTGTCCAGAGAACAGCGGTGGAGAAAGGTATGGGCACCTTGTCAACGGAACCCATTGAGCAGGGATGACGGGCTAAGTGTGGGGGTCTCCGCAGCAGCGTGGGTGCTCGTCCTTCACCGAGTGGCTGTCAGTTGTTAGCCAGGCCGGTGAAAGGAAGGACGCCAGAGGCTGATGGCTAGGGTGGTATTGATGTGCTTTAGCTGACTAATCAGATTGAAAAAGTCCCATGGCATTTATGTCACTTTAATTTTCATCAAACAATTGGAGATGGCAGGACTCTATTAAGGAGAGATTGATCCAGAACTAAAGCCAAATAAATTAGGGTCTCCGTTTAATCAAATTATCCCTTTACTGGCCCTGGATTAAGCGAGAGAGACAGCGTCGGTCCAGGGACTTGTGATTGGCTGAATCTTTCCTTTATTTTTAAAGAAGCTGATGAAAGAATACGCATTTTAACAGAGACAACTATGATACCGCTTCTAAGAAGTAGTGCTTCAACAGCAGCAAAGACGAAAAGGAATTTATTTCACTAGTCAGCTCTGTGACTTCATTGTGAATAATGAACCTGTTCTTGAAATCAGAGTTTGGGGAGTTGGAGCAAGGGGAAGAGATAGATGGGGAAGAGAAGCCGAGGGCTTTAGGATTTTTCTGTGTCCCTTTGGACTGTTTTTCTTGGCACACTTTCAGCACATGTAAAATCTCAATTCGGAAGATGGCTCTAAGGAGAATCCCATCCCTCTCTCAGGATGAGCTGAGTAGTAAACGTGGGTTGCCTCACACTGGCGTAAAAGCAGCATCGTGAGCTGAATCACGGTGTAGGCGGGTCTGCTGTGAGGATCCAACGTGCAGGTGTACAACAGGGAAGGAGATGGTGGTGATGTGTGGGTAAAGCGTGAAGTTTGCGTGAAACTAACCCTGCCCTGCAGGTAGTAGGTGTGGTTAAAAAATTGCACTGATGACAGAGGAGGACAGGAGAGGCTTTTGGGGTAAGGGTGACATTCTAGTTCTTGATCTGGGAGTTGTTTGCAGAGGCTGTTCAGTTGATGAAAATTCATCAAGCTCTGTATTTAGAATATGTTTTCTTTTATGATCTTCCATGCAGGTTTGAAAAAGGTTGCTCGGGCCCATTGTTTTAAAACTGAAAACTCTTAGTTTCATCTTGCCTTTGTAACAAATGGTCCCAAATTTAGTGGCTAAAAACAGCATGAATGTATCATCTTACAGTTCTCTAAGTGAGACATTGGAAATGGATTTCGCTGAGGTAAAATCAAGGTATTGGCAGGGCTCTCTTTCCTTCTGGAGGCTCTGGGGGGAATCCAGAGGCCGCCTGCATTCCTTGGTTCATGCTCCTCTTCTTCATTTCAGGGCCAGCAACAAGGGACTGAGTGCTGTCACTCTGTACATAGCTCTTCCCCTTTCTCCTTCCCTTTTCCACCTTTAAGGACTCTTGTGATTACGTTGGGCCTAGTTGGATAATACAGAATAATCGTATTTTAAAGTCCTTTGATTAGCAACCTTAATTCCACCTGCAGCCTAAATTCCCCTGTGCTGTGTAACCTGACATATTCACAGGTATGGGGATCAGCACGTGGACATCTTTGTGGGGCCACCCCAGTTATGAATGAGTCCTTCTCGTTAGCTAGAGGCATTGTGAGATAAGAAGGAAGAGGGGTCCAGTAGAGAGCACTGCTCAGAGTCAAGAATATGCATTCTGCTCTCAGCTTTCTCTTCTTAGCCGGAAGGTCACCAGACCACTGGTCCTTGTTTTCACATCTCCCTAATGAAGGAGTTGGATGTGATGATTCCTGAGGTACAAGACACACATCTTCTTATGAAATAAAACATTTAGGATCAATAAGTACCCTAGGACAAATCATTGGGACGCCTGGGTGGCTTAGTGGTTGAATATCTTACCTTTGGCTCAAGTTGTGATCCCAGAGTCCTGGGATCAAGTTCAGCATCAGGCTCCGCCCCCCGCAGGGAACCTGCTTCTCCCTCTGCCTGTGTCTCTGCCTCTCTCATGAATAAATAAATAAAATCTTTTTACAAACTTTTAAAAATCATTAGGGTGGTAAAGTCTTCAGATTTGGAACCGTCATAGAAAACCTCATTACATAGTTAGTTGTGGGTATTTATGAAGCTCAGCTTCACTAGGCTTTAAGACTCGTCCCAGCACTCTGGAATTGGAGGATGCCAGCATTTGTGGTGGTCCTGAGACGCTGTTGCTTAGTAGCATTCTCTTGTCCCGGTACACACGTGTCCCCCATATTAGGTCCTGGAGATGAGTTTACGTTCTGTTGTTTGTACCATCCTCCCCATTCCTCCTATTTATTGCCATTTGGCTCTTTGTTTCCCCCCCTCTCTAATTGGATTTGCCTTTTTTCTGCTTTCATTGGACTTTTAATTCATTCATCTAAATATTTTTAGAGTACTTATCATGTCCTGGGCATACATTGATGCTGAGATATGAATTAAGAAGAAAGACCCTACTACTAATTACCCTCACTGGACTGAGTCTAGACCAGGGGTCCCCACACATTCTTGATTATATATCTGCCATTTAAAAAAAAAGCGAGGATACACTCTTTACTGATATGTGAGGTATGTTGTAAAATATACACAAAAATTAGAAATTAAATAGACTTTGTTCTGATAGTGCTGGGATAGAGTTCTTGGCTATACCCTGAGACCCCTGCCCATTAGAGCTGACGCAGAAAAAGTCAAGAATTGACAAGTTATGAAAAGACATAGAAATGTGTAATTTAAGGCCATTTCTCAGCCTGATCTTCTTGTTCCTTTCTCTCCTTGCAGATTTGTTTGGTGTCTATATCTCAATGTCACTGTCCTTGTTTTTTTGTTTTATTTTTCCCCCGTCCTTGTTTTTTTACTGGCTTTGCTGCCAAAGCTGGTCTGTCTATCCTGAGGATTACACTTGGAACCTTTCCCAGGGTCTATGCTTGGATGCGTTTTATTTAGATCTCCATTCCCCCTCAGGCTTCCTAGCCTGCCACCCAACCTGAGTAGTAATCTTTAAGATGAACTCACAGCTTTCTGGAAATAACTCACATCCTTCTCCCCTTCAGGAAGGATTTGTTCGTGTCGATCGAGATTATGTCTTCAAGTCTGCGGAGCTGGCAAAAGCTGGAGGGTGCAAACATTTTAACTTGCTGTCCTCTAAAGGAGCTGATAAGTCAAGCAATTTTTTATATCTGCAAGTTAAGGTTGGTGCACATTTCTATCTTTCAAATACTTTAGAGCACCCTGGCTAATTGGCAATACTAAATAATGTAAAATGCTAAATAATACAGAAATAAATGCATTAAGTGCATTATATTATGCATTTTTTATAGGGCAGGGACTGATTTTTGCAGGGATATATTTAGTAAACAGGAGTGATTTGAAAGATAATTTCCAACTTCTTTCCCCCTGTTCTTTATCTAATAATCATGAAATGTGTTGTGACAGCTCTGATCTTGAATAGCAGCATGGAATCAGTATTAGAAGAGACTTTGAGGCAATGATTCTTAAACTTTTCCAGAGTAGATGATTGTTTATTATTGGGTATGGCTCTTGCCCTCAAGGTATCTCTAAGCTGCTTGTTTGGGGATTCCCCAAGCCTAGCCCCAAGTGTGGTAATTTGATAGGTTTCACAATACTCAGCACATAGTTATATTAACAGCAATGATTTATTACAACGAAAGGCTATAAAGCAAAGTCAGTAAAGGGAAGGGGTGCATGGAATGAAGTCCAGAAGAAATAGATAAGAGCTTCCCAGAGTCTTCTCTCAGTAGAGTCACACATGCTTAATTTCTTCAGCAATGAGTGTTGAGAAAATGAGAGAAATTCCCCTGAGCCCTGGAGTTCAGAGTTTTGATGGGGTCAATCACATTGTCACCCTGAGCCTGGAAAAATTACAAACTTCCAAAAGGAAAGCAGGTGTTCAGCATAAGCCCATTGTACAGGTAGTTTAGGCACTGTAAGCTACCCTATCTGTTAGGTAATGATGGGGATGGTCCTGAAATCCAAGTTCCCAGACACAAGCCAGAGGTCAGCTTTGCAAGCAGGCACAGTCTAGCCTGCTATGTTAACTCTTCTATGAACCCGCTAATAGAGACAAAACATATCTTTGTAAAAGCTAAGAGATTTGTCCAAATAAACACTTGTATATGAAATATTCATAGCAGCATTATCCATAATTGCCAGAGTGGAAACAACCCAAATACCCATCAGCTGATGAATAGATGAATAAAATCTGGTATATGCGTAGAAAAGCATATTATTCAACTGTATAAAGGCATGATACATGCTATAACGTGGGTGAACCTTGAAAACATGCTCTTTTAAGAGAGAGAGGCCGGTCACAAAAGGCCACAACTTGTATGATTCCATTTATATGAAATACCCAGGATAGGCAAATCTATAGAGACATAAAGATTAATGGTTGGCTAGGGCTTGGGGGAGGGGAACCGGAGTGAGTGCTAATTGGTTTTTGGGCGGGGGGGAGGGGGGTAAAGAAAATTCTAAACTTAGATTGTGGTGAAGATGGCACAACAATCTAGAAAATAATTAATTTTTAGAAGGTTTTTTAAAATTCTACCCAAGATTATGTGATACATCGGGTGAAATGCCAAATGAATAATATGAACAGGCCAAGAAAGAGGAGAGCATGCCACTGAATTCACAAGGCCCCTATGGCCTGAGCTCCTCGGGCATTTCTGTTCTTAGAGATGCCTGGATGAAGATTCATGGTTTAACAAATTTACTTTAAAACCATCATATGGATGTAATCTCACTGTTTCTTGAAATTTGATGGGAATTTGTTAGGAAGACATCTGTGGGTCTTCTGACCCCTTGGAACTACCAACAAAAAGTTGGTGTCCATCAACTTGCAACACTAATTCTAGACTAAGGGGAGGTTATTCATTTATGGTTGCACTCCTAACATGTTACTTACTCACTAGATCTGTTTTATTTATTTTTTTTAATTTTTATTTATTTATGATAGTCACACAGAGAGAGAGAGAGAGGCAGAGACACAGGCAGAGGGAGAAGCAGGCTCCATGCACCGGGAGCCCAACGTGGGATTCGATTCCAGGTCTCCAGGATCACGCCCTGGGCCAAAGGCAGGCGCTAAACCGCTGCGCCACCCAGGGATCCCTAGATCTGTTTTAAAATCAGTTACATGAGAGGCTGGACTATGTAGCCATCCTCTCATTCAGGACATCATTTTTAACTCTCTACTGCCTATCAGGATAAACGATCTCTTCCTTAACTTCCCAGAATCTCAAATTCTAGATAAGGATACTTAAAATTATTGACACCCACAGAAGCAGATTATCTTCAAAACCCCAAGTTATTCCCTCTTAAGCATTACAGTAAATTGGTCTTCTTGATTAAATACTAAAATGTGGTTTTTATTACTAGGGAGAAGTGGAAGCTAGGGTTGAAGAGTTACAATTTGATCGTTACTCTGTGTTCAGGCCTGGGTAAGTCTTCATACTGCCTAACAGCACACCACTGTTCGTTGTTCCCTAGAAGTTAGTTTTCTATTTGAAGAGGCTGACAATTAAGATATCTAAGATATGAAAGAAGTTGGCTGGAGGTGGATTGCTTCTCTGAAGAACATATTTTCTGGCTTTGGAGGAAAGAGTAGACAGTTTGTTGGTGCCAGGTTCAGGGTAATCTGGAATTTTCTGGGTGGCGTTTGCTGCCTTGAAAAAAAAAATCCTCTTCATTCACCAAATAAAACCATTCACCCATTGTATGAATCTGTTCAGGCTGCCATAACAGACTGAGAGGTGTCAGCAACAGAAATTTACTTTCTCACAATTCTGGAGGCTAGAAGTGCCATCAGAGTTAGTGTCTGCTGAGGCCCCTCTTCCTGGTTTGTAGATGGCCTTCTGTGTCCTGACATGGTCTTTCCTCTGTGTGCATGTGGAGAGGTATCTGATATCTCTCCCTCTTCTGTAAGGATACCAGTCCTATCAGATCAAGGTCCCACCCTTAGGACCTAATTTAATGTTAATGATCCCTGTAAATGCACTGTGTTCAAATACACCCACACTGGGGATTAGGGCTTTACCATGAATTTGGCCGGGTGAGTACTTAACAGTTCAAAACACTGTCTATGGTCTGAAGACAATAAACCATCTCTTGCTCTGCTTTTCTTTCTCTCTTTAGAGTTCTACTGTGTGATAGGCAAGAATCACGCCCAAGTGAATGGTTGGTTAGGAAATTCTTTGGCTCCCTACCAGAATCTTGGGCCAGTGGGCACTCTGTGCCAGTGGTGACTGTGGTTAGGGCAATGCTGAACAACGCAGTGAGCCCAAGCTGCAAGAAGAAAGAACTGCTGGATAATAAGGCCATCCATGACCTGGGGAAAGCCGACAGCTGTCTCAAACCATGACCATGCCGGAGAAATGCTTCCTGTGTAAAACGCAACACCCACTGCCTAATTGGTACTTTCAGGGTCTAAAAAAAGTTATTGTGTTTTTTAACTGTGGTTTCACTAGTCTCAGCTGCCCAGATCCAATCAAAAACTATTGTGAACTGCATCAGCAGTTCAGAGCCTGGTCTTACATCTATGTACGTCACCCAGGGAGTTTTCCAAAGTAGAGATTTGTAGGCTCTCCCTCAAACCTCTGGAGCAGAATCTTCAAGGTATGAGTACAGGAATCTGTTGGCTTTTTTTTTTTTTTTTAAAGCTTCCTCTAGTGGTTCTAGTGGTTCTGGTACCACTGGTGGGGAGGCCTGCTTTGAAAGGCTTGTCTGCAGTCAGAGCAGCAGCACAAACCTTCTATATTCTGCAGATGAGGTCTGTTATAAAACTGTCCTTCGTGTCTTTGCGTTACCTGGTGCTGACTGCTGTATTTGTGTAAGTTTAACATTGTGCCTTACTACTTGTTCAAAATATATAATAAAAGTCATATTACTGAGCTTGTATAATTCATGGGAGAATTGAATATAGGAAGAAAGATAAATGGACAAGTCCTGGATGATCATTAGAAAATTGGTAGAAAATGTCTGAGTATCAGTGGTAATATGCTGCGTCTTGGCCAGTGGGATGCTATAATGGTGGCTAGCATTTATCAGGTGCTTGCTAAGTGCCAGCCTTTACCATGCTGTCTTGTAACCCTCAACAATCCTTATAATCCTTATAGGTGCTATTATCATCCCTGTATCTTAGATGGGGAAACTGAGGCTCACTGTGGTTAAATGCCTTGCCCAAGAGCCCAACGCTAAAGACCTGAAGCTAGGAAATGGCACAACCAGGATTCTAACCCAAGTCAACCTGACCCATAGCTTATATTGTTTTTAACCATTCTGCAAAAGCCTCTGGTTATCTGTATTTCCAGGAAGTTCTAGTTAACAGTGACTAGATTAGTACATGCTACGGATGAATAAAATCCAAATACTTGTTTTCTTTTATAGGGTCTAGTATCCCAGAAGTGATTAACCACAAAATGTTCACATAGCCAGTAGAAGCGTATGTCAAGGTGCCACACTTTAAAAACTATGGAAGAGGAAAGAAAGATGCAGAAGGAAGGGTCAAAGTCCAGAGGAGTACACGGTGTTAACCTTCCATCCAGGAACAAAGGATAGTGATGAAACGTGTCTTAACTTCTGTGCTGAGGGAAACAGATTTGAATGATTCAGGTGGTTTTTACAGGGTCTACAGTACGCCAGGTACATTTCAGGCTTCAGTGGACACCTAGAGGATAAAGGCCATCCCCTTTAATTGAGGGTGTGTATCTGTAAAAGGGATTGAACGTTCCCATTGTCAGTCACCCAGGAAAGAGACCTATTTTAGGAAGGGGTGGGAAAGGAACATCTTCCTCCTGCCAGGCAGAGTTCCTTTGGGTCTGGACTCTAAAGAGCCTGCATGTTTGGGTGATAACAAGCACGGATTCCAAGGAGTGAGGCATGAAGTCAGCGGACCCCTGAGGACATCCTGAGGCCTGTGGCTCTAAAAGCAGCTGCCCTCAGTGGCCAGTTTTAAGTCGTCCTCTCTCTGTTACTTCCTTACCCACAAAACCTTCTGTCAGGTCCCGTTCAGTAGTGAACAACACGGGACGTTAGGGGGGAGGATCGGTGTGTGTTCGTCTTTGGAGTAGAGAGCAAAGCTGCTCCCTCCCAAGCCCAGCATCATCGTGGGGGAGTCACAAACTTCAAGGGACAAGATTCCGGCTCAATCACCCGTCTAGACTGTGTGTTATTTCTTTTCCTGTTAACACTGGGGGTTACCAAGGCACTTTGCAGATTTCCCTCCAGGTGTTATACACACAGAGAAGGTGGCCCATGCTGGAGAGGGAGGTGATGTTGGAAGGACAAAGCAAACAGGTGAACGGGCCCAGGTAACCCGAGGCCTTGAGCTAGTTAATGCAGCGCACTGCGCGCTCCCTGTGTGCTCCGGGCGCGGCCGGGGGTACAGCGGTGCAGACGTCCAGCCTGACAGCCAGCGGCTGTCCTGACAATCTGAGGATAAACCTCAAAACTAGTACTTGGTAGATTCTGTCCTCTGGGAGCTTACAGGTAAGGGTATATGGGGGGGGGGGGGGGTCAGCAGTACGAGGCAGCACTTCCGCTGGGCTGCTGGTCACAGAGCACCTACTAGCACCTACTACGAGTTGGGCCTCTGCCCTGTGCCAGAGCAATGAGAGGCACAGCGCTGGGGGTCAAGCAAAACCAGCAAGATAAAATTAAATAAAAGCAAATGGTGCACGCTCACAAAAAACTAAAGGCTGCTAGAATGACCAGAAACTTGAGAAATGGTGGTTTTTGCAGATTACACTTAGCAGAAGCGCTGAGCTGTGAAAAGGGTGAGCTCTAGGTCAGCGGCAGGAGGGTGACCGGGGGGAAGGGCTGGGGCGCCGGGTCGGGTCACGTGGAGCCTGCAGGGCCGCGGGGGGGGCGGGGGCGGGGGCGGGGGCCTGCCCAGCCGGCAGCGCCGTTCAGGCGGGAGTCACGCCCCCGTCCCTTCCTCCTCCCGGCTCGGGGCTACTCCGTCCCCGTCCGCATCCTGCAGGGTCCGCGCCGAGGCGGCGGGCGGCGCTGCTCCAGGGTCAGCGACCGAGCGGCGGGGGCGGGGCCCGGAGGCAGCACCTGGACCCGAGCGTCCTCCGTCCTCCAGGCCTCGACCTCCGTGCGCTCGGGGGCGCCCCCACCGGCTCCTGCAGGCCCCTCCGCCCCCGGGGGCAGGGAGCCCAAGAACCCGAGCCCCGGCCCGCGCCGCGCCGCCTCCGCCGCCAGAGGGCGCCGCCCGGTCCTCGAGCGACGGACACAAAGGGCGCGGCGCCCGTGGAAGAACCGCGGCGGCGGCGTCGCGGGCCTTGCGGTGCCTCGTGCCCTCCCCGCGCGGCGGCAGGTGTTAGTGGGAGGTCCCCGCCTGCGGCCCGGAGCCCGGAGGCGCAGAGACGCCGCCGCCGCGTATCGGCGGGCAACGGCGCGCGCTCCAGCAACCCAGCGGGCGGGGGCGGGGCGAGGGGCGGGGCTCGCGTCCTCGCCCCGCCCCCACCCTCCTTCGCCCCGCCCACCCGCCGCACGTGACCGACAGCCGCGGCCCGAGACCGGAAGCGGCCATCACCCCGCCCACCCACCGCACGTGACCGACAGCCGCGGCCCGAGGCCGGAAGCGGCCCCCTGCCCGCCCACCCGCCCCGCCCACTCGCCCTCGCCCCGCCCACCCGCCGCACGTGACCGACAGCCGCGGCCCCGAAGCCGGAAGCGGCCCCCTGCCCGCCCACCCGCCCCGCCCACTCGCTCTCGCCCCGCCCACCACCTCACGTGACCGACAGCCGCGGCCCCGAGGCCGGAAGCGGCCCCCTGCCCGCGCGCGCGCCCTCGCGTCTCCGGGCGCCGGGGAGTCCGGCCGCGTTCCGTGCCCGCCGCGCGCTCGCGCTCGCGCTCGTCCCCGCCCCCGGCCCCGCCCCCGGTCCCGGACGCGGGCTTCCCCGCCGCCATGTGCTCGTTAGCGTCGGGCGCCGCGGGTGGGTATCCCGGGCCCTCGGCCCCCCGGCCGCCCAGCGCGGAGGCCGCGGCGCCGCACGGGGAGCGTCCCGGGAGGGGGGAGGGGGGCGGCGGGCCCGGGCGGCGGGAGGGCGGGAGGGCGGGGCGGCGCGGCCCGGGCAGGGCTGACGGTGCGCGTGTGCTAGGCGGCCGGGGCGCCGCGGCGGCGGAGGACGAGCTGCCGGAGCTGTCGGACAGCGGGGACGAGGCCGCCTGGGAGGACGAGGCCGAGGACGAGGCCGAGGACGGGGCCGGGGCGGAGGCCGCGCTCCCGCAGGACCAGCAGCAGACGCCCTGCCTGTTCTGCCACAGGTGCGTCCGCCTCGGCGCCGCCCCGGGGTGTCCCCTCTGAAGCGAGGCCCTTGGACAGCCCCCGGCGGCTGTGCTCCCGGTCCCGCGGGGCCGCCGCAGGGCGCCGGGAGTCGGGTCTAGCAAGGCTTGCGAGGGGCGGCCCTGGGGACCCCCAGGGCGCTCCCGGCTTCGTGGATCCACACCCCCGGAGGGAGGGCGGGGCTTCCCCGGCGGGACGCGGCCCCGGGCCGCCTGCAGCCGCGCCGAAGGGAAAGGCTCTTCCCGGCAAGGATGCTCTTCCCGGCAAGGATGCTCTTCCCGGCGCAGGCAGCGGAGCGCGCGCCCCCTCTACGAGGTCACGGAGCTGGGGTTCGCCCCCGTCCACACACTCGCTCTCTCCCCGTGAAGTCCTGCGGCGTCGTCGTCCTCGTTAGCTCTACCTCCGGCCCCGGACAGGTGGGCAGGAACGAGGCCTGCAGCGTCCCGTAACCCGGCACGGTGCGTGGTGCCTGGTGCTGGTGTACTCCCAGGTGGGAGCGCGGGGGCGCCGCGGGCCTGGCTCCGGAACGCCCAGGACCCTCGGCTTGTCATAAAACCGTATTTACGGAGCATCAGAGACGTGCTGCTTTGCGATCGGCTGAGGTCGTGACCCGAGTCACTAGGTCAGCCCTCGGTCGCCCCCTAACTGGTGCGTGTGCGGCTCCCCCGTCTCCCAAGTGCCCTTGGGTTTGCAGGCCTCGGATCAGAGGCTCGGTCCTCACAGTGCCCGCGGCGCACGGACTTAACCAGCACCACTAGATCACTTCTGAAGTACGGCACTTTGGGAATATGCCAGCTGTGAAAAATACACTTTTTTTTTTTTTAAAGATTTTATTTATTAATTCACAAGAGACAGAGAGAGGCAGGCACCATGCAGGGAGCCCGACGTGGGACTCCATCCCGGGTCTCCAGGATCACGCCTTAGGCTGAAGGCAGATGCTAAACCGCTGCGCCATCCAGGGATCCCCCCCAAGCTTTATTTTTTTTAAGATTTACTTATTCATGTTAGAGAGAGAGGAAGAGACACAGGCAGAGGGAGAAGCAGGCTCCCTGCAGGGGGCCCCATGTGGGACTCGACCCCGGGTCCCCAGGATCGCCCTGGGCCAAAGGCGGGCACCAAACCGCTGCACCACCCAGGGATCCCCATGCTTTATTTCTAAAAGCAGCGCGAGCTGTCTCAGTTCAAAGCCTCTGGAAGCAGCGCTGACACAGAGAAAAGAGCCTTCTGTAGGGAATTTTAGTATCTTGAGAGAAACAGTCTATCAAAGGGAGTTCTCTTCCTTAGAAGCCTTTTGATAAACTCGGTGCTGTGATTTCACACATAAATGAACTGTGTGACACTTACAATGTAGTTTGTTCAGGGTCTGAAAATGGGATCCAGGTACTAAGTCCCTTTAGAAATGCCTGATCCCTCTCATTTACAAGTATGTGTGTGTGTGTTTTTTTTTTCTTAATTGGATATAAAACTAGAAATCAGCAGAATGGGGGAAGAAGGGTATATTAAACATGAAATCAATATTTAGACTTTGGAGGGGACTAATTCATGAAGCTGTTGTTTGTTTTTTTCAGGTTATTTATATCTGCTGAAGAAACATTTTCACACTGTAAGTCTGAGCATCAATTTCATATTGATAACATGGTCCATAAACATGGTGAGTATTGTTTGGAATAAAGATTTTAGTTGCAAGATTTAAGTTCACGCTTTGCATTCTTCCAGACCTTTCCTACACAAGTTCAATAGAGTGAAAAATGTACCAACCTATCTTAGGAATTTTTTTTTGACAAGTGGCCATTGGAGGAGAACTAATTTTAAGTCACTCTTCTAGATGAGATTTGCTGTACTTAAGCTTATATTGACTTCACAACTAAAAAGGAAAAACAACTTTGGCACGCGATTGCATTTTTATCATATTAGAATTAAGGAGAGCAAGGATAGAGTCGGAGTCTGGGAAAGAAGGTGGGATCGTTGTGGAAAAGAGACAACTTACTAGGTCAAAGCATAACATGAACTTCAGGGCATACAAGGTTGAGTTTGGTTAGAGTCTAGAAAAAGGAGTGCTGAAGTTAAGGTGGTGAACAAAATATCTAGATGATTCTTTTGAAACTTGCATTTGAGCATACTTCCCTTATAATTCAAGTTTGCTTCCTTAAATGGATGCAGAAGAGCTACACTATTCCACTGAAACTAACGTAATACAGAATTCGCTTTTTCAGTCCTATTTGCTATCAATTAGAAAAGACATTATGTGATAAAATATGTTTATAATCCATAAGTTTAACTGCAGCTGCTTTTGTAAGACATGAATGACTTTTGGGTTTTTTTTTAAATATATATTCTTAAACTGAATTGAAATCACACTTTAAATGTAATTTAAAATTTTTTTTCATTTAACAAATAGAGGTTTTTGTATGCTCTTATGCATATAAAACATTTTAAATGCTGTTACGTTTCTCATAACATTTGTTATGACAAATAATACCCAGTTGGTTGGATATTCTGTTGCTTTTCCACGTTTTATATGCTGCTTCACCTATGGAAAGAAAGCAAGCCTCATTGTTTTTTGATTTACATCATTTAGCTTAATATAAATACTTTGTATACTCCGTGTCTAGCCAAAACTGTAATTTGATAGGCACCCTAAAAAATAGGTGCCTAAAAATAGGCACCCTAAAAAATAGAGACTTTGGGCTCTAATATCACCTGCCAAATACTTGGTAAAATCTACAACTGAATTTTCCTGACTTGTATTTTTCTTACAAATGAGGATTTGAATTGTAAAAATTAATTTCCTACTTTTTAGAAATGCAAGACAGACAGTAAAAATTGTCGTCCATGTGCTTTTCTCAAAGTATTTGGAAGTATTAAAGTTACTATTTCTAGCTCTTAATAAGAAATTCAAAATATTATAAGTTGTAATTTAGAGGATAGGAATATTTAATTATCTAACCAGAGAAACCTCCATAGAATAATAGGTCAGTGAAACAAAACTCATATTAAAACAGGTGAATATCTTTTTTTTTTTTTTTCTCTTTAGGACTTGAATTTTATGGATACATTAAACTAATAAATTTTATTAGACTTAAGGTAAGTTGGTAGCTTATTTTATAATTTTGTTTGGTGGGATCCTTGGGTGGCTCAGCGGTTGAGCGTCTGCCTTTGACCCAGGGTGTGATCCTGGAGTCCTGGGCTGGAGTCCCACATCAGGCTCCCTGCATGGAGCCTGCTTCTCTCTCTGCCTGTGTCTCTGCCTCTCTCTCTGTGTCTCTCATGAATAAATAAAATCTTTTTAAAAAATCATAATTTTGTTTGGAAACTAAAGAAATAACTGTGACTATTGATGAATTGACTTTAGAAGAATACAGAGAAGTATATAATCATCATGTTGAGGGAATCATAAACATTAGACACTAGTACAACATAGAGCACCAAGGAAGTGAATACACTTCATGCTTATTAAGGTATTATTTTTAACTTTGTCCAAGAGGTGAATTGATTTATGTGAAAAAGTAATTCAGGGCCTGATAATACTGATACACAGTATTGCCCTACATCAGAAGTAATTTCTAGTGTGATTTCAAGTACTGTGGTTGTCTTTGTTCTATTTTTCAAATACTTAATTCTTTTCTCTCTTCTATTCAAATGATTGTTTATGTTGCCATGTCCCCCAAATCCAAGCAATAAAAAAGTGCATTGAAACCATATTGCTTAATCTAAACAATCATACAATAGGTTAACGAAGTGACAAGTGAACACAGACTCCTTAAATAGAGATTTTATGTAAGGTAGACATGATTCCTCAACTTTCCTATCTTGTTGGGGGCGGGGGGGACACGTTGTGATTATATACAATAAAAAAATGCAATTAATTTTACATCCAGAATCCTACAGTTGAGTATATGAATTCCATCTACAACCCAGTGCCTTGGGAGAAAGAAGAGTATTTGAAGCCAGTATTAGAAGATGACTTATTACTTCAATTTGGTAAGATGAAATACTGAGTCTGCTTTTACTTAGGATCATTTGTAATGGCAAATGGTAGTTAAATGTTCTAAGCAAATATATCATCTCCTTAATTCTCTAAAGACCTCACCAGGTAGCTGGTTTCAATAGGGAAGTTAAGAGCTCGTAGTCACACTGACCATCTGAGAGAGAAATTTAGAAATAGGAGTTTGTTTAAATATTGTATACAAGATGTTCTGAAACATAGGGACACTTGAGAAAATAATTTTTACTTGTGGACTAAATTTTAGTCTACTAAAATTGACTAAAATTTTAATTTAGTTAATTTAGCTAAAATTAGCTAAATTTTAAATTTAAATTAACCAAAATTTTGAAATCTGATTCTTTATTTTTTCTGCTTCAAAATAAATTTAAAGTAGATTTAATAATACTTGCTGCTTTTGTTTGATATATTTAGATCAGATAATTGATTTTTCTTAAGGCATCAAATTTACTGAGATTTTTTTTTTTTAAAGATATTATTTGCTTATTCATGAGAGACACAGAGATAAAGGCAGAGACATAGGCAGAGGGAGAAGCAGGCTCCTTGCTGGGAGTCCAACATGGGACTCGTTCCCAGGACCCAGGATCATGCCCTGAGCTGAAGGCAGCCACGCAACTGCTGACCTACCCAGCATCCCTGAGATTTTGTTTTGATGCAGAACGGATTCCACTTAAATTTCCATGTGTTGGGACCCCTGGGTGGCGCAGCGGTTTGGCGCCTGCCTTTGGCCCAGGGCGTGATCCTGGAGACCCGGGATCGAGTCCCACATCAGGCTCCCGGTGCATGGAGCCTGCTTCTCCCTCCGCCTGTGTCTCTGCCTCTCTCTCTCTCTCTCTGTGTGTGTGTGTGTGTGTGTGACTATCATAAATAAATAAAAATTTAAAAAAATAAAAAAACATAAAAAAATAAATTTCCATGTGTTCACACTAACTCTATAGCCTTCCATGTGGCAGGGCCACTTTCCTTATTTATTTATTTATTCATTCATTCATTCATTCATTCATTCATTTTTCCTTTTTTGATTATAGCTTTCTTATTTGGTTATTTGCTGTGTGCATTTGCTCATTCTCTAGTTGACTCTTTAAGATTTATTTATTTATTGAGGGAGAGAGAGTTGTGTGCACATGTGAGTGGAGTAGAGGAAGAGAATCACAAGCGAACTTGCCCCTGAGTGTGAAGCTTGTGGTGGGGGGCTCAGTCCCAGGATGTGGTGGGGGCTCAGTCGCAGGACCCACGAGATCATGACCTGAACCAAAATCAGGAGTCAAGTCGAGCACTTAACTGACTGAGCCACCTGGGCACCCTGGCTCATTCCTTATTGTACAGGGAACTTGTGAAAATTCTTTTGGCTTCTTATAGATACTTTATTGTTCTAACTTACCAGGGTTAGTGTTTTTGGCTTTTTCCCCCTTATATTTTCTTCCATGTTTCTTGTGTCAGGTGAGGTAGAGGGTTTGTTCAGATTAATAGGACCATTCTAAACAGGTATGTACCTTCACATACAGAAGTTTGACCGTGTGGAGTTGAACCGTTCTCTGATGAGTATGAGAACTGTGGAAGACTATTCATTTCCATGAGAAGGACCATCATTAAGTTATGTGGCGGTGTGCTGGAGTAGTAAGCTCCTCAATGTAGGATTTAGGAACTATGTGACCCTGGACAGAGCTTTCTGTTAAGTTTTCATCTATAAAATGAAGAACCTGGGCCAGATTTCTATGATTCTTTCTAGTTCCCAAATTTGGTGAGTCCCAGGTTGATCCTTTCCTATTTTTACAAATACTCTCTAATCTCATTTCTCCCCGGAGTGACCACAGTGATCTCTTTGATAAATGACAAAGTGCCTACTAAGTGCTCTTTATGACTTCCTACATTCAAAATCATTTATCGAATACTCACATGAACATAGTAATGTTAAATGTTTCTGAACATGAAGAATGAATCTTTCTCATAGGAAGCCCACAGTCTTAATAGTAAGTGTTTTGTTTTTAAATATCTGTCTTGTATTATAAGGTCGTGTTGTAAATTTCATGAGAAGTAGAAAAGGTAGTACAGTTCAGAAGAGGAACAGATTATTCAGATCAACATATACTGAGTGTTGTGTGCTGGTCACGGTGGTTACAGATCTGCATTGACTAACTATCCAGTGGTATATAAAGTTAATTTCTTTTAGCCTTAATTTGTGAAAAGGTGATAATGACATTACCTTAGAAAGTTGTCACAAAGGTAATGCATATTAGCACAGTACCTGTCAGAGTAAGTGCTTAATAAAGGAGAATTTATTGTTATTAGTAAATAAATAAGGCCTACGAGTTTGGATGAAGAAGCCATGACTTTGATCTGGACCACTTAAAGCAGCTTAGTAAAAGAAGGAGAACTTGAACTGGGCATGCCCTTGCAAACACTGCCTGCTTCTCTCAAATAGCCTGTGCTCCTAGCCATTGGTGGAGAGAGGTGGAAGAGAAGTTTGTCGGTCTCCCAGCTCTAAGCTTGATTACTGACCATTGCATCTCCACTGCCTTTCAGTAAATATTTATTGAGCATCTTCTAAGTATGAGGCTCTGAGCATTTAAAGATGATTGAATAATAAAGGCGATGACTAAGAAAATAGGCAATTAAAGTACAGTATAAGGGGGGGATGAGTAACTTTACAAGGGAGAAACCTGGCATACACTACTGTAGCTAGATATCACATCAGTGATAAATCATGTTGATGCTATGAACTCTTTATATAATATGTGAATGGCACTAGAGAAAACTCTAGTCTTCTTCCCCAAAACTGATAACCTCAGTTGAACTGTGAAAAACCATGAGACACACAAAGTAAAGGTCATTCTATAAACTACCTGACCAATACTCTTCAAAACTGCCAAGGTCATCAAAAACAAGGAACATGTAAGAAACTGTCATGGCTAAGAGAGGCTTAAGGAGACATGACAACTGAATGAATTATAGTATCCTGGATAAGATCTTGGATCAGAAAGGGGATGTTAGGGAAAAACAAATGAAATCGAAGTAAATAAAATGTTTTGTTTTGTTTTTTGTTTTTTTCTTTTTAAGTACAATGTAGGGGCACCTGGGTGGCTCAGTTGTTAAGCATCTGCGTTTGTCTCAGGTCATGATCCCAAGGTCCTGGGATTGAGCCCTGTGTTGGACTCTGCCCATTGGGGAGCCTGCTTCTTCCTCTTCTGCCTGCTGCTCTCCCCGCCGCCCCCGCTTGTGTGGTCTGTCTCCGTCACAAACTCTTCTACATTAAGGGACAAAGGATCAAACACTTGATAGAACAGTAGGGGGAAAAATACATGATTAGACAGTTCACCAAAGGTTCATAAGTAGCCCAACAGTGAGATGCCATTTCTTAGCTATCAGATTGGTAAATACTTTTAAAATATGACATGTTTTGTTGATAAAGCTGAGGAGGTAGGCACTGTCTTACATTGCTGGTAGTATGCAATTTTGCAACACCTAACCAAATTGTACACACATTTACTTTTTAACAGTGGTTTCACTGATAAGAATCTGTCTTTAGGTACACTTCCAATATTCTGAAAATACATATATACAAAATTATTAAGTATAGTATTGTGATTTTTAAATATTGACAACAACTTAAGGGCTCATACATTTAGGAGAGTAGTTGAATAAACTATTATATATCCACACCATCTACTAAAAAAAGACCCAAAGATCTCTGAACCGATAGAGTGGTGTCCAAGACATATTGTTAAATAGGAGAAGGCAAAACTCAAACGAGTATCTACAGTAAGATATTCTGTCCATGTAAGAAAAAAAGGGATTTGAGAAAATGCATGTGTGCTCATTTGTACAAAAGAAATACAGGTAGGATAAACTGGAAACTTAAAGAGAGTAGTTAAGTATGGGGTTTAGTGGGACAGGGAGGGAGAGAAGGGCACAATAGGGTTGAGGTAACAGGGATAACAAGGGAACGACATTTCTCTGAGAGTACCTTTTGTATAGCCCCAGCTTTTAGGACTGTAGTAGTATTTCTCATAGCCTTCATGTAACGAAGAAACCAGCAAAGCAACCAGGATGTATGAGGGTAGTGATGGTCCAAAATGGGATCCAAATACTAACAAATGAACCTAACCATATTACAAAGGAATAATGTAACTGCCAAAGGGGATGGGGAAGGAAAGAGCTGTGGAAGTAACTGAAAGTCTTGACTGGATATTGTGCTGAGGCTCCCAAGTAGAAAGACTACATAAATGCTGTGATGTAGTCAGTAAAGTTGTTATTTGCAGGGTATGGGTTAGCAATCCTGGGACTTCTTTTTTTGTAATAGCATGGACAAGTAAATATATTATGAATAATAAGAGCTGTGTTTCTCACTGTTGGAGAAGGAGGTTTCAGATAAGGAAAAAGGGTAGGATGAAATGAGTCCTATGGTGATAGATTGGTATCAGAGGTACCAGCATGAATTCCCAGTTTTTAATATACATAGAGATAGATACAGAAATAGAGGCGTGTGTGTCTATTTGGGTTGGTATATACACATGTATTTCCTAGCTCTGTTGAGACAGCCTAGAAGAACTCCAGTAGCAATGAGCATGCCTACTGCCCAGATTTTAACACCATTATCCAATAAAAGGAACCAAGGCTCTTTAGAGAAGTGATTGATTCCATGGATTGGGCAGGATGAAACAACATGAGTTTGGAACAGCTTGTGCCCCAAAGCAGGGAAGTACTTAAAAGATGGGGGGAGGTGGGGACTTACACAAGAATTCAGGAGCCAACCTGAAGGACTGCTAATGGCCGAAGCTGGGCTAATTTGATCAATACAGAAAGTGGCAGTGTTGGGTTTTAACCCATAGGACGGAATAAATAGCTTGGATCCGAACTGACCTAATCAACCAGAGAAATACAGGAAGAAGGAGCAACTTAAACTTAGAATAAGATTTTCACTAGTAAATGTAGAAGGGAAGAGAAAAATAGAAAATCACCATTAGGTGAACAACACAGTAATAACTTGCAGAAAAGACCCACCAATGGATGCTAAGATTAGTGGGCAAAATTTAAGGTGGAATAGGACTTGCATAGTTCAGAGTATCTGCCCAAGGAATTTAAATACAGAGGAGATGTTAACTTTTCCAGTAGACACTACCACAGCCAACTGATCAAGGTTAACATCACCAATAATAAATCCTATTGACACCTTAGTAAAATGCACTCAGGATACAACATCATTTTTCTGCTGCTCTTGTCAAAAATGTAAAACTGTATTCTGGTAATGAAAAAAACATCTGAAAAACCAACGTTGATGAACAGACTACAAAATCACTGTTAGAGAAGTGTCAAGATACAGTTCTTGGGTGCAGTATTCTAGATAGAGTTCAGGGTGCTGAGTATTTTAGTTCTGATGTTTTACATGTTTTTTAACTTTTCTAATTCATCAGTCATTGATAGCGATGTATTTACATTTCTGTGACTGAAGATTTGTCTATTTTTGCCTTTTAATTCTATCAGTTTTTGCTTTTGTGAGGTTTATAGTCATTTATAATCGTTAGGTCTTCTAGATAAATTGACCATCCTTTGTGGTAGTTCTTAGCTGCTGAAATGAAGTATCTAGGAGATTCGAACCTCCTGAGACAGAATGTAGATGTGGAGATTCATCTTTCTGAATGTGGCTTAGAACTATGAATTAGACTTTAATAAATTATAGTTATGGGTCTTAATGTTGACTGAATCCTTTCTCCTTTTCAACATTCAATATATCTGATTGTCTACATATTATTAGTGCTGAAAGTTTCTGTTCTTTTATTGCAGCAAAGAGCAAAACAAACCTTTTAAAGCAAAGAAATCAATTCCTTTGTTCATTTCTAATCTGTAACTTAACAAGTTGGCTTACAGTTTGAAGAAGTTTGAAAACAAGATACACAGAATTATAGTAAGGAGTAGAAAATATGGTGTACCATCCTTTTTTTTTTTTTTTTAATTTTTATTTATTTATGATAGAGAGAGAGAGAGAGGCAGAGACACAGGCAGAGGGAGAAGCAGGCTCTGTGCACCGGGAGCCTGACGTGGGACTCGATCCCGGGTCTCCAGGATCGCGCCCTGGGCCAAAGGCAGGCGCCAAACCGCTGCGCCACCCAGGGATCCCTGGTGTACCATCCTTAACATATTTTGTTGCTCTCATTAATTATTGGTGAATTAAATAATAAATGAATGTATAGTTTTTTAAAACAGTGACTCAGGGGATCCCTGGGTGGCGCAGCGGTTTGGCGCCTGCCTTTGGCCCAGGGCGCGATCCTGGAGACCCGGGATCGAGTCCCACGTCGGGCTCCCGGTGCATGGAGCCTGCTTCTCCCTCTGCCTGTGTCTCTGCCTCTCTTTCTCTCTGTGACTATCATGAATAAATGAAAAATTAAAGGAAAAGAAATAAATACATCTTTAAAAAAAAATCTATTTCAAATGTGAAACCCAAGTTAAGAACTAATTCAACTCATCTCACAAAGAGTAGATTCACACAGTTAATTTAAAAAAAAAAAAAAAAAACAGTGACTCAGTCTTCTGTCAGACTGATTAGAGATTAGTGGCATATTGTACTACTGCTTTTATAAGTTCGATTTAGGCTATAGTCTCCAAGTTACAATATTCCCATTCATTTGTTAAGCTTAGTTATTTTGTCCCAACTCTAGAAGTATCACAACTAAAAACTGAATAAGAAAAAAAGCCATATTTCTCCGAGTGCTGTACTGAAGAGAAAATATAACTGCATTGTTTTTATTGCTTTAAGTTGATCAGAGAGTTAATTGGACTGATTGATAGACACTGGGATTTTGACCTCACTAACTCCATATATTAATTTCTGTTAGCAGAAGTATTAGTTTTACAGTGGAAGTTAATGAGTTCATACATAGTGAAATTAAAGTCAAATCAAGAATTTTTAATACTAGGAATTAGGATGTCAGTAATATCAGCAATAGACATTGATGTATAGATTGCAGTATCCCTTACTTAGGATGAAAAAGTTACTGAATGTGTAGAATTCCTTATGCAGACACTGTCCTTAATGAAAATCTAAATGTCATACCTATTATTCTATAGATAAAGACCCAAAGTCTGAGAAGGGACCTGGTGAACTGGCAATAATATGAGCTAGGAGGGCAGGCATGGGTTTGAATCGTAGTTTTTTCATTAAACAGCCAAATGACTTTGGGCTGTAGTCACTTAATTCCTCTGAAATTTATATTTCCCATGCCTTAAAATAGGAATAAATATTACATGTTAGGTTTGAGGGTGAAATGAGATGTAATGTGTGTAAAAGAAACCTGGTAGTCAATACATACAAGGATTTTTTCCTTCCATTTTTTTTGTTCCTTCCTAGTTTTAGTTCAGTATAATTAATGCATTTATATATGGCTAATTTAACCCCCTAATGAAAAACTTAGAGTAACAACATGCTTTTTAAATTTAAATGGAAACAGTTTGAATATTAAATATTTATGTAATTAGAAATACTTTTACAAATATTTCTCAGTTGGCTGCATAATAGGCACTTTATATGTATTTATTGATAACATGTTTATATTTGCTTCATTGTCAGAAGATGTCCTGATAATAATGTCCATTTATTTCTTTAGATGTAGAAGATCTTTATGAACCAGTGTCAGTCCCATTCTCATATCCCAATGGCCTCAATGAAAACACATCCGTTGTTGAAAAATTGAAACATATGGAAGCCAGGGCACTGTCTGCTGAAGCTGCATTAGCTAGAGCACGTGAGGATCTGCAAAGAATGAAGTAATTTATCAATCTTACAGAAAATTATTTATTTAGATACTAAAAGTAATACCACTAAGAATAAGGTGGAATATGGTAAAACATTTCATATACTGGAAAGCACAATGTAGGTATTTAATTTTAAATTTATTTTAAATTAATGATATTAATTAATATTAGTGTTTTTATATGTTATAGATATAGTTGATTAACATAAAATTTTGTGGTTTTACCTCTTCTCACGTACTTCTTTATAATTACTTTTGTACTAATGGTTATTATTCTGGGAGTGTTGGCCTCTTGAGTGCTTTTGTTCTTTGATATTGCTTTCCTTTGAAATGCTTTGTATCTAATAAATTTCTCCATTTACTTTTTTCTCCTAGGCTTTTAAAGGAGAGTAATTAATATTTTTTAGGTTGGAGGACAATACAGTGTTGAAATTTTTGTTTTTAAAGAATCAAAGTATAATTATGTAGTATTCAGTTAGAAAACCAGATACATAGGATGGTTTTCTCCAGTGAGTAAATTAGCCTTCTACTGGCTTAGTACTTCACAGAATTTAATGTGCATATGAACCACCTGGGAATTTGTTAAACTGTACGTTCTGATTCAGAGGTCTGACATAGGGCCTGAGATTCTGCGTTTTTACCAAGTATAGCTTTAGCTGTTGGATTTGTAAGTCAATTGCCATTTCCCTAGTACCCTCTTGATGCTTTGCCGGGATGTCCAGCAGGGAACTTTGGATAGCTTGATTGTGGTTCCCTCTCCCCATTTTTGAAATTTTTTTCTGGTTAATTTATTAACCAACAACAACTCTACTATCTACCTCTTTGTGTTTCTCCCCCATATATACGTTATAGATTCTTAATACGTTGTGATCAGAGAGGAAATTGAGTTTTAGAGCTGCAGTGGGTGGTGGTGGCATACCTAGTAATTCTCAATTTGAGTCACCTTTCTGCCCATAGAACACTTCCCCTGAGATGATATGGTTTGAAAGAATATTAACAGTGTTGAAATATACCACATTGATTCAGTTGCTAAAATAAGGTTTTAGAACAGTAGAGATATTGAATAAAGAGAATGTGCTTTTGTTCAGTTGAAAGATACAAATGGCTATAATCTTCAGCTGGCAGTGTTTTTGTGATTTGCAGAAGAAATGTTTACATCTCGGTTTGAATATGCTTTTGCTTAAGATCCAGCAGGGGGAGCTTTCAGTTGCTTAAGATAGAATGTGAGTTAGAAGGCTCATCACACTGCATTCTCCACTCCCTCCACTTTCCTCTCCCTCAACCTCTAGCCTTTCCTTTTTTCATGGTCCAATAAACCTGTCTCAAGGGTGTATTTCAAATTGATTACAGACAATTTGCTCAGGATTTTGTGATGAACGCAGATGTCAGAACCTGCTCGTCATCTACTACTGCCATTGCAGACCTCCAGGAAGATGAGGATGGTGTTTATTTCAGCTCATACGGGCATTATGGGATACATGAAGAAATGCTAAAGGTTAGAAAAGAGCACAAACCCACCAAATCCATACTAAAGGAAAAATAGAATAAAACAAGTTTTTAATATATATGCTGTAGGAAAACTGGGGGTTTTGTTTTTTTTGTTGTTTTTGTTTTTTTAGAATTGCTTTTTAAATCTTTGGTACTTAATAGCACATCTTGGGTGGAAAAGACTACAGGAGCATCACAGTCAACTGTAAATTCTGTTTAAGATCATTATTAATCTTTATTATACAGTCTTTACTTTTACTTGAAATAGAACATTGGAAAAAACTGCTGCTGGTTTAGGTCTTCTCAAGAGCAACTATTAAAAAGGAACAAATTATACGTTTGCCTTTTAATGTACAAAGGGGATGATTAATTTTAGTGTTTTAAATAGCAATATTGACTTCAATTTGGGCAAATAATTCTTTGGTACAAAGTTTAATTATAAATCTCACAGTTGTCATGGCATAACTTTTTTTACACCTGAAATCATTAATATGTAGAAGAATTTCCTAAATTGGTCAAATAAGGTTTTTAAATTTGATTGTTTTAATTTTTATAATGTCCATATAAAATAGAACTAGATTTCTAGCTTTGCCTGGTAATTATACATTTGATTATGTATTACAGATTGTAAAATAGTAAGATGTAATTTTTTAATTTGGTAAAACTAAAAATATCTATAGTAAAACAAGTGGTGGAATGTAAAAAATTTATTGAAAATGTTAGACGTTCATCTCTGTGAATTTTCAATGCTACAGCCTTTTCTTAAAATTAGCCAACAAAAAATTCATTCCTAAATTCTTCCTCACCAGATTGTTTTATTTTGGAAAGCCCTAAGACCACGTTCCCCTGACACAAATGCATCAATGTCATGTCATTTCTCTACTAATGACATGTCACGGTTGTGCTTTTTGTTGTCACTTGGGAATGGTATAGCATTATAAATAACAGTTCTCTTATAAGTGATAAATTAAGTCCAGAGGGAGTTTGTTTAAAAGAAATTGACTTACTCTCTTTTCTTTGTTAAAATTAATTTTATTGTGTCTAGAATTTTTTTTTAAGGAATTAAGTTAAGCCCATGTTTGTTATTTTAAATCACCTCATTAATCTAAATGCCACCAACCTTTAATGCCTTTGGTGTGGAAATTGTGTGGGTTTTCAGACAGATAAGTTTATTGAGACTCCAAATAGGTAGCACATAAAAGTGTCCTAGGTACAATCATCAAGGAAACCCGGTTTGACTACTTGTTTCAAATTCTGTCTTGGAAATTTGTAGCTGTATATCCATTACTAGAAGATCTTCACACCTGATCTTATATCTTTAAGTCCTTTTGACGTACATACGGATTTAAGAAGTTCCAACTTGAAGTTTCCAGTGCTACCTTTTCCCTTTTATAGAATCATTTAAGAATCCCTATTAGTATAATTTTCCATGCCTCACTTCCCATTAGCTGTTGCACAATGTAATTACCTCTCATTGGGGATGACTTGATTAAGCTTTTAGAGGAAATAAGGACCTATTCCATGCAAAAAGAACTATTTATCAATTTTATGTTTTGCTAAATTATAAAATGTGGATGAGTAGAAAATGTTCTGTATATCAAGCAGTAATTTGTTTTGTTTCTTATCAAAACAGTTCTTAGCTCACATAATCTGTTTAAGGTTGTGCTACCACTAGAATCTCACTTGATCTTTATAAATAATTTAAAATTGAGAAACTGTGTATAGGATTTACTTTAACGCTTAGGATGGCCTTGCTTTTATAGGAAGAGTTATTTGGAATTTTGGTTGCTTAGTCTCATATTTCAATGACACTATTGTGGCATATGTTGTGATCATAATTATAAATAAAAGTATTTTGTGATCTCACGTTCTAGAGTTTAGATGAAGATCTCAGTTTTGAATTTCAGCGATACAGTTGATGGAAGGATGGATTACATGAACTTTCAAAATCCTTTGCCCACCTTATCTTTCTGAGGAACAGTCATTGTTGACTAATGTTGTAAATCTGAGACGCATCATTCTCTTTTTTTTTTCCAAGAAAAATATTGTTCATCCTGGTGAACATTTATCACAGATCATGGTACTATTAGATAATTTTTCTTTACTGCATTCTTCTCATTGTATCTCCAGCTGACGCCTACATTCCTTCCACCTACATAAGCCTACACATTTAGAACATACTATTATTTATATATGTAAAATTTATGGTATATACTTTTCTATAGTTTCATTCTTAATTTTTTTATATTTGTAGGAATAATTCCATGACACTTTACTAGTCTTAAACAATTATTTTGCTTCTTAGTATTGGAGCTTTAATTTTATTCCTCTTTTGTGTTTCTTAAATAGGGTGATGAAAAAAAATAATTTTTAAAATTTTTGTTTATTTTAATTTGTATTGAAGCATTAGAGTTTTAGAATACATTTTTAGAAGTAGTTATAAGTGCTAGTCTTTCATTTGCTTGCATTTTCACATTTAGTGGTTTTTCAAAATTTCAGTTATTAAATTGAACCTTTGCTGTGTCCAAGGCACTCTGGTACACTTTGGATTTTATTGCATCAGAGTGAGCGTGTGAATGAAAGCAGATGGATCTGTAGAAAGAGCTTGGATGAAGGACTGTAGTTAAGGGAGGAGCAGTGGTGCATGAATTTAGTTAGGACTGGAGTTGGGTGCTCGTGATCAAGTTGGAGCAGTGGTGAGGCAGTGTGATTGGCGAGAGCTTTCTGAGCGCCTGCCTCCTAGACTGATGTTCAGCCAGCAAAAATCACTGGTTGTAGTATAAGAAGAGTGTAAAAATGACAAATGTATGGAATGGTATTTTTTAAAAGACTTTTAAGATTGGTAAGTTAATATTAGTAAATCTATTTAAACATTAGATTCTTCCAGTAATTCTTAAAGTAATTGCAGGGAAAGGTTTAATAAACCTGATTTAAAATACTGTTTTTAGGGGCACCTGGGTGGCTCAGTGGTCGAGTGTCTGCCTTTGGCTCAGGTCATGATCCTGGGGAACTGGGATCAAGTCCCACATCAGGCTCGCCTGCAGGAAGCCTGCTACTTCCTCTGCCTATGTCTCTGCCTTTCTCTCTGTGTCTCTCATAAATAAATAAAATATTTAAAAAGTTTTTTGTAAACCAGTTTAAAATAATTCCATCAAAAAACATGGAATTCGGTAATTCTCCATTCTTATATCCTGTAACTAAGTCAGACAACTTGGCTTTTAATTTAAGACCTTTATATTTTTTTTTTTCGAAATCCCAGTACTGGCCTAAAAATTTTTTTTGAAGGGTATGGATTCCATAAATTTTTATGTTGTAGCATTTGCTGTAACATTTCTTTTTACCTAGTGTGAAACCCAAAACTGGAATTCCTAATCTATTTTTATTGTGCTCATTTTATTTACTTGGCAGCAGAGACCCTTACTGCTTAATTTGCTGTCTATCTCAACTGAAATAATTTAAAAGGGAATCGGCCCTATTCATGAAATAAAATAAATGTTCTCATTCGGTGCCTATCTTAGTCACAGGTCGTGTGAGACTCCAGAGTGTAGAAGTCTCATCAATGTGAGCTGCATGGCTCAAATGATTTACCTTTGGGTTACAGGGTTTTAAGCATCATTTCCTACTGCAGACATTTCTAGAAACGAAACAGGATTATAAATCAAATGGGCGCTGATAAGTGTCATTCTTAGAAAAGCCATATTCTCTTTGGTTTCATTTTTTTATATGCAATTGTAAACATCTGTTTTGGTTATTTTTCTCCCATATTTTAATATAATATTTTAACATTTAACATAGATTCCCTCCACTACAGGGAGTCAGGCTCCTGATCCCAGGCCCTATTTGAAAGAACAAAACATCATGTTCAGCTTCTGTTAGCTTTAATTACCAGTTGAAGTCTTAAAGTGATAACACGTCAAGACAAAAACATCAAGACAAAAATATGTACATCTTTAAGAACTTATACCTTATCTGACTTTCAGTGATTATCTTTGTGTGTTTGTGGCATTTCCATTTTTTATTGTTTTCTTTTAGGAAAAAAAAATTAAGCTTGGCTTTTCATGAAAACAGTAGCAATGGAAACTAGAAATATGCGATAAAATAACAAATATCTTCCTAGAAATTTTTATATTTTCAGTCTACCATGTAAACAGTGTTTTTCTTTCTCTACTCTAGGACAAAGTGCGAACAGAAAGTTACCGAGATTTTATATACCAAAATCCACATATCTTCAAAGACAAGGTGAGTAGCATAGGCTACAGAATTGTTCATTTCATATGGATCTTGGACAGTAGAAGTCCTCTCTTGGGTATCATTGTGATAGCAGTTGATTTAGTTTACTCTGGCTTTATTTCATGGAAGACTTTTATGATGCTTCTCTGTAGTGCAGAATCCTGATAACAGAAATGCTGATTGGTGCTGTCACTCGGTGTACAGATTTTTTAAATTGAAATTCATAAATTACAGTGACATGGTTTAGTTAAACTTTGCTTATTCAGATTATTTGCTTAAACCATATATTTTGTTTACTGTGATTCCTATGAATTTCAGATGTATCAGATAAGCCCCATACCAAGGCATAGTTTCAATGATTACTCTAGTTTGTATTAATGAGCTAAAAATAAATAATTTTAAGAAGTTATTATTAATAAGTAGGGTCAAATATTGTAAGGTAGAACTTATTTTATATGCTTCCTTTTAAGATCTCATTTACCTATTTTGAGACACTTTATATTTTATAGTTAGTACCGTTTCAGGTTATTTCAAATGTGAAATTTCATACTGTGTATGTGTGTGTGTTCGTAATATGTGTCATTTGTCTTTCCTCCCTTGTGAATTGTTTTCATTTTTCCTTCTTCACTTCTTCCTTTCCTTTCTACATTGGCATGTTTACTTAGAAATTCAGATTTTCTGTTTTTCCTTTCTTATTGGAAATTAGTCCACTAATTTAGTCAAAAATATTATCACCTCTGCCACGTACCTTTGTTTGGGAATTTTTCCTCACCCTTTCCACTTCAAGAACATATATGTTGACAACATACCAGGTTTTTAAAATTCCCCTTTCACCTTCATTTTATTCTCTGAGGTTATTTCATAAGCTTTACATGGTATTGTAGCAATGAATAACAACCTTTATATTTAAAAAAATTTCTTTTCCTGATTTGTGTATTATTTGGAATATAATATAGATTGGTTTTTCATTTTCCATATCTGTTTCCCAAGAGCTGTGTTTCACTAAAATGTGACTTAGCTGAGTTAGACAGTTGAGATTTATATGGTACTCTGATATCTTGGCTAGAGCATTACCTAACATGAAAGGTTTATGATGGTATGTGTTTTTTTGTATTTACTGATCCCCCTATAGACAAATAGGTGATTTTATTTTTAAAAATCTTAGTTTTTATCAGTTCTTTGTACTTAGGTTTTTTGTATGCTTTTTATATTTACAGCAGAGACTAAGAATTTTTTTATAGTTGGTTTTTAGATTTACCAAGTGCTGGAACAATTTATTAAAGTCTAAAAAACTGCTTTGTTCCCAGTGAAGCAAATATGTTACTATTAAAAATTTTGCTTTATACTTCTAGTTAGACTGTGCTCAGATTTTTATTTGATTTTCTCAGTAATATGTTGTGGAGAAATTAAGCATGTACTGGTCTGGGCATCATTAGTCCTGCCTGGCTTCTCAGGAACCAGATATATAATTTTAGGCAAGTGGATGGATCTCTTTGGGCCTCATCTGTAATATGAAATTATTTCAACCCCTTCTGTTTTGAAAATTTTACGAGCTTTTTAAAATTGCAAAGCCTAAAAAAAAAAATAAAAAAAAAATAAAATAAAATTGCAAAGCCTCTCTTTGAGCCATCTTTTCTTAATACTTTTTGATATGACTGCCATAAGGATTCATTAAGTGAAAGTAAGTTAAAAGTTCTTTTCAGTATGCTATTGAATAGATTTGTCTTATGTAAAAATACACTGAAACGGCACAAGTATTTGTCATTAGAAGATTAATTATTGAGGAATTAAGTAATTCTAAATATTTTTATGTATATGGAATGCATCTTAGTGGATTCCTAGACATACACAGTTACTTTCTGTTTTAAGGTTTTTATTTGTAACAGTGTTATAGAAATATTATATATATATGTATATATATAATGTACATTTTCAGACAAAATACATGCCCATGGGAAATATATAAAATTTCAGTTAGTTGTGTTTTACTTACTGCACTTACTGAAGATATTAAATATGCCAAACTCAGAAAACAGCTTATTAATAATTTGGGAGTATTTTTCCT
This sequence comes from Vulpes lagopus, assembly GCF_018345385.1. NCBI lineage: Eukaryota > Metazoa > Chordata > Mammalia > Carnivora > Canidae > Vulpes > Vulpes lagopus. Next base: position 7,453,307 of record NC_054838.1, on the reverse strand, counting down.
TAGCACTTTCTCTAAAATGCTTTCATTAATCAGTACGTAATTAGTTTTGCTTGGCATTTATGGCTTCTCAAAAATATACTGCAATGTACAATATTATACCTATCTTTTTAATTCCTTAAAACACTTTCTGGGTTTAATTTCTGTAATTAACAATATTAAATAATTTAGAGCTTTCATATTTTTAAATGATTTGGAATACTTTATATACTATGGGTACAGATTTAGAAAATATACTACCCTATATATATATATATATATATATATATATATATATATATATCTTTTTTTTTTTTAAGATTTTATTTATTTATTCATAGAGACAGAGAGAGAGAAAGAGAGAGGCAGAGATACAGGTAGAGGGAGAAGCAGGCATCATACAGAGAGCCTGATGTGGGACTCGATCCAGAGTCTCCAGGATCACGCCCTGGGCTGCAGGTGGCACTAAACCGCTGAGCCACCAGGGCTGCCCACTACCATATATTTAAATAGCATTTGATAATTTATGTCAAATTGCTTTCAAACATGTGTCGTTGTCACTGTATATAATATACCTGTAACAAGGCAGCGCAAGTATTTATTTACTTTTGCACATGTAGATATTTGAGACCAGTAGATTAATTGACTTGCCCTAAAACAGGCAACTAAAACAAAACCAAACCTGAGGGTTTATACTCCTAGGTTACTGTTCTTAACCCTGTGCCACTGCACTTGAAACACCATTATTTTATTTATTTTTTTATTTATTTATTTTTTGAAACACCATTATTTTAAAATAGAATGAATAATTAGAGTGAGATCCATTAGTTATATTTTAATTCACATTATTTTTCAAATGTGAGCCATATGCTTTTTGTGTGCTGTGATAGAATATGTTCATAAAATTATTTAAATCTAATTATTTTTAAAAGTGTATGAAATAACTTGTTTTCCTAAGTCTTATTACCATTGTTCTTTTTTGCTTTTATCTCCATTAGGTAGACAAACTTCATATAACACTAGCTTCTATATCATGCTATGTAGCTCATAGTAGAGATTTCTTTTTCAGAAAGATGCTAATTATTAAAAATGTGTTTCTTTCTTCCATCTCTTCTCCCTCCATTCTTGCCTTCTTGCCTTCTTTTCCTTTATTCTTATCTTAATATTGTGTGAATTCACAAACCTCCTGTGGAGGCCATATGGTTTCTCAGATTTAATTTAACTTTGGGTGGCATTTAATCGTATTATCACTCCTCATAATTAATTTCTGTTTGTAGTCCATTGAAGAAATTCACAGTTAGGTGCCTTCACTATGCTTTTGATTATTATCTAAAATTAAATTGATTCATGTTTCCTCTTTTTTTTCTTTTCCTTTTTTTTTTTAGAAAAAGGTATCAAATTCCTTCACCATTTTATAAAATAATGTTTTTTTATCATCATTTTTACCTTCCTTTGATTCTATCAAGTTTTAGTTTATTACCTAATTTTGAGCTAGGTAGAATAAATAATGTGTGATTTAAAATATTTTTTAATATATGCTTTAGAAGCAGATTGACTTACATTTGCATGCTAGCTTTACAGATTACCAGCTGTATGATCCTAGACCTGTTAACCTTCCCTCTCTTAAATTCTCTCACTTTCCTCATTTGCAGGATTAAGATTTATATATATATATGCATATATATATACTATTATATATGCATATATATAAATTATGTTTATATGTGTATGTATATGTAGTGTTATAAAAGAACACTAATTAGATGGTGAATTGGAATCTATGACATATATCCTTCTGTACTTTAGCTTTCTTCACTCAGCAACCTTCTTTTGCTTTTTTTTTAAGATTTCATTTATTTATTCATGAGAGACATAGAGAGACAGAGGCAGAGACACAGGCCGAGGGAGAAGCAGGCTCCTCTCAGGGAATCTGATGTGGGACTCGATCCCCAGACTGTGGGATCATGCCCTGAGCTGGAGGCAGATGCTAAACCCTTGAGCCACCCAGGCATCCCCACTCAGCAACCTTTCTTAGAGATGATTCCTTATTACCATTCTTTCAATGGCTCATATGTCCCAATGTAAGAATGTCCATAAGCTTTAACTTTTAATACTAGAAACTGCATATAAAAATTTAAAATATTTAAATTTAAAAAAAATACATGTGGGAGTACAATGATAAGATAAATTCCTAACAGTGGACTTCCTGGGTCAAAAAGGGTTATTTACCATGGATGGTGTTAGTACCACCAGTCTGTCTTTACATAAACAGTGTGTGCTTGTTGATTTAACCAGTCACCATTGCCAAATACTATGATATGATAGTAAATACTAAACTTCTAAATTCCACACTGACCTTTTATTTTTAAATTCTGCAGTTATTTCAGTGAAAGTTTTCTTGGAACTTACTTAGAATTGTGTTATATATTTTTCCATTTTTCTTTGATGCCACATAACATTTCAAACTAATGTACTCTAAGCATATATACTATTATAGTATTTTCTTGCTGTTACGGTTAATACATTTGTTTGTAACTTAAAAAAGTTTCAGTTTTGTTCACTGTACATTTGTTTGTAACTTAAAAAAGTTTCAGTTTTGTTAAATTGGCTGTTTAGATTTTCTCTCTTCTGTAGTAGTTCCTGTAAATTGTATTTTCAAGATATAATGGAATGAAGGACTGTACTTACAGTAGTAAACAAAACAAGATAAAACATATATGAACAAACTTAAATAAGGTGCAGGACTAATGTGAAAAATTCTTTTTAAATCTGACGAACATGATAGATAATTTAAATGAATGGAAAGACTGTTTTTTTGAATAGGAAAAGTCAAAATTGTCCATTTTCCCTAAATTAACTTATAATTTTAGCTCAATCCCCATAAAGCTACTCAGACTTTTTTTTTTAAAAAAACCTAGACACGTTTATTCTCTTGTTCTAATAAAAAAAACAAATATACAAAATTTTCCAGAAACATTGTGAAAAGAAACTTTACAGTGAGGGTGGACCACCTTTTTAGATACTAAAATGTTTTATAAGGCTTCTGTAATTAGAATAGTTACTGACACATGATTATATAAATCAACAAAGCAAAATAAAAATCCAAAATAGACCAGAATATACACAGACATTTTACTTAATGCTCAAGGTCCCTGTCTTAGTCTATTTGGGTTGCTATAACAAAAATACCATGAAACAACAGAAATCTATTTCTCACGGTTATATAGAGTCTGGGGAGTCCAAGATCATGGCAGTGGCTAGTTCTAGTGAAGGCCTGCTTTGTGGTTCATGGACATCCCTTCTTCCTCCAGAGAGGGATCTGTCTGGGGCCTCTTTTATAAGCGTCCTAATTTCATTCATGAAGGCTTTGCCCTTATGGACCAGTTACCTCCCAAAGACCCTAATTTCTAATACCATCACCTTTGGTTAGGATTTCAACATATTAGTTTTGGAGGAACACAAATATTCAGATCATAACAATCACATATCAAATTAGCAGGAGAAATACAGACTATTTAATAGTGTGTTGGAATAATTGGTTGGCTATCTGAACAGAAGTAAAGTTAAAAGCATACCTCTTAGTGTATACTAAGATAAAATATATATATATGTATATATATATATATATAAATGAAACCACAAATATACTGAGAGGAATTGTATAAGGATGAAAGAGGGAAGAAGATGGGGAGAGGATTATGGTCAGAACCAAGAAGGAAACCATAGAAGACATGATTGATGAGTTTTACTGAAGTAAAGAATTTCTGCATAACAAAAATAACTGTAAGCAGAATCAAGACAAAACTGTGATGAAACATTCCAAGTTATAGAGGTCTAATCTCCTTAACTTATGAAGAACTGTTGTTTGATAAGAGAATTTTGATTAGAAATTTGATAAGAAAAAGACTAACAACTGGAAAATTAGAGTCTAAGTAGACAATTGATAAAAGAACTACAGGTGGCTCTACAGCATAAGGAATGATACGAAACCTCATGATAATGGAAATGCATGCATTAATTAAACCAATATATTGGGGATCCCTCGGTGGCTCAGTGGTTTGGCGCCTGCCTTTGGCCCAGGGCTCCATCCTGGGTCCCAGGATCAAGTCCCACGTTGGGCTCCCGGCATGGAGCCTGCTTCTCCCTCTGCCTGTGTCTCTGCTTCTCTCTTTCTCTCTCTCTATGTCTATCATGAATAAATAAATAAATCTTAAAAAAAAAAAAAAACAATAATCATTATTTTGTACTTGCAAGATTGGCAAAAAGCCAAAAGTGTGACTGTATGTTCCACACGCTAGTCTCACCTGTAAGGACATCAGCACTTAAATATTGCTGGTTGGATTGTACTACGGAAGATAATTTATTTTGTTAAAGCCAGCATGATTACAAATATGTATATTCTCTCTGACACGGTGTTTTCACTTTTAGGGATATATTCTCTAGATTTATTCATGTGTGAATGGGGTTGGGTATAAGGTTATTTATAGCTTTGATTATCACGGTAAAATTTCAGAAACTATCTAAATGTCTATCAATAGAGAACTGGATCCATACATGTTGGTATAGCCATTATGTGGAATCCTTGACCAACTATATGAGAGAAAGAAGTTCTGTAAACTGATGGAAAGAGCTCTGCATTACATTATTAAGTACAAAAAGCAATGTGTAGGGAGTACAGTGGGTATGCTTCCATTTGTGTAAACAGGGCAAGGAAAAAAATGTATTGCATTATATTTCAAAAGTCTCATGAAGGAGAAATAAGAAATGCAGTTCTTGCTGTTTAAACTATGTGACTATATTACCTAATTGAAGAATAAAATAATTCTTGGACAGTTTAATAAATTCTTAATTTTAGTTCTGTTTTTCTTATGGTAACTTCCGATTACTCAGAATAAAATCCAAAAGTTCTGTGTGATATGGCCCCTGCTTAACCCCTGACCTCCCATCCAAGCAACTTTTTCTCACCCAGCTTAGCCACATTGGTCTTGCTTTGCCTGGAATTTTGTGCCTTTCCTTTAATATTCTCTGTGGCCAGAAGACACTTGTCCAGATCTCTGTATAGCATGCTCCTTTACTTCCTGCAGTTATGTGCTCACATTGTCAGAAACATATATTCACAGACCTACTTTAAAATTCTAAAAAGCTGTATCCCCTCTTCCCTGCTCTAACCTCTACTCTGGTGCTTGATTTTTCCTTAAAGCACAACTGCCTGACATTATTTTATACTTGTTTTATTCACTGGCTATCTTCTCCACAAGATGGTAAGCTTCGTTAAGCCAGAGACTTGGCCTTGTTGTTGCCATCTCCCATCACTGTGATCAATGCCTGCACTTAACTCTGTGACTATTTACAGGAGAATAATAAAATCATTTCATATTTTGGAATAAGTACATAGGATTTTAGACCATCAATAATGAAATACTTAAGGCACTACAGTTTTCAGTAATTTCACAGAATAGTGTACCTCTGAGTATTTATTGGCTTAATGTGTGTCCTGAGCAATTTGTTTTTGTTTTTCACTGTGAATAGAGCAGGTTTCACTATACTGAATCCTAGAGGTAGCATGCAGTTCTCGATTTAGAAATAATTGCTTTTTACCTGTCCCCAGTATCATGTTAAACTTTGATTCTTGTTACTTCACCAATGGTAATGAGTATGATTTTTTTTTTTGAGTATGATTTTTTAAACTTATATTTTGAAGTTCCTAAATTCTAGAAGCCAATTTGTTGTTTTTATGCCGGTATGGTTTAAATGAGTTGAATATTTTATTTTGGAAATGGAGGGAATTTGGTAATATCCTACCTCTAGAACTCCTTTATAAGCATTTTTTAGTTGTATTGGATCAGGTTATACTGCTTAAGTTAATTCCTGCCTTTCAAAATTCCTGCCTTTCAAACTTCAGAAAGTTTATTTCTGCCAAAATTTAGAATTACTAAGCCTAAACTAGAGCATACATACAATAGGAAAATTAAAAACAATATTTCCCTATTAAGTCCATAGAAATTGCTTATTTCATGTAAAACATATCTTCATTTACATTGTTGCATCTGATTGTAGTAGAATATGGTCAAATATACTATTAAGAATGTAAAACAACTTGGTGCCTGGCTGTAGAGAAGAACAGTCGAGCAGGAGACTCTTGATCTTGGGGATCATGAGTTCAACAAGCCCATGTTGGGTATAGATAGAGCATATGTCCAAAAAAAAAAAAAAATAGAATTTCAAACAACTCATTGTAATGATATCTTCAGTTTGTTTCTTTGAATAGAAATTACTACCAAAGTTGATCCATAAAATATTAAAATTTTGTAGTCTATTCCTCGTCAGTAGTTTCATAATATATGAATAGGACTTAAAATACTAGACCTTCTCAATAACATCTGTGTTTTTTTTTTTGTTTTTTGTTTTTTTGTTTTTTTTTTAATCACAACAGGTAGTTTTGGATGTTGGTTGTGGAACTGGAATTCTCTCTATGTTTGCAGCTAAAGCTGGGGCAAAGAAGGTTCTTGGAGTTGATCAGTCTGAAATACTTTACCAGGCAATGGATATCATAAGGTAAATGTATTTTAAGGCTTGATTTAAGGTTATTTTTAAATAGAATGGTCAACATTCTATTTCTTAACTTTTTTTTTCTTAACTTTTTTTTCCTTCTTAACTTTAATAGCTCTCTAACACAGACTCAAGACATTTGTCTTTTAAAAAATTCATTCCAGAATAATAAGATTTTAGGTTAGATTGAGCTAGACATGTTTGAGCTATGAACAGTCTTTTCACAATTGTCATGATGAAAATTATTTTTATATGATTTCCTATCCAATGCTAATTATAATAATACAAAACTAGAAACCATTGACATATAAGGTAATATTGTTAGAGGACTCAGCAAAACTGAATATTTATTTCAGTAATGTTTCCTTTAGCAAATAGCAATCAGACCAAAGACTAGGGGTTATATTTTTTTCTTTTTTACGGCACTAACCTTTGTGCCTCCTTCAAAATAAAATAAGTAAATTCCAGAATGACTAAAAACAAAACAGACTAGATTTAGTTTATCCCCTAAAACTTAATTTTAGTATCTAAAAATATCTCCTCTCTTTCAGGAGTTAAGTTAGGTTAATCGATCAATGATTGACTTTACATTTGGCTTATGTCACAGTAAGAAGGCCTTTATTTGAACTATAGTGTACAGAACTAGATTTCTTTAACTGTGTACTGAACAAAGCACCTTACACTTAGAAGTAATTTCCAGAGTAAATAATAGGAGCTTCTCAGCCATTCTCTCCCCAAGAGAGAATGTTTTTTTTTTTTTATCACTACCTGGTGTGATAAAAAAACAGATGTATTGAGAAGGTAGTCTCCTTTGCACCTCCATTGCATCACGTAATTACCATTTCTTTTTGTTTTGAAAATATTTAAAACTTACTCTCTCAACAACTTTCAAGTATGTAAATACAATATTATAAACTATAATCACGATACATACCTTAAATCCCCAATAACAGTTCTTAAATAATCCTCCCATTGCTACTTAAAATTAATTCTTTCTTATTAGTATAAAATTTAAATACAATTATGTAAGATGTTTAAATTTTTAGATATTACTGCATAATGTAGAAATGTAGTATTGTGGTTCAGAATACAAGGTTTGAGTCAGGATTAGTTTGAATCCTTACTCCCATTTACCAGTTATTTGAACTTCAATTAAATTATATCTAACCTATTTGAAACCTGTTGTTTCACTGTCAAAATAAAATAATAATGAATACCTCATATGACTATGAGCAATATAAATTGTAAGAAAGATAACACATGTAAATCTCTTTGGCATATTGCTTGGCACATAACAAGTATTCAAAAGTTAGCTACTATTATTAACAAGTACCAAATTAATATTAATGAAGAAATTATATTGGTCTTGCTTAGATTTTTCATAGATCTGGCTTTGTTGTTAATTTTTTTCATAGTGGAGAAAAATGCATATGTGTTGCATATATATGGACAACTCTGTAATCTAGTAAAATTTTTCCTAGTTCTTATACCATTAAGGACATCATCATCATTTTGGGGGGTCCATAAAGTCACCCTCACTTGCTTGTGCATTGCCATCCAAACAAATATGAGGACCAGTGTTCTTTTTTTGTTGTTTTTAAAGATTTGATTTACTCATGAGAGACACAGAGAGAGAGAGAGAGAGAGGCAGAGACACAGGCAAGAGGGAGGAGAAGCAGGCTCCATGCAGGGAGCCCAGGATCAAACCCCAGGCTGCAGGCAGCTCCAGGGTCCCCAGGATCAAACCCCAGGCTGCAGGCAGCGCTAAACCGCTGTGCCACTGGGGCTGCCCTACATTTACATATTAATTTTAATTTTTAGTTTCTACAAAATGAGACTAGATGTACTCTCATTTTATTTCCTTTATGGAAGAAAAGGAAAAGGATAGTGATAATACACATTTCATTTTGTATTGTTTTGTTTCATTTTATTTCACATAGAATTCCTAGTGACTTTTTAGAAATATCTTAATACAATGATTATATTCACATTCATTGTATATAAAATTTAGTGTTGCAGTATATGGAACTTTTGCATAAGGGCATTTATTGAAAATGACTTAGCACTTAGTTTTAGGTACTTCATTTTAATAATACAAACTGCTAACGTTAATTTAATACTCTACTGAATTTCCTTTGAGGTTCATATAATTACAGTATATGAATACTCTTCTAGAGATTAAGAAATTATGGCACGGAGATTAAAAAGTGAGTCTCCTTACTTATAGTGGAGCCAGGATTAGATCCTAGGCAATCTGACTCCATAGTTCATCCTCACAGCTAATTTACTATGCTGTATCTCCATTTAACTACTACAGGTTATGTGTTAGTTGTATGCAGTAGTTTGCTTTACTTAGAATCTATAGAGTTTGAAAATCAAACCTTTTAGCTTTGTTGTGAAAGATAGTTGTGAAAAAGATAGTTGTTTCCATAGTGTCTATAAGCATCTTTCCCTTGTCTTCATTTGAAAATTTGAAATTTATACTTCTGGGTAAAAGAACTTCTATTCTCCTATTTGTGAATGTCTCTCTAAAAGGATATGCAGGAAAAACAGTTTACTGTTAATATTCCCACAATTTACTGGCTCATTCTACCAGTTGAGGAGGCAGGATAGCATATTTCTCTCAGCATCTGGAATCATATGACTTGATTTCTGGTTTTGGCTTTTTGATTAGTTAGCCATTTAATAATGGGCAAATTACTTCTTTAATCTCTGATTTCTTCCTTTATAAAATGAGGTTGATGGTGATATCTATCTCATAAGATTGTTATAAGGATTGAATCCATTTATGGTGCTTTGCAAAGTAGCTGATCTGTAACTGCTTACTAAATTTTAGCAGTAATTGGAATATTATTAGTTAGTGGTATGTTTAGCTTGGCACCAGTGCCTCAGGTAATATTTTTGTTGTTGTTGGTTATGTTTCTAAAATCATTTATTGTAGCAATCCCCCCCAAATATGACGACTCTCTTTTCTGCATTTTTTTCAATTCAGATTCTATATTCTTATACCATATATACTCTATACTCTCTTATTCTGTGCTTGCTCTCTTCCTTTGAAATCTCCTCCCAACTTCTTTTTTTTCTTAAGATTTTATTCTTTCTTGTTTTTTTTTAGAGAGCTCATACATTCAACGGGGGTGAGGGGCAGCGGGAGAGGGCAAGAGAATCGCAGACAGACTGCAGGATGAGCATAGAGCCTGACCTCAATCCCATGACCCCGAGATCATGACCTGAGCTGAAACCAAGAGTCAGATGCTCAACTGACTGAGCCACTCTGACTCCCTCTCTCAACTTCTCTTATACTTGTCTATTATTGTATATTGGAGCTTTCTAGAATTATCATCAGTCAATGAAAACAGCTCTTCCACTTAGCAGACTGTGAGTTGTCTTTAGCTCTTCTGAGGCTGTTTTGTCAGAAATCTGTACACAGTAGAATTTCTATAAAACTCTTAAGTTGGGATCCCTGGGTGGCGCAGCGGTTTGGCGCCTGCCTTTGGCCCAGGGCGCGATCCTGGAGACCCGGGATCGAATCCCACGTCAGGCTCCCGGTGCATGGAGCCTGCTTCTCCCTCTGCCTGTGTCTCTGCCTCTCTCTCTCTCTCTCTCTCTCTGTGACTATCATAAATAAATTTTAAAAAAATAAAATAAAACTCTTAAGTTTACATCTATAAAAAAAGTAGTTTAAATTCAAAAAGAGGGATACTTTTTAAATGCATTTTTTCATTACTTTTAAGTATGTTTAGTTGACAGTCCTTGAATTATGTTCAAAATATTATAAAATAATTAGTACTTCTTTATTTAAAAAAGCAATCTGATATTTCTAAAGAAATGAGCTTAGAATGGCGTAAATATTGTTTTAATGTAAACTGACATATATTAGGGCTTATATATGTAATATATATCATATAAATATATATATATATTTGAGCTTAAGAAGGTCAGGCTTGTAGTTTTGAGGTTGCAGACATGAATAACGTAGAATATAGGTTTTTCAAAGATGTTATATTAGCAGGGGCAAATAGAACTCAAAGTGAAATATGGAAGGAATAAGAAATTGTTTCTTATTCATGCTGTCGTACTTTGTACTTCAAACTCTGCAGAGAATGATTGTTTTAGAAACATAAACTTACCTAAGGATAGCAAAGCTATTGAATTGCCAGACAATTGTATACTGTGTTCATCCTCAGGAAGCAGGGATAGCTTCTGGTAATATTTTTATCGTTGCTCTGGTTGCCTTTGGCTTCTCATTGACTCAGCCATGGAGTAGTTCATTATTCAGACTTCTGCATGTTATTGCAGAGGAGCTTTCTGAGAAGATTGATCCATCATACAGCTATAATGTAATACTTGCAGTCTCCCTATGACATTAAAGATGGAATCTTTTATATTGCCTGTATCTAGAATACTGTTAGAAATGAAACATTAAGAAAAGCCTAGAGAATATTTGGTCTGTTGTCATGTTTATTTAAGTGTCCTCTCGATTCTAGGACAGGAGCTATATCTTAATCTTTTTATTCAGAATGCCTAGCAAAATGTCTGATTTCATGGCAGTGCTTAGTAAGGGTCTTTGAAGAAGAATGAACTTAACATAATGATTTCAAAGATAGTGGTAACCCCTCTATCAGATTTGGAACAAGATCACAAAATATACCAGGATAAATTCTTGAAGTAAGGATGTTCCTTCATATTTTGTTTGTAAATTTAATAGAAAGAACATAGAGGAGTGAGTTAAAGCTGAAGAGAACTTTGAACTGGCAATGAGGCTAAAATGGTAAAAAAACAATAGCAACAACAACAAAGCATACTTCCTGCACAAAAACCATAGAATTCTAAAGAAGGTAATGAAGATGATCAAGGCACTATACAAGGAAATTAAATTCATTTCTTCTCCCACCCCACCAAACCCCTAATTTCCTGTCCACTCAGAGATCCTGTTTTGAGGGTCTCAGGATTACCCATTAGTCCTGTGTTTCACTGGGAAAACTGTAACTCAATATAAAGTTGTATTCACAGCTAAGATTTACTACAGCAAAAGGCAGTTCAGGGACAGCAAAAAAAAGATATTCATTAGTGAAGACGTCATGTAGAGGCTCCCAAGTAATCCTTTCTTTGAAAGAGTCACACAGGATGTACTTTTCTCTCTAGCTGCAAACCTCAAAGACATATGTTTGATATCTCTACCCAAGGAAGTTTGCTTGAGTTTTAGAGTTCTCAAAGAGAGCTGGTTGCATAGGCACCTGCTCTGTGACTCTCCTGGTATAAATGCATGTCAGACACCAGGTGCACATCAGGAATATTCATGTTTACTTTAAACATGCTGTCATCCTGGTTTAGCTTGGTCCATGGCTTGGGGCACATAGAGTAGCATCATTACCCTTTAACTAACTGAATGTTCAGGAATTTTGTTAGTTTGGTCAAGAATTATTGCCATGGTTACCGAGATAAGTAAAACCTGAGAGAACAGACCTACGTTGACACTTTTCTCACAGGTAAAAATAGGAAACCTGGGATTCATACTTGACCTTTACTTCTTTTTTACCAACATTCCTCTTAGAATCCTGTTAATGGAGAATCCTTAATGTTTCTCAAATCCATCCCTCATCTGTCATTGACCTGTCTTAATTCACATTCTTACATTTCTCATCTGAATTCATATAGCTGCATGTAACTGGCTTGGTTATATGAACTTTGCCTTTGCCTCCCAGCAGCTGCCTCCCTTTGCGTCCCCAGGGCAGTCAGACTGATTTCCCTACTCAGTTCTCCTCCCCTTTAAAAAAGAAAGGGGAAAAGGATGTGTTTTGTGTTTCCAACCGAGGATAAAGAAGAAACTAAAGAGTTCCTGTGATCCTAGTGTGAGAGATCACTGTCAGCATTTTGCCTAAGGCTTTTAAAACTTGGGTCAGGAGATGTAATACATAGAAAAGTAAATTTTCCAGAATTTCAGCTCCTCAAGGTTAGGCAGGGATTTTTCTCTTTTTTGTTCATTGATGTGTCCCAACCACCTGGGAAGGTAACACGGCACATAGTAGGTATTCAATTTAAAACTTATTTAATGAATGAATATATAAATTAGTGACTTTTCAAGACTCAGGACATTAAACAGTCAAAGGTAAATCAACATCAAACTTGAAAGCCTATTTTCTCTGCTTGAATCCAGACAATTCTTTTCATTGTATTAGAAGCTGAGTTATTGCTAATTTTAAACAGTAAATGTTCTTAATGTTAGTAATTCCACAGCTACACACTTGTAAACACAAATGATACATTTGGGAGGGAGGCAGTTGATTGTATTCAAGGAATACAAGCCTTATTTTGGCTCCATGTCTGGGGCCTGCATTTGAAATGATCTGCCTGGCAATAGTTATTTTTCATGGGGTGTACTTACATCTACCCTTTGTCTCAAATTGTTAAGAGTCCTTGTCTTTGTTTTTTTGTTTGCATTCATGAATGGAGGACTGGATTTTTTAATAAAGGTAACTGGTATGTGTTTTGTCTGTGAAGGGAGTGGAGGGAGACCTCCCTTTCTTCCATTGATTTTTCAGTGTCTGTCGCTTCCACCTTGTATACCTCTTAACTCCAAGGGTCTGTATTGTGAAGAATGGCTTCTACCTCCACTCTAATCTTCTCTCATGTGCACCAAGCACTGGATCCTTCTTTTACCAAAGATGGTTTACCAAAATAATTTAATCCTCCTTTTTCTCCCACTAAGATATCAGAGTCTTTGCTTCTAAAATCTTGATCCACTTATCAATTTATTATTATATTTTGCATTGCTTTATTGTCTTTTCAGTGTGCTTTGGGAACAAGAGAAGTATTTGTGCTTGGATGCCACAGTGAAATGAAAGCAAAGTAATATTACACCTTATACATATTTATATTCCCTCCCTGCCCTTTCCTAGCACTCATGAATTCTTCTAGATGAACTTTATATTTTTGTCACAAACTTTAAGATGTCACTTACTTGATTATAGGTACTTCCATGATGCTGCTTGCATGTCTATCTCCCTACTAGACCATATTCTTATTGGACCTAGACCAGGTCTTTAAGTCACATTGGGCAGAAGTATATTTACACATTTGATCCTTTGTTTCCCATTCTAAAAGTCCTGAAATGACTCTTTAATGCCTTTAAGTAAAATCTAGACTCTTTAGTATCACCCTACCTCTCAGTTTTGTCACTATATGCTTCTTGTTGCTCTAATCATAGTGAACCATTTATAGTCCTTCAGATTTACCATTTTCCTCCATACATACATAGAGAGGCAGTTTGTGCCCACAGAGGTGACCCTTCCTTATTCATATATTTGTGTGTGTGTATATATATGTGTATATGTATGTTTGTGTGTGTGTGTGTATATATGTATGTATAGTGAGTGCTCTCCGTCTTTCCCTGAGTAAACTCAAATGTCCCTCACTTACTTAAAGGCTTTTTATATAAGCTCCTGTGATGCCCTATGCTGTTTACTGTTCTGCCTCCCTTAGACCATGTTCTTAAGTGTATGGACTGTGTCTTTCATCTCTGTATGCCCAGTACAAGATAATTAATCATGCTGATGTTCCTGTATCATGAAATAAAAGTTAAATTGCTATTTTTAGGATAAAACAACCAGTACTTTCTCATCTTATTTCTAGCAAAATTTTTACTCAGAAAAATAGATGATTTCGGTGCTTATTGGATTTATAAAGAGACTCACTTAAAATACCCTTTTTATTACAGTGTCATATTTCTATAGATTAAAGCTATGCTTGTTTTTGAGCAGGTGATTCTAGAGATAGAATTTATTTGGCATGCTTTTATGCTAAAAAAAGGTTTAGTGAGTAGCCACTTGAGAAAAGTAAGTAAAATATGTAGGTTTTTTTCATGAATGGGAAATCAGATGGTGATTAAGATGAGCAGTCTCAAGAAAGAGGTTATCTATGTGAATGATATCTGTGTTGAGCTGTTTAATACAGAATTACTAGGAATTATGGCCTTTGTCTTTTTTTTGTGTATTGCCTGAAATCTTAATCTTTCCTGTTATGTTTATATTTGAACAAGTAATTACTGATGCAAGTAGGATTATGACTTGTAGCAGACAATAAACAGCCTGAGCAGATGGCCTTTTTACAGAACACATCTTGTTTCAGCATTAGCATTCTGAAGATATTTCTAGGCAATGGGAACATTTTGCTCTTTTACGAAGCTCACTTTTTGCCTCTGAAGTGTTTGTAACTGTTAGAACCTTAACTATTTCAGTAAATAGTAAGCAACTGTAGCAGTTTCATCAGAATTTTATTAAGTACTTCTTTGAAAAAACCCAAGTATAATCTAAGCATCCTTTTTTTTAACTTGTGTGTGAAATATAACATACTTATTAAAAGTACATAAACGTAAATAATGTTTTAAATGCGTATGTGCATAAATAACAAGAAGGAGAACATTAGCACGCTTTAGAATCCCACCCACCTCCATTTATCCTCTCACAGTAGGATGCTGCCTCTGCCTGATTGAGGAGCTACCATCCTTATTTTGATGGTAACCACTTCTTTTGTTTGCTTAATACTTTAACGACTTTGTTTGCTTAATACTTTAACGACTTACATCACCATCCATTTAAGATAGTTTAGTTTACTCAACTTTGATTTTTAAATAAATGAAACGATATACATTCTTTTGTCTAGCTTGTTTTGCTTGACGTTTTTAGTGTTCATTCATGGTATGTATAACTGGAGTTTTTTGGTGTTTATTTTTTCCAGTTGGTCTTATAGCATCTCATTGTAATTTAAATTTGCATTTCTATGATTGTTAATGACACTAAATACCGTTTTGGGTGACTGTTGGACATTTTAGTTTCCTTTTCTGTGAAATATCTGTTTATATCTTTCCTCAGATTTTTGTTGAGTTGGATCTTCTTACTTATTTGTAGGCTATCTTTATATTTTTATAGGTTTTATGTAATGCAAATGTCTTCTCACTCTTACATGCCTTTTCCTTTGTAGTGTCTTTTGATGTACTGAAATTCTCAATTTTCATGTAGCAACATTCTTGTTTAAGGCTTTTTTGTAATATGTTTAAATGACCTATTTGTCCCAGTCCTGTTCATTACAGAGGCCATTCTTTCCTCTCTGCTTTGCAGTGTTATTTATCTTTGTCAAGAATCAAACACCCATATATGAGGGCAGTATAACCTTTATACCAAAATTCTACTAAAGCAGTAGAACAGAAAATTACAGGTTAGTCATTCATGAACATATATGCAAAAATCTTAATCAAAATATTAGAAAACTAATTGAGCAATATATTGGAAAGTAAAGTTTATCCCAAGAATACAAGGTTGGTTAAGTATGAGAACATCAACCAGAACAGTCTTTTGAGATCATCTCAATAGATGCAGAAAAAATGGTTTGATAAAATTCCATATTCATTCAATATATCAATGTATTAAAATTTTTAGCAAACCAGAGCTAAAAAGAAATGTCCAAACGTGTTATATATTTTCTACAAAAAAAACCACAAGCCCTATAGCTCATACTTTGATGAAGCATTGAAAGGATTTGCTTTAAGTTCAGGAACAGGACAGAGATACCTGCTGTCACCATTTCTGTTTAACACTGTAAAGGAGATCTCAGCACTGCAAGGCAATAAAAAGAAAGCTATAAGAATCATAAAGAAAGAAAGAAAACTGTTCTTATTCACTAAAATCTGTTTATAAATATGGACTTTGGAAATAAACTATAAGTCCTATAATAGTAAAATTATCAAGGTGCTGAAACAAATTAATATGCAAATAAAATATAAAATATTTCTATAAGGAACATGGAACACTTGGACGCTGAAAATTATATCACAATGTATTGTTAATATTTCTAACATTCCAGATAATGCATTTTAATGGAAAATTCACCCAGGGGTTGAATATCCTTCAGTAAAGATTGTGCATGAATCATAAGTCAGCCGTTTTAACTTCTTCCTTGGTCTACCTTCTGACCTTGGTCAGTATCTCATTGCCTTACACTTCTCAGGTATCTTTCTTATACCATTTTCTGCAATAATTTCTGCTAAGAATAAGCCTGTAAAGACCTTAATGACCCTATTAGGATATGAACCATCCTCTACAAAGCTTGTTACTAACCCCTTAGTAGACAACTCATCTAATTCCTCTTTTTCACACTGTTTATCCAAAGCTATCTAAACTGTCCTCCTCAATGAGCTGGTTTTTGTTTACTCCTACTTTTGTTGACCCCTCCTATGTTTTGTATATCAAGGATATCGTACAGTCCCATTCTTAGTAATTAATCAGATATTGTCTCTTGATGACATATTACAAGGTTGCAGAAAACGCTCAAGAATGAGGAGTCCTTGAGTTCATCTATTTCATCATCTCTGTCATTAACATTCAATTATATAATTATTACAAAGCCAGTCTAAATTTACTTGCACTCACAGCATTCCTTCTGCTTCAGAGGACCATCTGTGCATTGGGAAGAGGGCAGAGCAGTTACCCTCATGGGTATACTGTAGCCCAGCTTTTACTTACTAAGCAGTTTAGTTGTACCACCTAGAAGCATCTGTTCACCACCACGTAGGACTCTATCTTCAACCCAAGTCATCCTTTCTACTCTGTTGTATGTAAAATAAGTGATGCATCCTCCGGATTGTTCATGCCATTTATGATTCACTAGGGTTTTCTAGTATGTCTTGTGAAATGCTCTATTTCTTTCACAAAATACTCTCAGCACTCAGGAGGCCTCTGGACCTTGTCCTCCTACCTGCATCATCTTAAGGATAATACATAGTCAAAGTTTATTACTTTCTTAATGGATACTTCATTTCCCCAAGTAGTCATATAAGCACAAGGGGGCTTTCGAGTAAGATGAAAAAACTATTCTTAGTTTTTTTCTCTTGCCATTATCCCCTCTCTGAAAGGACTGGCATTTATCAGACATACTAATAACAGCCAGAGAATAGAATTTTTCACTCTCTTCCCCTCTGCCTACCTATCTCTGTCAAGCTAGTGGCCAGTTTCTCTTAAGTTTTCCCATTTCATTCCATATATACCTAGGTAACCATCTGAGGATTAGAAACTCCTTTTTTTCGTCTGGTTTAAAAAGTGCCCTAAGCTTTTGTGATTCATGGATCTGTATGAGAGTTCTCTTAACAGCACCATCGCGAGCTAACATTTTCCAGTCAGACTCACAGAAACCTGATTGCACACAGGTGTTACCCAATATTAAGCTTCATTAATAATTTCAAAGATAGGGGCGCCTGGGTGGCTCAGTCAGTTAAGTGGCTGCCTTTGGATTGGGTTATGATCACAGGGGCCTGGGATCAAGCGCCTTAGAGAGCCTGCTTCTCCCTCCCTCTGCCATTCCCCCTGCTTATGCTCTCTGGCTCTCTCTCTCTGTTAATAAGTAAATAAAATCTTTTAAAAAATAATTTCAAAGACATTGGCAATCAAGAGACTCATAAGTAGAGAATAATCTAGTATGTGGAGAGGGGCTCCTTACTTAGAGATGATACCTACTGTGGGTGAAAAGAATATACGCCTAACATAAAGGAAGAAAGACCAAAGAATCTCCTTTAATGTCCCAGACCTCCCTCTAATTAGGACCACTTAATTGCCTGTATTTTTGAAATTGTTTGTAAAGCTTGACCCTGGGTGAAATCTGTGGTTCATGATCCTTTGTATTAAGTAATCCATATGTCCATCCTCTTTTCTTATTCTTTCATAGTTCACTATCTCAGATCATTTTCCTTCTTCCTGAACTAATTCTTTTAACATTTTATTCATTGTGCGTTTATGGCTATAGTCAAACAAAATGGTGTTGGTTTGTTCAAAAATGTACTTTGTAGCATTTTTCTCTGCATGGCCATTGTAGGTTGGTATGATAATGCTCCATTGTGGAAGTCCATAAACCTCAGCCATGGATTAACCACCTGTTTTATAAATAAAGTTAGGACACAGCCATGCCCTTTTGTTTACGTATTGTCTATTGCTGCTTTTATCCAACAATAATGCTTGGATAGTTGCAGCAGAAACCATATGGCAGGACACATAGGTAGCTCTCAGTGTTTGAGCATCTGCCTTTGGCTCAGGGCATGATCCTAGGGTCCTGGGATCTAGTACCAACCACATCGGGCTCCCTGCATGGAGTCTGCTTCTCCCTCTGCCTACGTCTCTGTCTCTCTCTGCTTTTCTCATGAATAAAAAAATAAAATCTTTAAAAAAAGAAAAACTAAAATAAAATAAAATAAAAAAAGAAAAGAAAAACCTTATGGCCTGGAGTCTAAAATACATGTTTGGCAATTTAATAAAAAATTTGCTCACTTCTGCTCTAGTTCTTTGGTATTATCATTTCATTGCCTTCTGGCTTCTGTTGTTGCTATTAAGAAGTTACCTGTCAGAGTAATTGTTATTTTTATTGGAGGTAACCTGTCTTTCTTGAATATTTTGTCTTTGTTTTTGATTTATTGAAGTTGTACTGTAATGTATGGATTTAAAAGAAATTAGATTCTTTAGATTCATCTGTGGCTTAATGCTTCTTATCAGTTCTAGAAAATTCTCATCCATTATTGAAGTATTTTTTCTGTTCTGTATTTTTATTTCTTCTCTTTTTGTGACCTCATTTATTTGTTCTAGGTCTTCTCACTATATTCCTTGTCTTAGCTATGTTTATGTAGTGCTAAATGGCCAGATGATAAATATTTTAAGCTTTGTGTGACACCTGTGGTCTCTGTCACTTGTGCTACTCATACTTCTTCCTTCTTAACAATGCCTAAGCCTGTGAACTGTACAAAAATGGGCATGGGCTAGAGGGTTATGAGTGTCTAGTCCTTGTTCTAAAGATTCAATTAAAAGAGGTTATCAGGCTAGATAAAAAGTAAGACTCATCTATATCTTCAAAAAATCTAGTGTAAATATAAAAAATACCATAGGTTAGAAGTAAAAGAATGGAGGAAGATATGTTATAAAAACATAAATCATTTAAAAAGTTGAAGTGAATTGTAAATATCATACAAAGGAAACATAAAACTTTATCAGGAATAAAGAAGGATATTTCATGGTGTTAAAGGGATTTAATACAGTATAATCCAAATCATCAAACATTTAGGGGTAAATTTAATAAAATATGTCTAAGATAGCAACACTGAAAAGTGTGGTACATTACCAAGAGCTAATGCTACAATTCATATGGAAACAAAAATGACCTAGAATAGCCAAAATAATTTTTTTAAAGAAGAATAAAGTTGAAGGATTTACACTGTCAGGTTTTTTTTGTTATTGTTGTTTTTTAATTTTTATTTATTTATGATAGTCACACACAGAGAGAGGCAGAGACATAGGCAGAGGGAGAAGCAGGCTCCATGCACCAGGAGCCCGACGTGGGATTCGGTCCCGGGTCTCCAGGGTCCCGGGTCTCCAGGATTGCGCCCTGGGCCAAAGGCAGGCGCCAAACTGCTGCGCCACCCAGGGATCACCCACTGTCAGGTTTTATTACTTAATTTAAAGCTATAGTAATCAAGAAAATGTTGTATTAGCATAAGGATGCATATTTAAACGTTGGGGCAGAATTGAAGGTCCAGAAATAAACTTAACACATATATATGGTTAACTGATTTTTGACAAAGATACCAAAGTAACCCTGTGGGTTAGTGATTCTTTTTCTTCAAGAAAGTTAAAGAGTGTAAGAGTTTTTCCATAATATCAATAGATATTGTTATGGAAAAATGAGTATGATACTATATGGAAAAATTAACTCAAATGGAAACAAATTTTAAAAGAGAATACAGGTGATGAAAAGATTTGGTGTAAGCCAAAAATGAACCACAAAAGAAAAAATGATTAATTGGTCATTATCAAAATTGAAAACTAGCTCTTCCGAATACACCAGTAAAAAATTAAAAAGCCACTGTATGGTAAAAATCATTTACTACACGTAAATCTTGGAAGATTTTCATCAGGATATGTGAAGAACTCTTAAAATTCAATAATAAGAATACAACTGAATTGATTTTTTAAATGGGCAAAAAATTTAAACAGTGTAGGGATATAGCTGATAAGCATGTAGGGAAAATGATCATTAGAAAATGCAGTTTATCACAGTGATGAGATGTCACACAGTTAAAATCTAAAAACTTAACAATACTAAGTATTGACAAGGATGTGAAGCAACAAAAATGTACATATACATTGCTGGTACAATGTAAAATTGTATATGTACTTTGTAGAACAGATTGATAGTTTCTTTAAAAGTTAGATGCTTTCATTTGACAGAGCAGTTTTACTTGTACATAAATGTTTATGGGAGCGTTTTTCATTATAACTCAAAGCTGGAAATAATCTAGAATTCCATCCACAGGTTTGTGGATAAACAAAGTTATTTTATTCACACAGTGGAATAAGGAATGCATTAGTGATACAAAAGTATGTATGAATCTATAAAAAGTATGCTTATTGAAAGAAACCGCACACAAAAAACACATTTGCTGTGATTCCATTTATATGAAACTCTACAAAATATAAATCTAATATGTAGTGAAAGAAAGAAAATCAGTATTTGCCTGTGAACAGGAGCATTTTCTGGGAAGGAGTTCTAACGAATATTTTCAAGGGAATAGAAATATTATGAATATTGAAGATGATAGCGATTGCTCAAATATCTCTATTTTGTAAAAATCGAAAAAATTTACCTTTAAATGAATGCATTTAATTTTACGTAAATAAGACTTCAGTGAAGTTGGGGAAAGGCATCCTCCTTTGTTAGCAGAAAAAAATCCTATTCAAACATACATCCTCTGAGGATTGAGAATATATTTATTTAACTAGGTATAAACTTAGCAGGTTGCTTTTAGCTTTTTAAAATCATCTCCTTAACTCCGTTGTTTATTTCAAATTGCAAACGAAGGGTGAAAAATATATGCTGGTCTTAGGTCAAGCACATAAAAACACCTAATGAGTGTTAGTGGATAAGTTTAAATAATTTAAGATTGTAATAGGTTTCATGCATGCAGCATATATTTTGAGGAAATATATCCTGAGGATGTATGTACTTCTTTCACAAATACTTGATTCTCATAATAGACTGTGAAGTAGATAGGGCAGGTATTATTCTCTTCTACACATGAGCACACAGAAGATTATGATATAATTTGATGAAGATCAGTTAGCTGACAATTATAAGAGGATCTCGAGTTCAAATGAAGAGCTTCTGGCTTCTAGTTCTCTCTCCACTGTGACATACTACTTGGCTTTAAAATGTACTCCTGTTGTCTCTATGTCTCTCTCCACCGCTCCCTTAAAGAAAAACAAAAAGTAACTTTATTGACATGTATTCCTGATAAAATTCAGATTTCATTTCAGGTTGAAGTTTTCCATATTTGTTCAGGGTATTGCCATATTGATCAGAAACATTCTTGGACATTCATGCAGTGATCAAAAAGTAATTCTTGTGCTCAGGGAATAATCAAACTTCGAACGTACAAAATAGTAATGGTTACCAAGAATATGTCATTTGACTGGTTTTCTGAGTCTACTTAACATACTAATTTGATTCCTTATGGTAATTTTCAGACTAAATAAACTTGAAGATACTGTTATACTAATTAAAGGAAAGATTGAAGAAGTTTGCCTTCCTGTAGAAAAAGTGGATGTTATTATATCTGAGTGGATGGTAAGTATTTGCAGAAAAAAATATTTGTTTTGGTTTTAAAAAAGGAAAGCAATGAATAAAGTAATACTTTTCTGCATTTTAATTATGTTTGAAAAAAGGCAGAGTGACAGCATTGTATTAAAAACAGCTACAATCTTTTCATGGTAGTTTATTCTGATATGGCATTTATTTTCTGGCTGATTAGCTGTTTTTTACTTTTAAAATCATAATAAAGAATTATGGTTTAGGTTTCTACTTTCTAAATTTGTAGAGACCTAAATGTGTTTGCTGAAAAGCCTCTGAGGACTACTAAGAACTTACTTACTAGGACTGTTTTGTCAAAATTAACACAATGTTGCCACTATTGCTATCATATTGACTGTCCTATCTTTCTTATGTTAAGCCATGTAGTCAGTGTCCTTTGTCACATAAAATAGAACTTATTAGCATGGTTAGAATAATAAAATTGAGATATGTTATATAACTTTAGAATTTGCTTTTGAAATCCTAAGGCAGGGTACAGGATATTTATTTTTAAATGTATACAAAGTAAAACTAATGATATTTGACAACTGATTTGACTTGTTGATATGCCAATTTGATGAAGACAAGTTAGTATTTCTAGATAAAGATTTCTTAACTATTTGGAGAGTTTTAAGCCTTTAAAAAAAAAAAAAACCTGTATTTGATATACATGTTTTCACTAAATGAATTTATCAAAAATTTTTAGGAAAAAATGTATTTGCTTTATAATTATCTATAAATTTTGAATAAACAATAGCAGTAATTCTAGCAAAATAGCAGGGATTTTAAGGAGCTTTTGAAATGTTCAGATTTAATACATTAGTAGGTTTCAATCTAGAGTTGGTGATGGTCACTGTTTAGCAGTTACTCTCTTGTACATCAAAGAGTATATTGATATTTTTATGGTAGGATTGGCTTTTAATAATTTTTAATCACAATGTCATATTTTTTTTCTACCAAAGAATTTGTGTCAGTACTCTGATTTCTTTTATGAATTGGGTGAAAAGGTGTAGATTTAGTTATATATAATTAAAAATCCAGCATCTTTTTAGAGACTACAAACGGTGCTTTGGAGAAAGCACATTTGAGACTTTTACTCAACAATAATTTAAAATAGTGTCACCTAATGTTGGTTGACATCCTTATTTCTCCAAGGACCATTTTACTTTTTTGGAAAAATGCATCTCTTAAATTACTCCAAATCAAGATATAAGCAAACTAAGACAGACTTTACTAAACTTTCTGTCACCTCAGTTGAATGTTTTTGCATATCTGGTTATAATTAGTTGGGTAGTTCTTGCCGTGCCTAGCAGAATTATACTTCTAGATACTGATACTCTAGAATATTCATTTTAAAATCTGAAAAATGATCCAGAAGTACTAATATTCAATTGAAATCTTAGAGCCAGTTGATATAACAAAAAATTAGCTGGATGAGTGAATTTATGAGATCGTCACATTTACAGTATGAGCATTATGAAAAGCTGTGCTGGTCTTGGGCTTACTTGCCCTCGGGTGCATATTATACTCTTCTCCTGCTTGCTTCTGTACAGAAGGAGGGCTAAGTCTGCAGGCTGCTTTTTCTATGCTCCAGGGATAGCTGTCTTCCATGGGGTTTGGGAAACCCAATGGGGAACACTAATGGGAGATTTAAGAAAGGGAGAAGCCAGGCATTTCTTTGTTTCTGTTTGCCTCTAGTTGTATTGCTGGCAGAGGCTATTTTTTTGTGTGACTCCAATTCGCACTGGACAAGTATGTCATGATTCCAGTGTCCACTGTGTGACTCTGGCCCTGGACTCTTGTAGCAGTGCTTCTTCATTTTGTCTCTCTAGCTAAGAGTGGTAGCTCCTTCCTGGCATCTGCTAATGTCCAGTTGTCTCAGTCCCTTCTTGATCACTTACCATATCTTTTACCCTTTCTGTAACCAACTTCCTGCTTAATTTTTCTCTGTTTTCATGACCTATGGTTTCTGTTCTTCTAGATGCAATTGATGTAAAGGATGCCTTTCATTTTGGATCACATTGGTCAGATGTGATCTCTGCCTTTATTAGGAAGGCATTGTAACACAAACAATCCTGAGTCACTAGAACCTGGAATGAAAGCCAGTGGTTTGGAACCAAGGTGCTTTCAGAAGCCCTCCACTAGGGAGAATAAATCAGTATATTCAGGAAGTGTTAACTAAGAATTTTCCTTACTCCTCTTCAGAAAGGTATAACTTAAGATCTTGCATTATCTTACTGTCTCCCTTTCCTTATAGGCATCCTTGGAATTGAAGTCTAGCAGATTGTGTTAAATGCATTAGATGGAGACATTGTAAGACACTGTAATTTATGGCAGTTACTCTTAGGCAGTCAACTTTGGATAGCTTTATTTCTCTAATGAAATTTGCATTAAGCTTTTTAAGTAAGCTTGTGCTGGAATGTTTTGAGTCAACTTTGGAAATTGGCAATATCAATTATAGTACCTTCTATATCCTATAAGTCTTCTCCTAAATTGGGTACTTCTAGGATTTCTGAGCTGAGTAGCTGGAAGATTCCAAAAACCTCATTAAACAGGAGCAGGTATGCTTTCTAAAATATATCCAACATTTTTCAGATATTCCTGCTTTGGCTGAAATGATGGGAAACATCAAACTAAATATATATTTTAGTTTTAAAAATGATGGGAGATGTCAAACTAAAATATATTTTAGTTTTAAAAAATGCTGGTTCATAGAAATGTGGGCTTAAAATGGATTTCAAATATTCAGTCATTTACCACTTGGTAAATGTTGCAGAGATGTACATGTGTTTTCTTCTCCTGTAGTCCACTAAGTATTCCATGTTAATCTAGATATATTTTTTTGTCTACAGCTATTCATGAACTTTGCCTTTATCTTGGAGGATATTCTTAATTAAGAATGTTATTTTAAAAACCAAATCAGGGGATCCCTGGGTGGTTCAGCGGTTTAGGGTTTAGCGACTGCCTTCGGCCCAGGACGTGATCCTGGAGTTCCAGGATCGAGTCCCGTGTTGGGCTCCCTGCATGGAGCCTGCTTCTCTCTCTGCCTGTGTCTCTGCCTCTCTCTCTCCCTCCCTCCCTCCTTCTCTCTGTGTATGTGTGTGTGTCTCTGATGAATAAATAAATAAAATCTTTAAAAATAAAAGAAGCCAAATCATTGCTGTTAGCATATTATTTAATAAGCCATCACTTGCCTCTTAAGAGTTAAGAGTTTTCAGATTTAGGCTTCACTTTAATTTTACATTTTCATTTTTATTGAATGGAATTTCTATTTGATAAAATTGTTGTCAGTTAAATAAATAACTGGTATTAAACAAGTGATTAAATTAGCCAATATTAAATAAATAATATTTTACCCACACCTACAATGATGGGATATCTTTTGTTCATATTTAATACTCTTTATTGTTGATAAATAGCACTTCAAGATATCATTTAAAAAATATGGCTTGTGATTTGGCTTATTGACAATTCATAAACTGACCACAAAGCCTGTCATAGGTCACATTTTAAACTGGTGGATATTAAAAAAATAAATAAACTGGTGGATATAGAAATGTTTTTGTCGCCTTTCGTTTGGTCTGACAGTGGAGCCATGGCATTTCAGCCAACTGCCAGAAGGATAGGTGACCTTTACTGATCTGTTTTTAACAACACAAATTTTCAGTTGTACAGGTGTGTTTTTGCTTTTCCTCTTGGACAAGAAATATGCTAATACCCAAATGTAAGAGTTTTTTAAAAACTCATATTTTTTTAAATTTATTACTCTGAAATTTTTAAGCAAAATAAATTTTACAAATTTAGTATGTATAGTTTATTTAAAAATATTTCCTAAATAATCTCAAATGTTCAGTGGTTCAAGATACGAAAACATAAGACCTACTTCCTCCCTAACTCTATGCCTCTTGACATTTTTTTCTTGCATTTTTTATTCTTTCATTGTTCCATTAGAGAAAAAGATGTCTTTTCACTGCAGGATTTCTTGTATTTAAAAAAAATTAATGAAAATTAAAAATCAGTAATAAAAAAATCAATATAAATTTTAAAAAAAACAAAAATATGTGACAGAGCTACATAAAATGAGCTGTTAAGGGGCACCTAGGTGGCTCAGTCAGTTGAGCATCCAACTTTTAGTTTCTACTCAGGTCATGATCTCATGGGCATGGAATTGAGCCCAAATTGGGCTCTGTGCTGCTCACTGTGAAGTCGGCTTCAGGTTCTCTCCCTTGTGCTCTTTCGCTCTCTCAAATAAATAAATAAGATCCTTAAAAAAAAAAAAAAACTGTTAAAAATGTTCTGTAAATGACAAAGATTATGGCTTTAATGTCTTTTTATTTCTATTTCTATAATCATGTTTTTGTTAGTGTATTTCTGGCAGAAACAGCCCCTTAATAGAAGATACTCATGATTAGCAAGAGCAAAATATGTGTTAGCAAATTGTCTTATTTCTCTTAATGTGTTTTATCTTCCGAATCTGGCATACTCTAGTAGTTTTCTTTAAGACTCCTCTCAGACACCACCCCCATGAGGCTTTCCTGTTTGTTACTAATGCTTATTATTAATAAGTGATGAACAAATATTCGCCATAAGAGAACTTTCCCACGTAGAAATTCACTGGCCACAAATGTGATCTGATTTATAATTTTCTGCAGAGCACACGAAGGCCGGGAGGTAGCATAAGATAGGGCTAAGTGTACTACTGCTCTGGAGTCAGACTGCTTTATCTGTCCCTGTTTTGCTGCTTAGGTTTGTTCCCTTGGACATGTTACTGAACTTATCTGTGCTTCAATTTTCCTTTATAAAGTGGAGATAATAGTAATACCTACTTCATAGGGGTTTTGTGAGTATTCAATAAATATAAATTTCTTGAAGCAGTTTCTGCACATAATAAAATCTCAATAGTTAGCAGTAAGTTTTGAAAGTTGTATGATATTTTAAGTACTTTATAACTAATGAATGAGCTGCCTGACTAGGTTATTCAATAAGTAAAACTTGAAAATGATAATATATGTGAAGTGAAGACTATTAACATTGGGTGAAGAGCATTCTTAGTACTTCCTCCTTTGTTTATGAGCCCTTTGTTAAAGCACAAGATCTTTTGTTTCCATGGCTAGCATTTACTTATTGACCCTACTATAATAAGCACAAAGAAGTTTGAAAATCAGTTGAGGGACAGACGCCTGGGTGGCTCAGTGGTTGAGTGTCTGACTTTGGCTCAGGCAGGGCGTGATCTAGAGTCTGGAATTGGGTCCCGCATCAGGCTTCCTGTAGGGAGCCTGCTTCTCCCTCTGCCTGTGTTTCTGCCTCTCTCTGTGTCTCTCATGAATAAATAAATAAATCTTTAAAAAAAAATCAGCTGATAGATGTGGGTTATTAGGGTTGGGGATATTTTTAGTATTTTCTTAATGTTAAGTGAATTAAAATATGTTTCAAGCAAAATTCTGTTTGCTGCCTTGTATACAATTTTTAGGCAATACTGATAACGTAATATTTTTAGGAAAAGTATAAAATACACATTTTACAATAATATTTTTGAGTGCTATAAATATTAACAGATAAAGTACTTGAACAATGAAATGAACATTGTGGTTTATAAGTATTTTTTTCACAGATATGCTGACATCTGATTTAAGAAGAAAATGAAAAGTAAGAGAATAAAAATTAGGAATAATATATAATTATTTGTATAATTATTTTCTAATATTTCAGTTTTATATGTATAATTATTTCAGTTTTATAATATTTAGTATTTACATTTTAATTACCTGAGCTCTCCAACTTCTCCTTTATTTAATAATAATATTTTTTTAAATTGGAATTCAGATCACACTCTGAGGCCATTTTATTTCATACACTCACAAAGAGAATATTTTGTAATAGTAGGATCATGGTATCAATAAGGAATATGTAACCCTTTGAGAAATCCTTAAAGTGGGTCTCAGGCTATTTTATAGTGGTAGATATATTTAAAAATTTAGTAATATACATTATTCAAATTATACTCTATTTTCTATGCTTGAAACCAAATCTGAGTGAAAATATTTAGTGCTTTAAGCAAAGTTGTTTATATTAAAACAATTATGTATTATGGGTAAACTTTTACTTTTAAAATCTAATATTTTAGGTGTTTAATATCTTTTTCATTAAATTTCTGGAGATCACCTTTGCCAGGAGATTCAGTGCATCATGTATGATTGATTTGATATATTATTTGCTTCTTGGCCCTTTGCCATATTCCGTTTTAATGTGCTTCTATTATGTCCTATATGAATTGCTTTTTTAATAAATCTTTTTTTCAGTAAGTACATTATTCTGAAGATAAGTTATTCCGGAATATAAATCAATTGCCATTAAAATTTTTTTCACTTAAGCTAGTCAGAGAACATGAAATACTTAATTTTAATTTCAAACTCTAAAATTTTGTAGCAATTTAGGGGCACCTGGGTGGCTCAGTCGGTTAAGTGGCTGCCTTCAGCTAGGGTCATAATCCCTGAGTGCTAGGATTGATCCCCACATCAGCTCTCCCTCTGCCTGCCGCTCTGCCTTCTTGTGCACGCACGTGCGTGCGCTCTCTCTCTCTCTCTCAAATAAATAATAAAAGAAAATCTTTAAAAGAAAATAAAATTCTGTAGCAATTTTTAAATTTTTCGGTAATGCTGTTTACTTCTACCTAAAAGTGAAATCTCCTAAAATTTATAGTTTGCATTTTCAGACGTTGGGCATTTAATATAAATACCATTAGATTATCCTATGTAACTGAGTTGACACAATTATAATTATTAGAATAATTAATGTGAAGTGATTCTGTTAAAAATTGTTCATGAACAGATATTTGATTCACAAAAATTTAGTAGATATATGCCACCAATTTGTAATAAAGAAAACTTAATCTATACACCTCAACCTGGATTTGAGAACCTGCCAATCATATGTTTAAGAAATAACAGATTAGATATGGTGTGAAGATTTGGGAGGGAAAAGGCATTATTTGTGTGGTTTTTTTTTTTTAAGTGGAATGCAAAATTCTCACAAATTTTGAAGATAAAACATTAGCCTTCATAGCTTTTGAGCCCTCACAGGGCTAATTTTAGTAAATCCTTCCTATTCCCTTGGGAGTTACAATTCATTCTCTTGCTTTCAGAGATTCTTTAAGGGACAGGTTTAAGAAGCCATTACTTTTACTGCTTTTTGAAACTGATTTAAGGGATCCCTGGGTGGCGCAGCGGTTTAGCACCTGCCTTTGTCCCAGGGCGCGATCCTGGAGACCTGGGATCGAGTCCCGCGTCAGGCTCCCGGTGCATGGAGCCTGCTTCTCCCTCTGCCTGTGTCTCTGCCTCTCTCTCTCTCTTTCTCTGACTATCATAAATAAATTTTAAAAATTAAAAAAAAAACTGATTTAAATGGACTTGATGAAGATAATTGTCCTCTGAGGGTTTCTTCTCTTGGGGTACAGATCTTTCACATGTTGTATTTTCTTTAATAGAGTCTCCAAATTGGCAGAATTTAGATGGCAGAACTATGAAGTCATTGTTTAGTTAGGTGAAGCAAAGATTTTGGGGCAGGAGTTAGAGTAAATGTTGGTTGGTTCTTATGAAAGAATTTTTTTGACCTGTTTTTATTAGATTTTGTAATTTGAGTAAATTTAGTAGTAGTGATATATCAGTTTGGTCTGTTCCATTTTCTGTTCCTTCTCATTTATCCAGTTTTAAATACTAGAATATTTGTTTGGGAATACCCAATTTAAAGTAACTTGCAGTTGAATGAATGTGAGGCTAGCTGACCTTCTCAGGAATTCAGTCTTCACCCTTACTTCTATTAATTTGTGTTTCTATCCAATAAAAGTAAGTGACCAGAAACAAACCCAGGGCTTAATCTAGTCCCTATCATTAGGAAATGACATGTAATTTGTCTTGATCAGTTTTGCTAAAGGTTTGTCACTTATGCTCTTTTCAAAGAACCCAAATTATGCCTTTGTCTGATTTTTCTGTGTTTTTATTGTATTGATTTCCATTTCAATCTCTATTATTTCAGTTTGATTTGCTGCTCTTTTTCTAGCTTCTTGAAATTGAAGCTTAGATCATTGTCCAGCTTTTTTTTCCCCTCGTATTTGGCATTTGAGACTAGTATTTCTAAGTACTGATTTAGCTGAAACCCACATTCAAGTGGTTTTTGAAAATTGTCCTGAGTATTATTTTTTCCTGAATTATTATCCTTCATGCTGTTATTAAAAGAAAAAACACCCAAGTATTTGAGAGAGAATCTACCATTAATAAAACAAAGGCACTGGGTTCTGGCTCTCCACATGAGCTGATGAGGTCTTCTAAGGAACCCTCATTGCAGAACAGTAAACTTTGAAGAGACTACGTTTTGTATTTTTTTTCTTATGGATACCAGTTTTGGCGTTATTTTCTCTTTCCTTGTTCAGTTCTATTGTGACTACTGTTTTTTAGAAGAGAAAGAACACGGTTTTATTATTAGATAAGCAGTAAGCCAGAATATGATGTGTGCATAGGCAATCATTAAGAGATTCCAAAGACAGAAAGAAATCACATTCTTTTATATAGACAACAGTTACAACCCATAACAAGCATGTTGCCAAGATAAAAAATAATAAATATTGTGACTTTTTAATTGCTAGTTTGTTTCCATATTGCTACATAACCAGAGAAGGAAATTCTAGAGTGCAGTTGTCTAACAGTTTGAGAGGCAGTACATAATTCAAATACTTAACAGTGTTTAAGAACTAACAGTTCTGACATTCACTGTGCTTATGGCTCATTTTGGCATTCTGTGAAATTTCAGTTAATTTCTTTTGGTTATCTTCCTGTTGGGGATTTTTATCTTTTTATTTTTCTGAGAGACTTCCTTATTTATTCTTCCTTATTTATTTGTTTGCCAGCCTTGTTAGGGCTCTTCTCATATTTTCTACATCTCCTGGTTTCTGGGCACATATTAGAATTTAACTCTGTCCCCCTTGAAGTCAGATATGGCCCTGTGACTTTGGCTGGTGAAAGTCACATCCAGACAGAATGTTGAACGTCCATTCCACGCCTGCCATACTCCTTTCTTTGCATCAGTTACTGTGGAAGCTTGTATTAATATGAACCCTCTGTCAGACTGACTCCAGAGTAATAATAATAAGCAATGATTCTTGTCAGCTGATAACGTGCGAAATAAATCTTTTTTGTCTTCAGTCATGATTTGGATACTGTTTGTTAATGTAGAATAATGTAGCTTGTCCTGGTGAATACATAATCTATCAGTTATGTTGTTAGCAGTACATGGCTTGTCATTGCATTATTTTTTGGTGTGATTTGATGAATTGACATTCTTAATATTTAATGTATTAAGTTTATCAGAATTCTTTTGTTTGAGTTTGTATCTTGTTTAATAAATGTAGAATTGCCATTACATATTTATTAGGCTTCCCTATTTTCTATGCCTCTTACATTCCTTCATATTTTCTATTGTTTTCACTTTTGGGGCTGTATTCTGGGTAATTTCTTCAGTTCAGTTTACCAATTCACTAATTTTTTCTGAAGCTTTTTTGAATTATCTGTTAAACTAACTCATCTGAGTTTTATTTCAAATGTTTTTTTTTTTTCCTACTTCTAGGAATTCCTTTTGTTCTTTCAAAATCTTGCTTGCTTGCTACTATTATCTTCAAGCTTCTTTTAATCTCCTGAATCATAAACAATTTTGCAGGTCTGCTTTTGCTGACTGTTGTTCCTACTGGCCTTCATTCCTAGTGCTTGGTGCTTGTTTATTTGAGTGCTATTTGATATTTGATATTCCACTGTATATTTTCTAAGGAACTTTATCTGTGGAAAATTCTTTGGTGCTTGGGTTTTACCCCCAAACAATTTGGCATTTGATTTTGCTGTGTAGCTGGGACATTTATAGATGCAGACCACTATTATTTATTGTTCTTAATTTTTAAAAACATTTTATTAGGGAAAATTTCTAATGTAAAAAATTTAGAATGAATGTTTCAGTGAACTTTTTGCACCTATCACCTAGCTTCAACAATTATCAATATTTTACCATTTTTGTTTATCTTTGCACTATTGTATTTTTTTTGCTATATTTAACTGATAAGAACTTTTAAAAATGTTTGTATATTTATTATACCTTTATTCGTTGTGTCATTGAGACTAACAGAATTACTGATACAGCTGCAATTCCATGTTATAAAAAAAAAAAATCCTAATAATCAGTCTATTCACACTACCCTGATTGCTTCGTGAATTTTATATATATATATTTTACATTTGATTTCTTTGAATCAGGATCTGAGTTATGTCTGCATGTTGCATTTGATTAATTTGTTTCATAAAATTTTTTAAGCTTTTTATTTTGAGATAATTTTAGATTATATCACGTGCAGTGGTAAGAAATAATACAGAGATGCCTTGTACTCTTAACAGTTTCTCTCAATGATAATATCTTGAAAAACTATGGTGCAAAAAAGTGCAACCAGGATGTTGATACTGATACCATGGGATATAGAACAGTTTCATCACTACAAGGAGCCCTCCTTTTATCCTTCTATGGCCACACACTCTCTCTTTTAGTCCCCAGCCTTGATTTCTGGCAACCGCTAATCTTTTTTCAATTTGTATAATTTTGTCATTTCAAGAATGAGATGGAATTGTACAGTGTGTGACCTTTTTGGATTGACTTTTTTCACTTTCCCTGGAGATTCATCCAAATTATTGTACATATTAATAGTCTCTCCCTTATTTCTGAGTAGTATTCCATGGGATGGATATACCAAAGTTGTTTTAACCATTTCACTTTTGAAGAATATCCAGTTTGGAGCTATTACAAATAACGCTATATGAACATTTGTGTGTATAATTCTGTGTAAACATCAGTTTTCATTTCTCTCAGATATATATAGCCCCGTAGCTAGTCATATGGTAATTGCATGTTTAGTTCCATAAGGTACTGGCATACTCTTTCCAGAGGGGCTGTAGTATTTTATATTCTTACAGCCGTGTGTAACTGTTACACTGGCAACATGCGTCTACATTCTTGCCACCATTGTATATTGTCACTATTTTTTACTGATAAATGTGCAGTGATATCTCATTGTGATTTTAATTTGCATTTTCCTAATGGATAATTATGTTAAATATCTTTTCATATATATATTTTCCTTCTGTATCTTCGGTAAAATGTCTGTGTTCTTTGCTCAGTTTCTAATTGGATTGTTTATTTACTGCTGAGTTTGATAGTTCTTTTTTACTAGTTCTGTATTGGATATGTGGTTTGCAAATACTTTTTTCAAGCTATAGCCAGTCCCCTTAACAAGGCCTTTCACAAGGTGAAAGTTTTTAGTTTTAATCAAGTCCAATTTATCAATTTTTGTTGTTATGGATCATGCTTTGCTATCTAGTCTAAAATCTATCGTCTATAGGTTCACCTCCTCCTTTTTTTTTTTCTTTGTACCATTCTTTGAAGGAACTGGGTCAGTTGTCCTGTAGAATTTTCTACATTCTAGATTTTAATGATGGCATTCTCATGGTGTCATTTAACCTGTTTTTCTATCCCCTGTACTTTTTGTAAACCAGAAGTCTAGGGTCCACAAATAGAGGTTCAACAAATTAAAGTTGTTTTTCCCCCCAGAATATTTCATGGGGGGCAGTGGTGGTTATTTTCTGTTGCATTGAATCAACGGACTCGGGTGTCTGGTTGTCTCTTTTTTTTATGTTAAGGTTGATCAGTGGCTCCTGGAGTTGTCAGCCTAATCTATTTATTGTAAACCTACTCAGTGGTTTTAGGGGCCCCTGAGTGGCTCAGTTTGGTTAAGCATCTGCTTTTGGCTCAGGTCATGATCCCAGGGTCCTGGGATCGAGGCCCACGTTGGGTTCCCTGGTCAGTGGGGAATCTGCTTCTCCCTCTCCCTCCCCCAACTCCCTCCTGATCTTGCTGTCTCTCAAATAAATAAAATCTTAAAACAAAAACAAAAACAACCTACCTGAAGGTTTTAGAAGCCATTGAAAATAATATCTTGGATTCATTATTTCATTAAAAGTTGCAAAATTGTGATATTCTACATGTACCATTTATTCTCTATTCATTAGCTGAAATTATTCCAGAAATACTTTCTCTCATCAAATATTTGGTTATGAACTATAGTTTGAATAGGAAAAATAGAATGAAATCTCAATATTTTCTATTTATTTGCCATTTTCAGAGTAATGAATTGTCACTGGAATGTCATTGCTTGTATGTATTTTTTTTTTTTTAGTGGACAAATGTAGCTATTTTTTAATATGAAAAATTATGAGCTTATACTGATTTTTCCAAATTAAGATTATGGAATTTTTACTTAAAGTTTTTAATTTTATATTTGTATTTCTTCTGTATAGCATTATCTTAAGAAAATGCTAATTACTTATTTGCTTTATCATGTACTTAAGGTAGTTTCACAAATTTTATACCACCTTTACTACTAACAATAAGGCTTCTAAATGCAGTTGAAGATTTCTTTGTAGTTTCTATTGTTCTAGAATATATCTTATGGGAAATGCACAGTCTAAATACTGTGTTTGAAATTCATTTTTGGAGTAATTCTTTTCACTGGTTAGGTAACCAATTTGACATTCAATCAGATTTATTTCCTTGTTCTTAAAGGGATATTGCTTTTCTATTTGTTTAGTTTAATTTTGTGTTATAATTTTGAAGAAATGATGTGATTCCATTTCTTTTGTTCCTTAGTTGAATAGATCACCTTTTTTTAAGCTTTTATTTGAAATATTAGATATATATGTATTTATATTTTCACTCTTATGTTATACAATGGTTAGCATACTTTATACATTGATATATGTGTGTGTGTATGTACTCTAATATAATTCTCTTAAACAAAAGTGCTAGCTAATGCTTTAGTTGTAATTTTTAAAGTAGACTAATTACAATTAATGATTTTTTTCAACTGGAGATTGGGAACACGGTTTTAAAAATTAATATTCATTGAGAACTTGGCTGGCTTAGCTTGTAGAGCATGCAACTCAATCTCAGGGTTGTGAGTTTGAGCCACATGTTGGATAAAGTGTTTTTTAAAAAGTAAAAAATTAAAAAAAAAAAATTAAAAAAAAAAAAAAAAAAAAAAAAAAAGTAAAAAATTAATATTGCATTTCATGCCCTTATCCTTGGAACCTGTTCTGTAACTCTGGAGTAAGACCTGTATATACATTTGGAAAGATCTTGAGATGATTCAGTTGCCTTTTTTTTTTTTTTTTTTTTAAGATTTATGTATTTATTGAGAGGCGGGGGTACATAAGCAGAGGGAGGAGCAAAGGAAGAGGGAGAGGGAAGGAATCTCAAACAGACTCCCCAGTGAGTCTGAAGCCTGCTGTTGGGCTCCATCTCACAGCCCTGAGATCTTGACCTGAGATGAAACCAAGAATGAGACAGTCAACTGAGCTACCTGCATATCTACAGATTTGCCTTTGATAGGCTTCCTTATTGGACCATTTGTTGCAGTTTGAAGAAAAGAACCAATTTGACTGTCAGTCTTCTGTTCATTAAGTGAGAGTGCCATCTAGTGGAGGATAGACTTTTAAACTGATAGAAGTTTTTCAGACTTTAGAAGAATTTGCAGAAGGAATTATCTCCTGTGCTTTTAAGTTCTCCAAAAGTTGATGGCATTAAAAAGTGAGAACTTGGGGATCCCTGGGTGGCTCAGTGGTTTAGCACCTGCCTTTGGCCCAGGGCGCGATCCTGGAGTCCCAGGATCCAGTCCTGCATTGGGCTCCCGGCATGGAGCCTGCTTCTCCTTCTGCCTGTGTCTCTGCCCCTCTCTCTCTCTCTCTCTCTCTCTCTCTCTCTCTCTCTCTGTCTCTCTCTGTCTCTCATGAATAAATAAATATATCTTAAAAAAATAAATTTCTAAAAAAAGTGAGAACTTGTTGTAAGATATAAGAAGAAGGAAGGGGACACCTGAGTGGCTCAGTGGTTGAACGTCTGCCTTTGGCTCAGGGCGTGTGATCCTGGGGCCCCGGGATCATCAGGCTTCCTTCATGGAGCCTGCTTCTCCTCTGCCTATGTCTCTGCCTCTCTCTCTCTCTCTCTCTCTCTCTCTCTCTCTCTCTGTCTCTCTCTGTCTCTCATGAATAAATAAATATATCTTAAAAAAATAAATTTCTAAAAAAAGTGAGAACTTGTTGTAAGATATAAGAAGAAGGAAGGGGACACCTGAGTGGCTCAGTGGTTGAACGTCTGCCTTTGGCTCAGGGCGTGTGATCCTGGGGCCCCGGGATCATCAGGCTTCCTTCATGGAGCCTGCTTCTCCTCTGCCTATGTCTCTGCCTCTCTCTCTATCTGTGTCTTTCATGAAGAAATAAATAAAATCTTAAAAGAAAAGAAGAGGACATAGTTTTGCAGGAGAGTAGCAAGCACATAATAGTTGCTTAATATATGGTAGCTACTACTATTATTTTCATTCTTCTTACATGGAAGGTAATGATCAAGTGAAATAATGAAATAGGAGCTGCTCTAACAAATATTTGTTATATACACGTAAAGTTTTATTAATTGCTTTTTGACTATATAATAATACACAGGATTGCAAATTTCATCTTGTCTTTACCCTACCACTCAGGACCTACACTGAATTTCCAACAAAATCTGTTACCCATTTCTAGTGTATCCTTCCTCTGAAACATTATAAGTTATAACATATATCTCTAACCCTTACAACATTCATTTATTTAACAAATATAGTGTGGCTGCTGTGTTCCTGATGCTATTCTAGGCAGGATAAGCAGTGAACAACGTAGATGACAAGCCCCTCCCTTGTATTTAATGTAGGGTAAGCGCATATTTTGTGTATTCTACATCTTGCTTTTTTCATCTCTTTTAAATCTATGAATTTCCTGTTAGGACTACTGTAGGTGCATCCCACAAATTTTTTGTTCAGCTCCAAATATTACTCTGTAATCTCTGCTTTGATGAGTGAATTATTTAGAAGTGTGTTTAATTTCTAAGCATTTGGAAATTTTTTTGGTATCTTTCTGTTACTGATTTATGGTTTAATTTGATCGATTTCATAGGACATACTGTATATGTTGTCACTACATTAAATTTGTTCACACTTGTTTCATGGTCCAGAATATGGTTCTTTTTTGTTGAAATGTTCCACATTCATCATATAAATGAATGTGTATTCTGCTATTGTTGAATTGCTGTCACATAATTGTCAATTGAGTCAAATTGGTTGATAATATGACTCAGATCTTTTAAGTGTTTATTATTTTAAGTTTACCTGTTCTATTAACTATTTAAAGAAGAATAATGCAGTTTCTACCTATAGTTCGGGAGTTGTTTCTCATTTCATTCTGTCAGTTTTTGCTTCAGATAGTTTTATGTGGTTGTTAGGTGCATGCACATTAGAATTGTTACATGTTACTGATAGTTTGGCTTCTTTATCATTATTGTTCTTTGTCCCTGATATTATTTTTGGTTCTTTACTCTACCATTTTTCTAATTAATTCTGTACTATTCCAGATGTGTTCTAAACATTTATAAACAGATTGGAGTGTGTGTTCCTTTTGCCTTCTCCTAGACTATTGCATGTTAGATAATAATTAATATAAATCTTCCCTTTAATAAGTTATGAAATATAACATGCACAGAAGATTGCATAAACTTATAGACACAGTGTAAGAAATAGTTATATAATGAACACCTGTATCAAAATATAGAAAGCAGCTGTCAAGTATCTTTTCAACTTTCTCAGATATCTGTATATACTACCTTCGCCTTCAAATGTCTTTCTTATATATCTTTTCAAGTATCTCTTAACATCTTTTTATTCTATCTATTAGAACTTCTTTCTGACCACAGAGAGGTTACCACTCTTCTGACCTCTGTGGTAATCATTCACATACTTTCTGTATGTTTTTGCCACTTATATTTACATTCCAAACCAGTATAGTTTGTATATTTTCCAGTTTTTGAGATTTATATAAATGTAATCAAAACCTGAGTATCTTTTTGTGTAAAGAAATAGCTTTTTGCATACTTCACTAAGTCATGTTTATAACATTCATCAATATTGCCAGTGTGGATAATTTGTTCATCTTCGTTTCTGTATATTCTATTGTATAGATTCTGTTCATTTCTGTATATTCTGTTGTGTTGATTATTCTGTACTTGATGGACACTGGATCATTTCTAGTTCTTTTACCATGACAAATAATAGTGCTGTCATATACAGGTACATGTATACTGTTACACTTAAGCATGCTTTTCTACATCTATATTTAGAATTAGAATTGCCAGATAACAAGGTGTGCTGCTCTTGTGCTTTACTAGATAATGCCAAACTTCTCCAAAGTAGTAAAATTTTTCTTTATTGTTCCATAGACTTGTCAACGCTGGACATTGTATGACTAGCCACTCCACTAGTCAGTAGTACTTTCTATTTGTGTTTGAATTACTAGTGAAGTTCACCATCTCTATATGTGATTATTGGCTCTTTGGATTTCCTGTTTTGTGGAGTAATTCTGTATAATTCTTTGTCCATTTTCCTTTGGATTGCCTGTGTTTTCTTAATGATTATTCTTTGTGGGAGGTAAAGATAGGTGTGTGTTTGATATCTTTTCAGACTCTGACTTTTTAATTCTTTTTATGTTTTTAGATGAGCAGAGGTTCTGAATTTTAATTTCCTTAGACAGTTGTGGGAATAAAAATTGTCAGTCGTTCTAAGGCAGTTTAATGATAACGGATCAAAATCTTATATGTGCATGTCCTTTAATCCAGAAATCCTGCTTTAAAGAAATTTATCTTAGCCAAAGATGTGAAACATTGAAAAGATGTCTTTGTGTGTGTACATTTACATGTATTTTTTTCTTACCCATTCTATAGTAAATAAATGCAAAGTATACAGGTATTCTTGTTGCTTGATATCTCAAGCACCTTACCAAGTGTGTAATTGTAATATGTCTCAGTCATTGTAGAACTGTCAGTAAGAAAGTATGTTACCCAAAAGGATTTTACAGTTTTTAAAATCTCAGTAACTTCATTATCACATTCATTAGTACTGGCACATTTTAAGTTGAAAGAGTCAAGGGATAGACTGGGGAATCATTGAAAAAACTATACAGTTCAGGTTTTCAGCGTATACGGCTATAATAAATATAATGGTGAAATAGAGGTTACATGATATCCTGTAAAAACTAAAGTTTTGTACATTTTTAGCGAAGAGCACTGTAGATTAGGAGAAAATGCTTATCTAAGTACTTTTTTGATATCTCTAGAGCAGTGGTTTTCAGTGGCGAAGGGCATCCAGTTTCACCCACCTAGGGATATTTGGGCATTGGGAAATGTCTGGAAACATCTTAGGTTTCTACAGCAGGCAGTTAGGGATGAATTAGGGATGAGAAAGAGTGCTGGTGGCCTTTGGTAGGTAGAAGCCAGGGGTACTGCTGAACATCGTACAATGAACAGGATTGCCTCTATGATAAAATACTATCTGGCCCAAATATCAGTAGTGCCATGGTTGAGAAACCCTGCTCTAAAGTTCTTATTTATATGCATTGATAATAACTTCTAAATAAGGTCATATTATAAAGGACCCCTGACCTACTATGAGACATCAAGGAAGATTTTCCTTAAAAGATGTCATCATTAAAAATATGTTTTGTCACACAGATATACAATAGATATATACAATAGATACTTCCTTAACCAGTCTGCATTTAATTCATCGAATTAATGATGTTCTGCATTCTTTATAATGTGCAGGATTCAATGACTAAACACTTAAAGCTGATAAATTACCTTTGGTGTGCTGCTCCTCTTTTGCTCCTAATAGTTACATGTTTACCAAGAGCTTATTGTGTTTGTTTCCCTGCTTCTTTATATATTATCAGTTAATATTAACATAGACTGTTGAACAAGATCATAAAAAAGATACTTGTTGAATAAAGAAGTGAGTAAAATATTCGTGACAGACTAGAAGTGGGAAGCAGAGGATTAAAGAATTCAGAGATTCTCCACTTGGCAAGATACCTTTAGATTCTTTTTTAAAATAACCAAAACTGGAAATTACATGGAATCCGTTGAGTATGATTTCTACAAGGAAGATTGTGAAGATCTTAATTCATACATTCAGTCTTAAAGGGTATTAGTAAACAAATCTACATTTATTTGTATTTTTTTCTTAAAACGTATTGTTTTCAACTAACAACTAACTACTAACTAGTAGTCCTGATCAGTTATATCTACAGTAAATTTTACAGAATTGAGAGTAGTATTGGAAAAAACTATCATGAAATACTTATGCTTCAGAAATATACTAAAAATTGGTTTTAGATTTTGTAGCCTTGCTTATTTGTTAGAAGTAATCTTTTATTTTTATCTTTATATAAATTCAGTAATCGAGTATTTGTCACTCTTTTTATTTGTAACTTTCTTCTGCCTCTTTTTTGTCTCATTAATTCTGCCTGAGAGTATATCAGTAACTCACTTATTCATACTAAAAAAAAATAAAAAGTAGGGAAAACCTTATACTGAAGGTATCATTTATCATTAGTCTTTTATCATTAATTTATTCCAAGAAGATATGAGAAGACATTTTAAAAATAAGGTTCCCATTTCAGTGAGTAATGTTAATGTCTCTGTCCCTGATTTGATCCAATGTGTTCCTTTTGTAGTAATTAATTTTTGAAGTATAAATGAAAATTTTAATTTTAAAAAGTAAATGTCACTTTGGAAAGAAGAGTGCCCCATGAGCATCATGGGAGAAAATATTGGGTATAATTCTCTTCCAGATGGCACCCCTACAGGTGAGGCAGCAGCCTGTGAAATTACAGTCTGAATTACACTGCAGATGAGCTGGGCATTTGGAGCATCGCCTTCTGATATCAGTAATAAATGACTTGGTTCAGAACCAAGGACAGTTCCCAGGAAATGAAAGGCTATTCTATCTCTTAGGGAGCCTATAGTAAAATGAAGTTTAGCAAAGTGGAAAGTTGAGAGAAAGGACAACAGCAGTACATATATGAATCTCTTCATCTGCTCATATTTTAAGCTAGATGTATTAATTTATCTCACAGATGTCATATATTGATTCTACATATATTCTAATATTTGCATTGTTTTTCTAAACTGATAATTTTCATAATGGATGGTGGCTAAGAGCCGGTTGGAAACTAAGCTATCACTCTGAAATATTATGAATCATATACCTATTATAAATTCTAATCTTGTTTAATATGCTTTATGAGAAATTTTTCATTTCAGAACATTTGAGTCCTTAATTCCAAAGGTGGTATAATACAAATACTAAATCTTATTTTCAATTAGGTAAATCAATTTAAGAAGCAACATAGTATAGTTATTCAGAACATGACTGTAGTTATACATAAGACCAAGGTTCAGATTCTAAGTCATTCAACTATTTTTGTGATTATGAGCTGTTTTTTTAAAATACTGTGGTTTTAAGCTATTGAACGTTTGTAGGGATCCCTGGGTGGCACAGCGGTTTGGCACCTGCCTTTAGCCCAGGGCGCGATCCTGGAGACCCGGGATCGAATCCCACGTCGGGCTCCCGGTGCATGGAGCCTGCTTCTCCCTCTGCCTGTGTCTCTGCCTCTCTCTCTCTCTCTGTCTGTGTGTGTGTGTGTGTGTGTGTGTGTGTCTGTAATAAATAAATTTAAAATAATAATAATAATAATAATAATAAATTAACGTTTGTAAACCTTAATTTCCTTATCAGTTAAGTGGAAATAACAAAGTGCTTTAGAGAAGAAATAAAAGTTAATCCTTGTAAAGATACTTAATACAATAAAACTCAACAGTTATCACTACTATATGAGAATTTTAATTTTAAAAAACAAAACAGCATTTAAAAATAAGTTTTAGGGGCATCTGGGTGGTTCAGTAGGGTAAGCATCCAACTCTAGATCTCAGCTCAGGCAGATCTTCTTCTCGTGGTTTTGAGTTCAGGACCCACATTGGGCTCCATGGAGCCTATTTTAAATAAGAGGGGGAGAGGTTCTTAAAATAACCAGCTTTATTTTGTCCCAGAAAAATAACAAAAGGCAGGTGCTGTTTGATTTTAACAAATATGATGATGTGTGATATTAGTAATTCTTATTCTTGTATTCATTCAGAAATTTCTTAATAAGTTCCTGCTTCTTCCTCATACTCTCCTCCCCACTCTCCACTCCCCCCACCCCCATGTTCATGCTTTCTCTCAAATAAATAAAATCTCTAAAAAGAAAGAGAAAGGCACTCCTCTGAGACTTAAATACAGGAGTGCACCTTTTTCATCACTATACTATTAGTACTGACCATAGCACCAGTTTAAAATATGTTGCAATTTAATCTCTGGGTGGTTAATAATAACTTTATCATAAATACAGTAAATAAGCATGTTGTTAGAAGGAGCTACTTTAAAAAAATTTTTTTTAAAGATTTTATTTATTCATGAGAGACAGAGGCAGAGACACAGGTAGAGGAAGAAGCAGGCTCCATGCAGGGAACCCTGACATGGGTGGGACTCCATCCCAGGTCTCCAGGATCATGCCCCAGACCAAAAGCGACACCAAACTGCTGAGCCACCCGGCCCGCCCAAGAAGGAGCTACTTTTAATTACTGATGGAAAGGCTTTTAGTTTATTTGTAGTACATGGAAGTAAGACAGAGTTTAGACATAGGAAGCAAAACACTTAGATTTTTTGCCAACTGCTGTGAAAGTTAATATTAGAAACTGTTGACACAGTGCCAAGTCAGTGACAAACTAATTTTTTTTTTTTTTGCCTCCTTCCAAAGAAGACTGGACTATAATGAATTCTTAGTTTGTATCAAAATATGAATTAATTTAACTTTATTTTAATGTTTTAACATGCGGTAATCTTGCAAATAGGGACTGTTTTTTCCCCAATCTATTAACATGTTTTACCAGCTGATCTTTTTTTCTTTGTGTGTGCACACATATACATAGTTTTGGCTAGTCTGAGAAAAGATAGAAGACTTCTCTTTTGGGGCGCCTGGGTAGCTCAGCGAGTGAGCATCTGCCTTCCACTCAGGGCATGATCCCAGGTCCAGGGATCGAGTCCCACATCAGGCTCCTTGTGAGGAGCCTGCTTCTCCCTCTGTCTATGTCTCTGCCTCTCTCTGTCTCTCATGAATAAATAAATAAAAATCTTAAAAAAAAAACTTCTCTTTTAATAATTGCTTGGGATCAATTAAAATACACTTTAATCAACAGATGAATGCTTATTTATAAGTAGTAGTGTGCAGAGATCTAAATGAATTAGGTCAGATTGCTAAAGATTTCTTACTGACTTCCAGAAGTTCCTTGTTGTTTCAGTATACAGATGATATTAATAGTGAACAAACTTGTAAGAGTAGACATACTGCTAAGATACTCTAACCAGAAGAATAGCTTCCACCAAATCCTTAATTTTCCTACTATAAACAAATTAATAAAAGGGCTTTGTTGCTAAATCTTTCTTTTGTAGGCAAGTATTTTCTTCTCACTGAATTGCTGTGTTGCTGGGAATGGGTAAACCT
This sequence comes from Vulpes lagopus, assembly GCF_018345385.1. Lineage (NCBI taxonomy): Eukaryota > Metazoa > Chordata > Mammalia > Carnivora > Canidae > Vulpes > Vulpes lagopus. Next base: position 7,409,595 of record NC_054838.1, on the reverse strand, counting down.
CAGTGTAGACTTGCTAGTGGTAGTTTAATTAGGTTTTTTAAAGTGATTGAAGCTTGTGAGCTGTAATTGTCTATAAATTTAAATCTGCTGTTAATCTCTCTTGAAAATTATCCATCCCAGGTTTGTAGGCTTTTCTTCTCCTAGAGACCCCTTTAAAAAGTCTTTGTTCATGTGGTTATAGAGTATTCCATTTATCCTGTAAAAACAGTTTATTGTACACAGAACAAATGAGTAAATGAGAACAGTTTTTATTTAGAATGCAGTCATTAGGGCAGAATTCGTGTTGGTTCATTCTAAGCTTTAAGAAAGTGTTTTATGTGCTAAGCACTGTGCTGAGTACTTGACTTTTCCTGCTGCTCTGGGTAGTTGAGGGGTAGGCTCTAGAAGGAGAAAGATTGACTCAAGCGGTCATTGAGCTCTCACTCACGATAGCGGTAGTGGTAAATTTTCTTTTCACCTGTGCTATGATTATCTTTCTTGGTAGAGGATTCATTACTGGTCTCTAAAATCTGGAGTACTCCAGGGGTTTATTTCATGAACATAGAACACTAGTTGTGCAAGACATTGATAGGTATAAAATAGGGGGGAAAGGAGGTTTATAGTCAAAAAGTGGGTGGCATATAGTTAAGATTTATTCATTAGTCCTCTTTACCATAGTCCTCTCTACCATGACACTTGCCAGAACTATTAATGTGCTAATAATGTGCGTTATGAATCTCAAGACGAGGGTAAAGCATCCCGTGTTTCTTAAAGATTCCCTCCTTTCCTTGTTTTGTTTAGTTTTGTTTGTTTTAACAAAAAAGAAAGTCATTGGGCAGGAAGCTCTTTGAGAAATGTTGTTCTAGTCTAAGGTTTCTTAACCTTAGCCCTATCAACATTGGGGGCTGGACAGTTCTTTTTTGGAGCTTTCTGTGCATTTGTAGGATGTTTATCAGCATCTCTTGGCTTTACCTTACTAGATGCCGATAGCACCCTCCTCTCCCCCCCCCCCCCCGAGTTGTGACAGTCAAAAATGACATTAGATATAGCCAGATGTCCTCCAGGGGGCAAAATCTGGTTGAGAACCAATGTTTAGATTAATATTGCAATATTCCAGGGAGTTATAGGATACATTAGCAATTTCTGTCTCCGGTTTTCCTTTTAATAAGGAAGAAACAATTGTCTAGAAAGTGGAAGTACAGATTAAGAAGGTTTAGTACATTTGACTGTAATAAACTTTCTGGGTCCATTTTATACCCAGGCCTGATTTTTTAAGGGTACTTGGAAAATTTAATGCAAAAAGTAATTTCAGACTTTGCAGAAAATTATATGGCAGAGACAAAAAAAAACACACCTTTTATAAAAAGAGTAGCCCAGATATTTACATTGATGTACTTATGAGGATATTGATTCTATATTTCTAAAATACTTTTTTATGTTTTTTATGCAGGGCTATTTTCTTCTTTTTGAATCTATGTTAGATTCTGTCCTTTATGCAAAGAACAAGTACTTGGCAAAAGGAGGATCGGGTGAGTATAAAATTCTAGTTTTAATAATGTAATTTTAGTCTGGCAGAACCAAGTGAACCTTTGGATTTCAAATAAACTATGCATGACTGAGAAAGTTCCCAATAGAAATGAAAGATGTTTGCATTAGATGAAGCTTGAAGACAGTCGTTTACTATATTGTTGATAGTAGAACATTATAGAAGATATGCCGGACTCCCAAGTTAATGGTATTTTCAAGAATGCTTTGTATAAAAATACTAATGGTAGTACTAGCTTTGGAAGCTATTTGATGTTGAAATCAAAATCTAACAAACTCCTTTTGATTTTTAATCCTTATGACATTTAGTTCTCTGTTTTTTCTTTTCTTTTTTTTTTATTGTTCAGTAGAGTATCTCATACTAGGTTGGAAATGACCTACTTCACTGGAAAATTTTCCATGACTTCACTACATACATAAAACTATCATCTCTATGATTTAATAAGAACCTTTAAAAAGGGACTGATTTCTACTAAGTTTATAAAGTGCAGCATACCCAATCAGTATTTTTATACTGGATTATCAGTATTTTTATTGGATACCAATAAAATGAAATGCACCAAAAATATAAAAGCTTTTTCATGTTAATTCTGTATATCGGAGTAAGATGGTGTTTTTATAACCCATCTGCTACAAACAGTTTCAGGGCAGGGATTATGTTTTGTCCATCTTTGACTCTTCAACAAGCTCTACTGCTCCTGGAACACAGAGCATCATGTAAGATTATTGAATCAAATCATTAAAACTGAATTGAATAGCATCTGTCTCCCTTCATTCACCTCTCCCTGCACCTTCACTTTCTCAAAGCTTCAAGATCAATAAATAGTTTCTGTAGTCAGAGTAGAGTTGATAAAATTGTTATGTAAAGGGGGGGCCTGGGTGGCTCAGTCGGTTGAGCAGTTGAGTGCCTTCAGCTCAGGTCCTGGGATCCAGCCCACAGTGGGCTCCCTGCTCAGTGGGGAGTTGGCTTCTCCCTCTCTGCCCCTCCCCTCCGCTCATGTTCTCTCTCTCCCTGTCTCAAACAGATAAATAAAATCTTTAAAATAAAATTGTTATGTAAAAAAAGTAGGTGAAAATGAGACATTTTGAACTACTGATATAAAGCACTTGATCACGGTTGTGCCTCCTGCCCATCCATATTCTGTGAAATCACTTTGGCAATTATGGTACAGTAAAAATCAGTGAGGCCAAAACATAAAGCACAGAAAATTCTCCAGTATAATAGAATTCCTTTGTAATAGCTTTTAAATGGTTTGCCTTTCTTTTGCAAAATAACTCATTTGTTTTATCACTACATTTTCTGCAAGCATTTCACGATGTGTTCCTGATCTCTGACATGAACCTGGCTAGAATTTTTAGATAAATATACTTTACTCTGTAGAAGTTGGCTATATTTTTCTATAATTGCAGTGGTTTTTTTTTTAAATGACTGTTCTACTTAATGACTGAAACTAATATTATCTACCATTTGTTGATTGTCTACTAGCTGCCAAATACTATGCTTTTATTTACATTATTACGTGTGTAATCCTCACAACAGCCCTTTAAATTTGAGAAACAAAGGCGTCCTAGAGGACACATATTAATGATCAAGCCTTGAATGTTTTTTTTTTTTTTAACTGAGATCTGCCAATTCCAATATTTGTTTTCTTTTCTGTATTCCTTTTTTTTGTTTCCCTACTAAAGCACTTTATTGAGTCTGATTCTTGCCTTGAAGTTCTAGGGAAGATTCAGGAAACTGTTTCCATACCTCCCTGAATGCTATTCGTTGATCTTACTGAAGGACTGACAGCAACTTAATACATTTAAATTGAATTCTCGATGAAATTCATCAAGAATTTACAGCATGGGGGATCCCTGGGTGGCTCAGCGGTTTAGCCCCTGCCTTCGGCCCAAGGTGTGATCCTGGAGTCCCGGGATCAAGTCCCACATCGGGCTCCCTGCATGGAGCCTGCTTCTCCCTCTGCCTGTGTCTCTGCCTCTCTCTCACACATCTCTGTGTTTCTCATGAATAAATAAATAAAATCTTTTTAAAAAAAAAGAACTTACAGCATGAAAATAATGAGGTTATCGTTGGTGGAAGAGTAGCAGAGTATTTCGCCTCACCAGGGATGAAGTGGAGACTCTTAAGTCTAGTTCTTTTCATATTTTTACATAGCTAGTACTAGCACTGAGGTAATCTGGAGGTGTATTGAAGAGAGGTCAGCATTTAACTGCCTAAGCAGTGCTATTGAATGTTGATTGTTAACAAAATTAAGAGAAAAGAAGGAAAAGGCAGAAATGAGTAATGTGAAGTATCCTAGTTAGCTTATTTTGTGTTTGAGTATCCATTGAATATTAATCAGTCATCTAGGGGCTCGTTTTTCTGTTGCAAAGTTTTCTTTGTTTTTCTGAAACAAAGATTTAAGTAGTTAGTGCAAAGATTTTAGAAAGAATGACTGAAATATGAGAGAGGGAAATATTGAAGATTCATATAGAAGCATGAAAGAACCACAATTGATATTTTTACATGAATTTAGGTTCAATTTATGTCTCACTATATATACAATGGTATGGAGGAAGTCCTTCATAAAACATAGCCAAAATATTTGTTCTCCCTGTTTTCACCAAGCATATTTGCAGTATTTTGGAGGTATTCATTTACTCCTATTACTACTAATAAAAATAGTTTTATAAAGTTACTGAAAATGTATATACTAAAGATTGCTTCTACTATGTTTAGCTTAGATTTTCTAAGCACTAGTTGTGTTCAGTAATTATAGTGTTTTACATTCAGCTAGCCTATAGATGAAGAGGAAAACTAAGAAAAGGATTTGCTGTGGGTGGGCAAATGGGTTAAATAAGTACTGGGTATAAGGAGGGGCACTTGTGATGACCACTGGGGTGTTATAAGTAAGTGATAATCACAAATTTCTATACCTAAAACTAATATTGCATTGTATGTTAACTAGCTGGAATTTAAGTTAAAAATTGGAGGGAATAGAACATCGTAAAAGAATGATGTTCTGTGACCTATACATATTTTTATAACTAAAATTAAGACAAAAACAAATTATGTTTTAGGATGACTACATAGAATGTAAATACTTTACACCCTAACAATGTCAAATAATACATCTTACAAAACTTGGAAAGAGAATGCAGAAGGCAGATGGGAAAAAGTGTATATACTTGAGTTGCATTATCTTTAATAGCAGGAATACATGGAATCTCATTTAAAGCTGACAAGTCAAGTAAAAGAATTATAAGCACATTTAGCACTACAAAGTTAATATTAAAATAATATTTTTGACTAAAATTTAGTGGTGAGGCTTGTGATGATAAATTCTGTCTATATCTTGATTTTGGTGGTGATTACATGGCATATGTGTTTGTCAAATCACATAGAATTATACAATGAAAAGGCCAAAAAGGGTGAATTTTATTATTGCATATAAATTAAACCTTAATAACAGTGACATTTTAAAAAAGTGAAGTGCCATTTCCTACCTTCAAGGCCATTGAACTATGACAGGGTTTGATTTCTAACTTTTCCAAAAAACATATTAAAGCTGTGTACTGGGGATCCCTGGGTGGTGCAGTGGTTTGGCGCCTGCCTTTGGCCCAGGGTGCGATCCTGGAGACCCAGGATCAAATCCCACATCGGGCTCCTGGTGCATGGAGCCTGCTTATGTCTCTGCCTCTCTCTCTCTCTCTGTGTGACTATCATAAATAAATAAAAATTTTAAAAAAAAAAGCTGTGTACTAACTCTGTGACCACCTCAATGTTTGCTGCACATATTATCAATACATATTTGAATTTAAAAGAATACGAGAAAAGGGAAGGGGAGGAATAAATAAATATACTAATTTTATCATTAGACATGATAGGAGATTAATAAATAGTGTTTAAAATAGAGAACTAAAGGTATTCTATAATGTAATTACAAAGTTAGCTACTAAAACAAAAACACAAAACTTCCTAAATATAAGAACTAATACTTACGAAAAAGTCAAAATGACCATGTAGTGGAAATACTTAAACACAAAAGAAAACAAAAACTACAGATACAGAAAAGATAACATAAAATGGTAGAGTATGACCAAAAAGTTTGTCATATCCACAAATGTGAATAGGTTAAACTCACCTACTCAGAGAAAAAAGAATTTGAGTTTGGATCACCAAAAAAACCCCTAATTCTGTATACTCTATAGAGGCACATCTAAAACAAAATTATTTGGAAATATTAAAAGGATAAAAAAAGATAGTTAAGTACATCCCCCAAAATGAAAGTAGCAGTCATAGTATTGACACCAGACAAGAGGGAATTGGAGCAAAATGTTATATAATCAATCATATGAGTAGGGCTTAGAGCTAAGGCATAAAATCATGCTCATATTCATATGGATGCTCAAAAGTTTTTGACAAAATACAGTTTACATTCTTGATTTTTTTCAATGAGAAGATACAAATAGACACTAACTTATATAATAAAGTATATTTATCTCAACTGAAAGTTTGTATCACGTTTAATGGGGAAATACTAAAAACATTTCCTCTGCAGGCAAAACAAGATTTGGATGACCACTATTATACCATTATTTAATATTTTACCAGAGGTACTAGTCAGTGCTATTAGAAAAGAGAAAGAACATAGAAGATAAATTAAAAAGGAGATAAAACGAATTCTATTGGTAGATTCTATGTTTCAAATCTAGGCACCTCAAGTGAATCAACTGAAAAGTGATAAATAATAAAAGAATTCAGTACATTATTGAGCTACAAAATAACAATTAGAAATAAGCAAAACTTATATGCAAACAGCTTTGCTGCTAAAAGACAGAAGGAAGATGAAATAAATGGAAAGATAGACCATGTTCTTATAAAAAGAATCAGTGCGATAAGGAAATCAGTTTTCCCAAAATTAATTTAAAATTTAGTGTAATCCAAAAACATTGACATTTGTTGACATTAGATGACAAGTACATGAGAGTTAATTATATTCTTTTGTTTTTTTGTGTGTGTATTTGATATTTTTATGGGATAAATTTTACAAAATTGTATAATTCTAACAGTTTGGTTGGTTTTTGTTTGTTTTTTTTTAATTAGAATTTTAAAATTTTAGTTGTAATGGCAAGGAAAATTGAGATAGAAGGGTACTAGGGTGAGAGAGCCAGGGACAGGAAGACTAGTGCTACCAAATATTAAAACACATATAGAGCCTCAATAATTAAAATGGTGTTCTTGAATGGACAGATAAATTGAACAGAATTGAGAATCCTGTTACAAGCCAAATAATACATGGCATCTAATATAATTAAGGAAATAATTTATTGTAGTAAATTATGTTGAGACAGTAAATTATGTGTATGGTATATAGCCCTCTGTGTTAAAAAAAAAAAACACAATAAACTATAAGGTAAAAAATCCACACACTGTAAATATTAAATGAGTCAAGGTTAAATGCAACAACAACAACAAAAAGGATAAAAAAACTGGAAGGAGACATAGGTGTATTTCCTTATAAACTTGAGGAGTGGGGCTGTCTAAATAAGAACTTGGATTCAGATGCCTTTATTGTTTGATACAATTGAATTGAAAGATTGATAAATTTTACTACATTTAAATAAATTTTTAAATGGCAGTATATGCCATATGCAAAGTCATATAAGAAGCACTGACTGAAAAAATTTAGTTTCTGTCACTGACATAAATCTAATCTCCTTAACACATAAATGGATCCTACAAGTAAAAAGACCACAAACCCAGTAGAAAATTGGGCAAGGAATTGAACGGAATCTCACAGAAAAGGAATACCAGTGACTCATAAAAATGTGCTCAGTCTCTGTTCTATTAAGAAAAATGTCCAATTTGAGGACTCTTTGTCCTACTCAAGGTTGCACAGAATGCTCCTGTGTTTTTCTTGAAGTCATAGCTTTGACATTTAGATCTGTGGTTCATTTCAAATTTTTGTGTATAGCGTGAGGTAAACATAGATACTATTATTTTCTTTTCTTTTCTTTTTTAAGATTTTATTTATTCATTCATGAGAGACAGAGAGAGAGTCAGAGACAGGCAGAGGGAGAAGCAGGCTCCATGCAGGGAGCCCGATGTGGGACTCGATCCCGGGTCTCCAGGATCACGCCCCGGGCTGAAGGCAGGCGCTAAACCACTGAGCCACCCAGGGATCCCGATACTACTGTTTTCTAGCTCTCTTTGTTGAAATGATTTCCTTTCCCATAAATTGCATGGCCTCATTGTTGAAAATTAATTGGCCATGTATGTGTGGATATGTTTTTGTATTCTGTTCATTTGATCTGTAAGTCTCTCTTCACCGATACCATACTGCCGGGCAGCCCGGGTGGCTCAGCGGTTTAGTGCTGCCTTCAGCCTGGGGAGGAGTGATTCTGGAGACTACATCCATACAACGCATAGTTACAAAGACAGTTCCTAACTCATTGTTTTCTGATCTCAACAGGGCCTTTTGTTAAAAATATGGATGTTCAGGCCCCACATCAGATCCTTTTGAACCAAAATGTAGGGGGAAAGCCTTATTTTAAGAATTTATTTATTTATTCATTTGTTTGGGTTGGGTTTTTTAAAGAATTTATTTAAAATATACATTTTCCTTTGTATCACTCAAAGTTATTGTTGGAAAAAAAATAGAAATCTATCTTGGGTATTTAACAGAGTAGAACTTTATTAAAAGGATAGATTAGATTATTAAAAGGATAGATAGGATAGATTATTAAGTTCTTGTGAGAGCTAGAAAACCAGGCTGGAAGGTATACAGCCAGGAATAACGTTCAGAATTATGTTACAGGACTGTTGTTTTGTTTTGTTTTGTTTTGTTTTGTTTTGTTTTGTTTTGTTTTGTTTTTTACAGGACTGGTTTAGACGTAATACCACTACGCTAATACAGGGCACTGTCTGACATGTCACATTGCTGATCTTAACAAACAGTAGACCTTGCTGCCTCTGAGAAGTAGCCAGACTTTTAGGTGCTTATCATTGGTGAACCTAGGTCAGGTGTGCATGCCTAACCTACAAGCGAGAGAGGGGAAGCAAGCTTCTGTCATTTTCAGCTTCTGTAGAGGGAAGCAGGCCCTGCCTTGTAACAGAGAATTTCTACAAGTAGTTCAGAGGGGGCAGCAAAATAGAGAGGGCGATATATAGGATGCATTCTTCACCAATAGATCTGTCTCTCCACAGTTTTGCATTGGAAACCTGATCTCTGCTACTAAGAAATTGCCTCTGTTGTAACGTCCCTATTTGCTTCTGTACCTTCCTAGCTATTTCCTTCTCTGTGGAAAGCTGAATTGTACAGCTTACTCACTGCTCCTTCATTTCTACTTGGTTGCTTTCCTTTTTAGTGTTTCTTTTCGCACCATGTACTTCCGTAACTCAGCTGGAATAAGTAAAGCTGAATGTTTCCATTTTCCTCGCTTTGCCCTGAAATGTTATTAATCTCCAATCTTTCTCAACCCTTTTCTCCTTCCTCTTTCTCTTTGAACAAGTGCTCATTTACCTTAGGAAAATGGAGTTCCTCTTTCCCTTTCTTCCATTTGAAAATCATAAAATGTAGCTTCATGCATAATGGAAAGCATATAGATTTTGCAATTAGACCTTAATGTTGAATCCCTTTGTCAGATACAGTAATAGTTACCCACTTAGCTGATTAAGACTGGTAACGTAAGCAAGTTACTTTACCGCTACTAATGTCAGTTTTCTTATCTGTAAAATGAGGATTATAATCTAGCTTAATAGAATCAAACAAAAATCTAAATGAGATGCTCGAAATGAAGTAGTTGCTCAATAAAGGTTAATCCCCCTTCTGAGTTACATCTGATAAACTGTAGATTTACAGTATAATGAGCTATAGCTAGTCAAATGAGATTAGTGTTAGGTTTATACCGTATAAAAATTTTGAAATGAATTTAAACATTGTGCTATGAAGACTTGACTTTCACATAATTTATCTTCGTATAATCAGCCACTGATCATGGTTCAAGTGCTTGGAGGTTTCCTTTAGTATTTCTATAATTCACTGTCTACTTCCTCATTTTCAAATCTGCATTTTTCACATTTGTTATTTTTGTTTGGTTCAGTGATCTTGCAGTAGTATCATTTTCTACTTTTTTTCATTACATAATTTCTCAGTAAAAATTGTAGCTATATTTTAGCCTAGCTAAGCTGGGTCTAGTCACTATTTATTTATAAGTTAATGATAGGACAGTGTTTCCAATTTCCAAATCAGAATTAATTTTTTTAAGATATTCTTATTATATAAGTTGGAAATTGATTTTTAAGCTTATCCAACTTTAGATATTTACTGACTTTGTAACTTGATAGTATACTTCCCTTTATATATATATCAATCATTTTGTCATTGACTGTTAGTTTACTAAAATCTTTCTCCATATCATTGATATATATTATGAGTAGAATAGTTTATTTTGACTTATCATCTCCTTTTGTTCTAAAACCTTTTTATTCTCTGGTTATTTATATACATGCAGTGATGCCATTGCTTACAAGGAATTGTTTCTTTATGCATCTCAGTCTTACCCTTTAGTGTCCAAAAGTTTGCGAGGCATTTCTAAGGGATAAAGGATTTCCCATCTTTATCTATTCACCATGTGAGCTGTTCTAGTGACAAATGAATTCTGGGCAGTGAATCGAGAAGGACACAGATGTCAAAGCCATGAATTTATAAATGGTCTGTTAAGAGGGTGCTTTGTCCAATCAGCGCTTTGTTAATTTCACCTACAAGAAGGAATAATTACTCAGTTTTGCTTCTATCTGGCAAAAAACAAATGACAAATGTGTCACAATGTGAAGGTAAAGGGTTAGTCAAGATTCTGGCAGGTGGCCCAAAATTTTAGCCAGCTGTGAGGAGGTGGATATGGAACTAAACTGACCTATAACACTGATTACAGGTCCTTTATGAATATTCATAGCTCTAACAAAGATAAAATTAATTTCATTTTTAAATGTTAACAAAAAACATTTTCTGTATCTTTGTGAAATATAATTACCTTGAAAAATACACCTCAACGCTAGAAAAAGTAAAATCATACCTCTTCCAGTTGCTTATTACAAAAATATTTTTAAACTTTTTAAAATTTATTTTAGTAGTAGCTTTTCGTTATGAAAAATTATCCCAGGGGATCCCAGGGGATCCCTGGGTGGCTCAGCGGTTTGGCGCCTGCCTTTGGCCCAGGGTGTGATCCTGGAGTCCCGGGATCGAGTCCCACGTCGGGCCCCCTGCATGGAGCCTGCTTCTCCCTCTGCCTGTGTCTCTGCCTCTCTTTCTCTCTCTCTCTCTCTATTATGAATAAATAAAATCTTTAAAAAGTAAAAAAAAAAAAAAAAAAGAAAAATCATCCTTATTTCTTAGTAGTAGTCCTAGTATATCATAGTGCTTGAATACAGAGCCAGAGGTCAGAAAACTTTTTCTACAAAATGCCGGACAATAGTATTTTCAGTTTTGTAAGCCATCTGGTCTCTGTCCCAACTACTCAACTTTGCCACTGGAACACAGTGCAGCGCTAGACCATAGGTAAGTAAGTGAGGGTGGCAGTGTTCCAGTTAAACTGTTTACAGAAACAGGCAGGGGACTGAATTTGACCCATGGGCCTTGTTTGCCAGCCCCTGATATAGAGAATAATGATTTTTTAAAAATTTTCACTAAGATTTTTCATGATTGAAATGGAAGAACTCTGAGCTATGTTAAGTGATTTGTATGTCTGTGCACATTGTAACTTTGAAGGATATTCAGTTTCCCATAGACTATAGTGTCGAAGTAGTACAATATGGTGGCTCTGATAATGACCTCCCTCATCCGTTTCTCCCACATCTCTATCAAGGGTATCCATATCTGGCCTGCTGCCTGTTTTTGTAGATAAAGTTTTATTGGAACATAGCCAAGCTCATTTATTTACTTATTGTCTGTAGCTGCTTTCACAGTTATAGGGGCAAAGATAAATAGTTTCAATAAAGACCATATGGCCCACAAAACCTGAAATAGTTACTTTATAGAAAAGGTGTGCTGATCCCTGATCTATACCCTTACTATATTCCTTTTTAAGGATGAAGTTCCAGGGGAAAATGTGGGAAACTTGTATGATTGTCATATTAAGTCCAACAAAGGATATCTAAAGAAGTTGCCAGATATCTAAAGTTGTTTTAGAATTCTGTTTCTTCTTCAGTGTTTCTCATCTAAGGATTTGGTTCAAGAAACTAAACATGCTTTCCTATAGCTGATACTCTTGCTGGATCAGCATAGTCAACAAACTAAATGCTTTGAAGAATTGATAATAGGAGTTAAAATACAGTCAAGAGGCTAACCATGGCTGAGGAAGAGGAGGAGAGCAGAAGTGACTCATGGTACACGGCAGCCAACTCTAGCATGGTGCAGCTATCACATCTGCCTCACGTGCCCCCTTTGGGAGGACTTGAGAAACTTCTTATCAGTGACATAGCACCAAGTATTTTTTCTGGGTATCTCACATGTCAGGCTTGAAAGGAGCAATAGATTTTATCATGGGCTTTATTTGGAAGATCATTTAGTCTTGCTGTCATTGAATAATAAATTCCTAAGGCTGTGGATAGAAATAAAGTTTGGGGGAAAGGGAGGCTTATTTTCTGCAATTTAAGTCTGAAGGCTAGTTAATCTTTTGTGCATTTCTTTGGTACATATATATTTACTTTTAGTTTAGTGATATAAGAAAATGTGATTTATATTTTAATTCATGAATCCCCTGAATCTTATTTGAAGGACAAAGTTAATTTTGTTATTTGTCAGAGAAAAAAATCAATATTTTTTTAATTTGGTGCTATACAGACTTTGTACCCTTATTATTAGAGTTGTTTCTTCCTGAATCGCTCTTTTCCCCTCGCTTCTCTTAACACTTACTCTGCTGGTATTCTTGCTTTGGTGGCCCCAGCTTCTCAGCCATTTATTATCAGCCTTCTTTTCTTCTATACATCCCTTAAATCCTGGTACTCATCATGTACTCTCCCTAGATGACTTGATGAGCTCCAATAACTTACATTTCCATTCATATGATCATGGTCCCAAGTTTATATCTTGAACCCAGATCATATCTTAAATTTCAGTCCCATCTATTCAGCAGCTTATTGGATATTTTTACCCATTTGTCCTATAAGCACTGAATTCTTACGTTCCTCTTGAATCTGCCCGTATTTATTCCCTAATGTAATGGTTAATACCACAGCCTTTTCAGCTGCTAAAACTGTTGTCCTTGACTCTTTCCTCTTCATCACCTCCACAGCCAACCAGTCCTGTGAGTTTTTCCTCCTTAAATGTCCCTTGAACAATGTGGGAGTTAAGGACATCAACTGCCCCACCTCCTGTGTGGTCAAAAGTCTATAACTTTTGACTCCCCAAAAACTTAACTACTAATAGCCTACTGTTGACTGGAAGCCTTACCAGTAACTTCAACAATCGATTAACACGTTTTGTATGTTGTATGTATTATATACTGTAGTCTTACAATAAAGTAAGCTAGAGAAAAGAAAATGTTATTAATAAAATCATAAGAAAGAGAAAATACATTTACAGTACTGTATTTATCCAAAAAAATTCCACGTATAAGTGAACCCGCGCAGTTCAAACCTGTGTTGCTCAAGGGTCAGCTGTATATATATCTCCCCCTTTCCATTCCCACAGCCGTTGTTCTACTTCAGGTCGCCTAGGTTATTACAACTATCTCTTATTTTGTCTTTGTCTTAATCTTGCATCTTCCCATTCATTCTTCACTTTTACTCCATCTGGCTTTTCCAAACCAAAATCTGATTGAGTTGTAACCCTATGTGAAATTGTTCACAGCCTTGTCATTATTAGAATAAAATCCAGTTTACTAACATGATTTACCCAGCCAAGGTTTCTCTGCTCCCTTCTTACCTTTCTAGCCTTATATCTCTTTCTCTCAAATTAAAGTGTATATAACTGTGACCCTATATGCACACTGCTCGCTCTGCCTAGAACACTCCCTCCCCTCTCCTAATTTATGTCGTCTTCAGTTCTTATAAAATACCCCGACACCCCTGCTATAGCCAAATATGAATTAGCTATTTTTGCTGTGAGCTCCCTCAGTACCTTTTACCTCCCCTTTTCTTAGTATATATTGTATCACAAATAATTGCCCATTTATTTGTCAAAATTGTCTAAATATAAGTTTCCTGAGAATAGGGACATGGACATGGATCCACAGTCTATACATCAGAAGAACTTACCTAGTACATACTTGATGCTATGATAAGCATTTCCTTTTTAATAAATAAGGAACCATAAAATTCCATCATGATGTTTTTACATGTCACATACCTTTTTAAGTGATTTGTCTCTTTCTACATGTTACAGAATAATGTACAAAGATTTATCTATCTTTTTAAAGTCAACATTTTGTAAGCTTAATACGAATAAATATGTTCATTTCAGGTTTATTTAATTGTGCCATCTTGTTTTAATTATTGTAATTGGAAACAATCATTGAAATCCTTATTTGAATCTTGCCATTACTGTAACAGAAATTTTTTTTTAAGAGGCTATTTAAAAGATAGGAGCTAGGTTATTTTCCCTCATCTACACCTCTTTTAATCTTTCACTGCTAGTAATTCATACCAATGATATTGGTACTTATTTTTAGCTAGTAATTCATACTGATGACTCTGGTATTTATATTTAGCCTTTAAAGAAATATATTTTGCCACAAAGGGAGATAATGGTAAATTGTTGGGTATTTTATCTGTTACAGTCTACCCTGATATTTGCACTATCAGCCTTGTAGCAGTAAGTGATATGAATAAACATGCTGATCGAATTGCATTTTGGGATAATGTCTATGGCTTCAACATGTCTTGTATGAAGAAAGCAGTTATTCCAGAAGCTGTTGTGGAAGTTTTAGATCCGCAGACTGTGATTTCAGATGCTTGTAGTATTAAGGTAGGGGTTTTTACTTTTATTTTCACAGAATTGCCAATTTTTTTTTGTTAGTTTTCATGTATGAATTCAGTATTTGAAATTAATATATTGATATTATATATTGCCTTCAAAACAGTGATTAGTCTTCCTATATTAACCACTCTAATGTACCTTAAGGTTACAATATTTACCAGTTGACTATATCATCCTTTGGAATCACTTCTCTTTGTATATCAAAGTTCCTTATACTGAGAGGTTTGAAGGCAAAAAATCCTGCTTCATCCACCACTTACCTGGCCTTATTCTAGTTTCTCATTTATAGCCATTTATAGCCAGAATATTCAGTCATATCATATATTCTGCACAGTTTAAAGTCTCACATTCAAGTTTCTTCTACCTTTTTAGATTAAGTAATTACAGTGAATTTGCCTATGCAACTAAAGCCCTACTCTTTTCAGATTTCTAAATTTAATTCCTTTTATATTTTAAAATCTTACTGTTCACCATGTCAGTCTAGTTTTATTGTGAATTTTGCTGTGTCAGATTTACATGGGATAGGTTAAATAACTTTGTAGTGAAAAGTCACTGCCTTTCTTAAAAATATCTTAATTTGTTTCAATTAGATAAATTTAGTTTGTTCAGTTTTAGGTTCAGAACATTGTCTCATTTTTGTAGTCACACTGTTACTTTTATAGCATCAATAATTATTCTCTACATAAAATATTCAATAAAGTATTTGTTAATGTTCTTAAAAGATAAAATATTTAAAGTTGGCATAGAATAATAAACATAAATGTTTCTCAACAAGA
Organism: Vulpes lagopus; assembly: GCF_018345385.1. Lineage (NCBI taxonomy): Eukaryota > Metazoa > Chordata > Mammalia > Carnivora > Canidae > Vulpes > Vulpes lagopus. The sequence continues at coordinate 7,394,333 of NC_054838.1, read as the reverse complement.
ACAAACTGGTTAAAATTGCATTCAGCCTTTAAGAAAAAAACTATAGCCTGGTTAATGATTATAGTACTGTATAGAGTGCTCTGGTACACTGATAGTAAGAGATTTATTTGTATTCTTTTGATTCTGGGTAGGAGTGTACAGTTAAAACCTCAGCTTCAAGGCTGTACAAAAAAGAGAGGGAGGGAGGGGCTAATTTTTCTCTCTAGTGCTCTCTTCGTGTAATGTTAAAAACTGCTATGAATAAATAGTTGAAATAGAAAATTTTAGACTGAAAACAAAGGTGTTTAAAAAGCACACATAACCTTCTGGTTTTTTTAAACATTAATCAATTATTTATTTGTTTGTTTAGGTAAATATATTTTGTTCCATGTTCCACAATCCTCTACAAATAAAAGGCAACCACATTGTAACTTCTTTAAATTTTTTTCAAGCTATTTAAAAGAGGATAATGCCCCTGGTATATAGTCCTATGGATTGTGTATGCTGTATCATAATCTACTCATGGCAAGTCCGGCCTTCATGGCCTTCTTTCTGGTCCTGATCCAACTGCCATGGTTGGTATCCATCTGCTCTCCATAGTGAAGTTAAGGAGGATGTGAACCAGGATAAAACAGGAAAATAAAGCTCTTTGGCCATTGTCTTCCTGAGTTGAATCTTTTTCATTGGTTTGACTCTTTGGTTTTAACTGTTAGGATTTTTCCTAATATCTAACTAACTTATCTTTGAATGCAATTACAGAAAGGAATTCTAAAATACCTTACCCTTTTCATTAGCTTATGTTTTCAAGTTGGAATTTCCTATAAAAATGTTGACTATTATCCTTGCATAATTTATAACAAATATGTACCACCAGTGGTATACAATATAATTTTAGTTAGAAAACAAGAATTTTATTTGAAAGTATCTTAATGTATCTTAGAACTTCAGCACATCAGAGCCATGATTTGATATATAATATTCTTACAAGAAGCCTAAGTAAAAAAATACTAATTTGGTTTAAACAGAAATCAACTAAATGATAATATTAGTAGCCTTTAAATTTGGAAACAACCCCAGAAGTGGGGTTTGAATGATTAAACAGTAATTCTTTTTGCATAAAAAAGGAGTAATATTTATCTGTTTGCTTTGGGTTCTGTTTTTGCTATTTTTACTAAATTCTTCTTTCACTCTTTTTTAATGGATAGCAAATAGATTGCCATACAACATCTGTCTCAGCTTTGGAGTTTTCTTCAGATTTTACCCTGCAAATTACAAAGACATCCATGTGCACGGTAAGCTGTTTCATTCACCTTTCACAAATCTCACTAGCAGTGCAGTTGATTGGCAGGCTAATGAATTAATTACCAGACTTGTGATAAATGAAAAAGACGATTGCCTGTGACAGTCTGTCTTTGCCTTTGTTAGACTATTGAACAGATCAGTTTTGACAGGTCAGTAGACTTCAAAAAAGTTAGTTTAGTTCGGAGGAGAAAGTATTAAGATACCATGTTTGCAAAATGATTTTTCTTTATAGAGTCTTCCTTATTGCCTCTCATGTAACCAGTTGAGAGCACTCATCTTTATCTTCACAGAGAAGTTCATGTCCTGCCCCTCCTAATAACTCTTAACACTCACTCAGTGTAGGTGTAAGTAAAATATGTCTACTTGGTATAATATTTTATATTCCTGTGTAAAACATAGTAAAGAAACTGATCATTTACCTTTCTTTAAAGAAGCATCCCGATGTAATAGGAAAAGTATGGGTGTTAGGAAAGTTCAACAAATCTGGATTCACATTTGGTTCTGCCACTCTCCAGTCTAAAATTATTTGCTCAAGTTGCCTAGGTAATCTGTACTTCAGGCTAATCAGCTCTTTAAGAAAAATGGTAATAATTTCTGTCTTGTAGACTATTTACACACATTAATTAGTTAAAATATGTGGATGCACCTACAAAGTAGCCAGAAATGTTAGGTTATTAAAATGTATTTGGGGATCTCCGGGTGGCTCAGCGGTTTAGCGCCTGCCTTCCGCCCAGGGTGTGATCCTGGGGGTCCCGGGATCAAGTCCCACATCAGGCTCCCTGCATGGAGCCTGCTTCTCCCTCTGCCTGTGTCTCTGCCTCTCTCTCTCTCTTTCTCTGTCTCTCATGAATAAGTAAATCGAATCTTTAAAAAAATAAAAAATAAAATGTTTTTAAATTTTTTCTTAAATAATTTCTAAATGTATGTTAGTACTAACATAGAAGACTCAGAATGTTAATAAAATGTGGACCTTAAGAAAGTATGAAGTTACATAGGTGGTACTGATATATTTTAAAAATTAACTATTTGGTTTTTGAAATATTAATTATACCTTAAAATACTAAAATTTTACTGAAAACTATATAGTCAACAACTCTGTGAAACAGATTATAGTCATGTTAATTTTTTTAAAAGATTTTATTCATTTATTCATAAGAGACACAGAGAGCGAGAGAAAGAGAGGCAGAGGGAGAACCAGGCTCCCTTGAAAAACAAAATTTCATTCTTCCCATTCATTTCTCCCAGATTTTCGAGTTGTACTTTTTAGTAATTGAAATGATTTGGTCAATTGAAATTACAGGCTAAAGACTTTAACTCTTAGATTTACTCTGTGTTTGATGTTAGTAATCCTTGAGAGTTAAAAAAAAAAAAAAAAAAGACCTCTTGATTAATGACAGTTGATCGATCTATAAGGGAATTAATTCTTAGACAGAAATTACCATATTACCAGTATTATTAAATATTATTTCAAATCTTCGTTCATTGTCTTTCACATGAATCAGAGTAAAGCCAATATAAAACTGTAGTGAAGACCTCAAAAGCTCTTTGTTTTTAATTATGCATTTTTTTTAATTTTAGGTCGACAAATGGATTTACTGAGTTTTTTTGAAATGTTCTTTATTTTTTGGGTTATTGGTCAGGGTTCTTAGTTTCAGACAGCAAAGCCCAAATCAGCTTGTTAAAAGCAAAAGGTGATTTACTAAAGAATTAAATAACATAATTCCAGACACATTGGGAGAGCTAAAGGAATAGACTATATTTTGAACTTCTACAAAACATTCTTAAACCACATCCTAGAACTAGCCTCCTACAAAGCTGCCTGTACCACTGCAGGCCCTGGAAATCCTAATGCCCTTGGTCCTCTTAGGTAAGTGGTAGGCACCACTGACAACCCCAGATGAAGAGAACTCTTGACTACCATCCTATTCCTATCCTCCCTTCCCAGGTCATGCTGTTCAGTTCTTCCTTATAGATCTTCGTTCATCACTTCTATTTGGCTGCACATAGATCATGTTGGCCCTAGCAATTAAAAAGTCTTAGGAAGGGGATCCCTGGTTGGCTTAGCAGTTTAGAGCTTGCCTTTGGCCCAGGGTGTGATCCTGGAGTCCTGGGAATGAGTCCCACATCCGGCTCCTTGCATGGAGCCTGCTTCTCCCTCTGCCTGTGTCTCTGCCTCTCTTTCTCTCTGTGTCTCTCATGAGTAAATAAATAAAATCTTAAAAAAAAAAAAAAGTCTTAGGAAGTAATTTCAGCTATTGTGTTAGGCCACAGAAAGAGTTTCATAATGCATATATAGAATTATTTTCTATTCCTGTTATTTGCCGTAGAGTATAAGAAGCTTTATGTTGAAAGACATTATACTTATCCTTTAATGATCTTGGTTTTATTCTGTATATTTAAAAAAATAAAATAGGGACGCCTGGTTGGCTCAGCGGTTGGGTGTCTGCTAGAGTGTGATCCTGGAGTCCTGGGATCGAGTCCCACATCGGGCTCCGTGCATGGAGCCTGCTTCTCCCTCTGCCTATGTCTCTGCCTCTCTCTATCATGAAAAAATAAATAAAAATCTTAAAAAAAAAAAAAGAAAGAAAACACCAAAAAAAGTGGTAAAGTCTGTTTAACACAAAGAATGTAATCAGGATTTTTGTATTAAAGAACGTATCAAATAGGTACTTGCTTCATTTGTTCCTGTATAGTCAGAGTTCCATAATAAAAATGAATCAAAAAGAAACTGTTATATTACTTGATATCTGTAAAGAGCCTTTTAAGTTTGTATTTTTATTCCCAACTTGCCTGAATGATTTTAATTATAAAAGTCTGAAAATGAAATAGTTCCGGGGTTTAGGAAGAAAGTGACAGAAGGTTGAAGTGAACTTGCAGTGTCTGATCACTACTGATAAACATACTTCTGTAACTTACCTTTGAGAGGAATATATAGTCTCAGACCATATTTATTGAATGTGTGCCTGGTACCAAACATACAGATTTTAGTACTTATTCAATGTTAACCCTTCTGAGATTATTCTGTAAAATAATTTGCCAATATAAATTGTCTTGGCGATAATGTCTCAGTCATTGAACACTGCAAGTCACATAATGTACTAATCACTTTAAAGTCATTTCATTTAGTCTTCTTAACTATTTGAAGAAAGTGCTAATCTTCCCATTTTAGGGGTAAAGAAAAATAAAATACTATGTCTTACTTGTGAAATATCCTGACCCCCTAAAAATCCCTTTAGTGGGATTGTACACACTATTAAAGGAAAATAAAAGAAGCTTACAAATGAGATATTCCAGGTGTGGAAGAAAGGAGGTAGCATGTTGCATTTGAAATAGATCTAAAAAATGGGATTCTTGGCCCATAGTGTAGCAGTTGTTGGTAGGGAGAGAGAAAGAGAGTTAATCAAAATGCACTCTTCCTCCGAGATAGGGCTGACAGATTTATGTGATAACATGTCACATATCCCATCCTCTTTGCTGCAGAGAAGAAGATCTTCAATTTTTTTTTTCTTCACATGTTCAGAGCAAATTTATTATTTGGTCAAGCACCTACATGTCTTAGGAACTTTCCCGGCATGCTTACCTAACAGGAGACTGACATAAGGTTCTGTGGTCTATAATGCCTTTATTACATTTTCATTATCTGTGAGTCCCAACTACCCATCCGTATCTACTCCAACTATCTTTTGCTCTTTGAGATGGTGCCAACTTCTTAAACTATTTTCCTACCAACCATCTGGAGCTATTATGCAAGCCTAGTCTCTAAGGCTACTTTTGAATAGATAGATTATTCGCCTGGTTACTTGGGAATAATCCACAACAAAGGTATTAAAAAGGATGAGTGCCTAATTGGAACTTTGTTTCTCCTTTATATTGTAAGAAGAATTAGTGAAAATACTAAAAAAAAGAAAAAAGAAAAAAATACAATGCCTGCCAAAGAGATGGAAAAGTTACTTTGGGGAGGAAGAGGTACGGCTTTTTTAGATAAAGAAAAATACCTACTTTTGTCCTGCTGAGTGCAGACCTTCAAATATATTAAATACTTTTTTCCTTGTGCTTAAAACTTGAATACACAGCCAAAAAGTAAGATGGATGATTTCTCTGAGTAGTTAAGCCCATTTTAAATATATGCATAACAATTTATTTCTAATGAGATTCTAGCCTAATTTGTATCCTAATTAAAATATTAGAGGAAATTGGATTTTTCAAAGTAACAAGATGCTAAGGACACCCCCTTTGCATTTAATTTCAAAAGCATGTGTGCTGTAGACTGATAGTGTTTTTAGATGGCTTTCTCAAGTTTCTTAGAACCGTTATTAGAAAACATCTTTTCAAAAAAAAAAAAAGAAAACATCTTTTCTTTGCAATCTTCACTACCAACACGGCACATACACACACCACAGAAGAAATTTGATAGAATTTTTAACGTAGTGTTTTGCATTAACAAACTTTTTTATGTTAAGCATGATATGATAATCATACATAAGTGTGTTAGATCTTGGTTAAAGGATTATTTTCCAGTGAATACTAGTAGCACATACATAGTTATTTTCTGAGCATTTTTTATGTGTCATGATATATTGACAGTTTAGGTCAAATTGCCTTTGTTTTTATGATGGGATATGAAGTTTAGTTGGCACCTAACTATCATAACAGCCTGCCTAACCTTGCAGTAAATGAGCAATACAGTCTATTATTATATGGAGAGTTGGTAAGAGTTCAAAAGCGGGTGGTTTAAAGCCATATAATTTAGAACTAATACATTTTATTTTGTGAGTTTTAGTTTATTTTTAATGTTATTTATGAAATTGTGTAATATTCCCCCTCCATGTTCCAGCAGCATTTATATTGTCATCTGTCATGCTTAAAGATACAGTCAGGCATCCTTTTTCATAACCCTACGTATACTTTAAATGACTTTTCATACTTCCTTTTGTATAAGAAATGAGTTGTTTACTGTGAAAATATTTAAGATGATTTTATCAGATTATATACTCAAAAAAGTCTGTGACAGGTAAAGAATTTTGATACATTAACTCTTAGAGCAATCATTTTTATATATTAATTTCAGCATTATTTTTTCTTTTATTCTACATCTCTGTTAGCATGTGCTGAAACAATGACTGGTACAACAGTGTTCAGTTTGTATAAACTTTCCTTAATATATTTTTAAACCTCATTTAATAGTGTTATTTTTCCCAGGGATTTTCATTTTATTACAGTTGCTAAATTAAATATGAGCCAATGGAGTAAATAAAAAACAGATTTAAAAAAAAAAATTTTTTTAATTTTTATTTATTTATGATAGTCACAGAGAGAGAGAGAGAGAGAGAGAGAGGCAGGCAGAGGGAGAAGCAGGCTCCATGCACCGGGAGCCCGATGTGGGATTCGATCCCGGGTCTCCAGGATCACGCCCTGGGCCAAAGGCAGGCGCCAAACCGCTGCACCACCCAGGGATCCCCAGATTTTTTTCTTTATATTTGTATTTAAAAACTTTTTACAATAAAATCTGTTGGATTTTATCAAAATACATTAATATGAGTACAGTGGCATTGAGAGGTATTTAATTTTTCCTCATAACTTTTAAAATCATTAATATAAGAATTTGTATCAATAGATAACTTCAGTTTGTTAAACAAATATTAAATACTGACTGTGTCCCAGGCACTTGTCTGAAATCTGTGCACAAATGTGCACACACGACACAAAAATCCCATTCTCTGTCCTGAAAAGGCACTCAAGTGAGAGGAGACAGGTGCTAAAAAAATTTCAGTATGAATATAAAATTATGACTATAGGTACACATACAAAGGTGTGGGAACAGGAGCACAAAAGAGGTATTTTCTGGAGGAAAATTGTAGTTGGTAATTAAATTTTATAGCCAAGGGATCCCTGGGTGGCGCAGCAGTTTGGCGCCTGCCTTTGGCCCAGGGCGCGATCCTGGAGACCCGGGATCGAATCCCACGTCGGGCTCCCGGTGCATGGAGCCTGCTTCTCCCTCTGCCTGTGTCTCTGCCTCTCTCTCTCTCTCTCTCTGTATGACTATCATAAATAAATAAAAATTTAAAAAAAAATAAAATAAAATAAATTTTATAGCCAAGATCCTCTGAGGAAGAAAAAAACAGTTTGCCCCTCAGAAAGATTTTATTTTAAATGGGGAAACCTGGGATCCCTGGGTGGCTTAGCAGTTTAGCACCTGCCTTCGGCCCAGGGCATGATCCTAGAGTCCTGGGATCAAGTCCCACATCGGGCTCCCTGCATGGAGCCTGCTTCTCCCTCTGCCTGTGTCTCTGCCCCTCTCTCTCTCTCTCTCCCTCTCTCTCTCTCTTTCTCTGTGTCTCTCATGAATAAATAAATAATATCTTTAAAAATTGTTTTAAAAAGAAAACAAATAAGGAAACCTGTTTCCAAGGATGAAAAAGTTGAAGGAAAAGACTGAAGTATAGTAGCCATTTAAAAAGTTCACTTTGGGATAATTTCTATTTACCTATTTTTTAATTCACTGGTCTTTTCTTCATCTGTCTTCCTTTTACTGTTAAGATAGCCCCTTAGTACTTTCATGTTAAATAACATGTTTTTCAGTTACAGAATTTCTATTTTCATTTTTTGAGCTATCATTCTTTTTTATTTTAACCAAATTGGTCAATATTTTTATTTAAATTTCTTAACATGTTTTTAATTGTTCTTTTAAGGTCTGTTGCTACTTCCCTAAGCCAACTGTAATTCTACTTCTGTTACCTTTTTTTTTTTAAGTTTTATTTATTTAAATAATCTCTATACCCAGTGTGGGGTTCAAATCACAACTCCAAGACCCAACCAAGAGTTGTGCACTTCCCTGACTGAGCCATCCAGGCGTCCCTGTTGCTTTTTTTCTTTTGATTTTGGGTCACATTTTCCTCTTCTCATATTTCATAATTTTATATTTTGTGCTAGCCATTATATGAAAAGCTAATACAAACTACAATAAGTAATATTTTCCCCTAGAAGGGCTTCCACTTACCTCTGTCTGACAACTAGGATTGAAGGGCTGATCCCTTTTATTTAATCTGGAATTGAGCTTGGTCAGGGATGGGTACCTCTGCAGTTAATTTCCAGTGTCTTTGACACGGACCAGGCCCCTCCCTCTCGCTAGTTTCCTGAGAAGACATCAAAATGTAGCTAAGTTTAGGGAGAAGGAAAAAGTCAGGATATTTTGAGGTTGGGAAATCTGATCTTCGTGGATCTTTCAGTGCAGAGCAGGAGGTTTGCAGGGGAAGGAAGGGTTATGATGCAGATTTGGCATGGCTCATGATCTAGTTGAGAATTGGTAGATACAGTGAGAGTGTGAGTTTCAAAGTGAATCTAGAAGAGTAAACAGTCTAGTTGAGTGAGTCATCTCTTCTTAATAAGAGGGTATTTATTCTCAGGATTAGTTGAAAGGTCTGTTTTATAAATAGATTTCTTAGGTGCCTAAAACAAATAACTTCATCTTCCTGGGCAAGTTTCTGGAATAGCAGAGAGAGTTGAATAGAAATGTCATGTTAATGGTGACCGTGAACAGTGTAGTCGTAGAAGATTTTGGCTTTGGGACCTAAGCATTGCAAGAAAACCTCTGCCTGCTTTGCTGCACAACCGCCAGCTTCATCCACCTTTTAGGTTTGCTATCTCTGCCTGTCAGGTTTCTCCAGATTCTGGTACATCATACTGGCTCAGACCTGTGCATAAAAATTGGCCAAGTTCTCCTAGTTCCAACTAGGTTTCTGTGCCTATGGCATTTTTGCTCCTTTTCCCACCCCGGGCCTCAGCATTGGGTAAATGGCCTCATGTATGAAAGCCACTGTTTCTCTCTGCTCAAGTGGGGAGGGCTGGCTGGAAATAGTTCATCTAGACTTCTTTGCCTCCAAGGTTGTTCGATGGTTTTAATGAAAAATATGATTGTTTAGGGATTTTTTTGTTGTTGTTTTTCTTGTTGTACCATAGTATCTTTTGCAAACCTCTAGATCCTAACTAGAAACAGAAGTCCCTGCATACGTTGTTTTTAAAAAGACAATCTGGAAAGTCTGGGCTTACATATTGAGGATTTTTTAAAGTTAGGAAAACAAATTTAGTCCATGAACTAAAAATAAATTGTATGTTACCTCCCAATTCTCATTTTTTTCTCATTTTAATGACATACTTGATAAATTATAGAAAGATATATTTAAGAGGTGCTGATGTTTAGCTTTTTGATGGAGTAAAAGCAAGTCTTTGATTTACATTTTTAAGGGTAATGGAAGTGTTATTAAATGAAACTTTAAAATGTTTAAAATTCAAACTTTAATGATTCCTTATTCATAGTATTCTTTGTTGTTATTTTACTTTTTAATTAAGCTTTAAATTTTTCTAATGGCTTACAAAAAAACTTCAAATGAGCCTATTTCTTTGTAATTGTGTACTTAAATCTTCTTTCAAGGCTTTTGAAAAATCTCTGACAATAGAAACCTGATAATTCCAAACTCATTTCTTGAGTACTAAATCAGTTCTTAGTACTTTTAGGTGTAAATTGACCTAATTTTGACCTTGCAAAGCTAATCGGCTAAAGAAACTAATTATTAAAACACATCTGTGCTGCTTAGAAATCGTAAGATTTGTTTTGAACTTGCACCATAGATTTTAGTGGTACATCTGGTATATATTTTAATAGGCTTCATTAAGTAAATTTTATGTGTTGAGGGAGGACATTTCTAATTATGTGATTCCACCTCTACAGTTTTAGGTTTCTCCTTATCTATAAAATGACCATGTGATCTAGAGTACAGTCCATAACTCTGTACTCTTCTCTGAAACCTGAACCTTTGTAGTTAGGCTTAGAGGGTAGTGAGAATACTTAAATCTCTTCAATTATCTCCAGAAACTGTTTTTGAGTAGTAGTATGTGCTAAGAGCTGCAAGGCATTGGGAATATAATAACAAGCCAGAACGGTACTTCTGTTCACAAAGCATAAATGAGGGAGACAAATATTTAAATTCACTTGATGGTTACAAGTGATAAAGGCATTCTAGTTATATAAGAAAATGTCTTTTTTTTTTTTTTAAGAGATGTAAACTAAAGTACATAGGGGAGAAATGACATACCAGGTATTTGCTACCAAACAGTTCAGCAAAAAAGGGAGTAGAGGATGAATAGATGAAATAAAAGTGCCAAATACTGGTTAACTGTTGAATACAGGTGATAGGTACTCAGAGGTCTTGTAATTGTGTATATGCTTGAAATTTTTCGTACATGGATTTTTTTTAAACAATAATGCTAATGACAACATTTTAAGAAATGTGTAAGAGTGATGAGGCAAATGTATTGTGCTAAGTTTTTTCCATACAACTCAACTACCTGCTATAGCTACCAGAGCTGAACATATGCTTATTCTGTGGCTTAACCATTTCACCTTTAGGCCTTTACACAACAGAAGTGTGTTCATGTTTGCCAAAAGACATGCACACAAGTGTCCACTGCAGCATACTTCATTATAATCTCAAACTAGAAACAAGCTGAACATTTATCAGCAGTAGATGGATAAATATGGCATATTTTGGAGTATACATCAATGAAAAAAGATGATCTTCACTGTATACTACAACATGGATGAATTCTTCATGAACAGAAAAAAAAATCTAGAAAGTTTAAAAACATACCATGAGGCACCTGGGTGGCTCACTTGGTGAGCAGCCAGTTCTTGGTTTTGGCTCTGATCATGATCTCAGGGTCCTGAGATCTAGCCCCAAGTTGGGCTCCGCGCTCAGCGGGGAGTCTGCTTGAGGATTTCCCACACACACACTAGTTCTCTCCCTCCCCCCATCACGCATGCATGCTTGCTCACTCTCACTCAAATAAGTAAATAAATGGATCTTTTTAAAAAATAAATAAAAGTATATATTTTTAGTACAACGTGGCTCTTTGCTACAAGCCATCTACTTCATCTGGAGCCGGGCCACAAAAATGATTTGTGCCATTGCCAGAACTGGTTGCATTGAACTTATTGAGGGATGGTTTATATGTTAGTCTCTAATGTAAAACCTTATTAAGGGATTTTCCCGGAGTAATTTTGATTACCTGATGTTCCCATTATGTGACTAATTCTTTATGTAACATGTGACTGCTGTGAAAGGAAGCTTTTTGTCTCATATTCAGAGGGATCCTGTCTAATTCTGATATTGTTTAGATTTGATTAAAGTCCAGGTATACCCTATGCATTCCCTATAAAATCTTGGATACTTTCACTTGACCCTCCCCAAATCTTTCATTTTTCTCAACCACAGAATCTAGCCTTCTGAGCTAAACCCCAGAAGATTTTAGCCTTTTTAAAATCGGGATTTTTTTCAACTCCTTTTCTGTGCTTAGTTGCCTTCCTATCTTTTTTTTTTTTTTTTTTTAAGATTTTATTTATTTATTTGAGAGAGAGAGAACAAACAGTGGGCAGGGGCAAAGAGGAGAGAAAGAGGCAGACTTCCTGCTGAGCAGGGAGCTTGATGCAGGGCTGGATCCCAAGACTTGGAGATCACGACCTGAGCTGAAGGCAGATGCTTAACTGACTGAACCACTCAGTCACCCCCTTCCTATCTACTTTTTGTACTCTCTCCTTGGAAACATACCATTAAAAATTTAATTTTTAGGGGATACCTGGATGGCTCAGTGGTTTAGCACCTGACTTCAGCTCAGGGCGTGATCCTGGGGTCCTGGGATCGAGTCCCACTTCAGGCTCCCTGCATGGAGCCTGCTTCTCCCTCTGCCTGTGTCTCTGCCTGTGTGTGTGTGTGTGTGTGTGTGTGTGTGTCTCATGAATAAATAAAAGCTTTAAAAAATAATTTAATTTTTAAAAAGACATGTTTCCCACTTCCTATTAACTTTGAAGTATATATTCATTGAGTATGGTAATAGAAGCAATCACCTGCAATTTTAAACCTGCTCAGAGAGAATGGAGAAGTCCACAAAATGAGAAACTCTGAAGTTGATTAAAATAATTTGTCCTCAGAATGAATAAAGATTCCTTAATCCTTCTTTGAAAACCATGTTGTAGGGGCACCTGAGTGGCTCAGTGGTTGAGTGTCTGCCTTTGGCCCAGGGCATGGTCCCAGAGTCCCGGGATCGAGTCCTACATCAGGCTTCTTGCATGGAGCCTGCTTCTCCCTCTGCCTATGTCTCTGCCTCTCTGTGTCTCTCATGAATAAATAAATAAAATCCTTTTAAAAAAGAAAGAAAGCCATGCTGTAAATAATGCCTCAGAATCTGCATTTTTAAAAGTTCATTAAGAGTGATTTTAAAGCCTCCTATTGAGTTATAAAAGGATTTGAAATCATATTGTTCTAAAATACAATTTGAGTGAATTGTTGAGGTTCTTATGCTATATTATATTCATAATTATAGATAGGAATAGAGTCATGCTTGAAATCATCAGTGCCCAAAGGTCAGAATAAATTTGAGAAAAATAATCACACTCAAGCAGGACTGAAATACTTATCTCAGGCACAGCAATAAGCTTAAAAATGGTTTATTTATCAAATAATCAATAATAGTGAACTCTTGATTAGACATGTCAGGGGAGTTCTCTCTAGACTTCTCTCAGAGGCTGCCAATTAACATTATTAGGTTGTGATAATAAATGAGTTTGACCAGGAATTTTCCTCTCTGAGTCAGGCAGTTATCCCCAGAGTAATGACCTATAAGAAAGTAATCTTCTCAGTTCAGATCTCCTTTGACTTACACTCTGGCAGAAGCATCGTGAGTATTGGCATTCAGAAATTCTAAACATCCTAAAGTACCTAATGTTTCCAGCCATGTGATGTATGTGTATGTATTCACAGGAAGGGTCAGTCTATATTGGAAGATGAGTCAATAACTGGAAAAATAAATTTTTGTTACATATATCAATCAGATGGCTCAAAACTTATTAGTTACCAAAATCAGTCCATCTTTCTTTTTTCTAGGAGACTAAATGATAAAAGGGCCAATCCAGAAATAGTAGGCAGTTTTCTAAAAATGATTAAAATCAAAGTGAAAAGTTTATTTTTTTTAATTCTTTTTTTTTTTTTTTTTTTTTTTTTTTTTTATGATAGTCACAGAGAGAGAGAGAGAGAGAGGCAGAGACACAGGCGGAGGAAGAAGCAGGCTCCATGCACCGGGAGCCTGATGTGGGATTCGATCCGGGGTCTCCAGGATCGCGCCCTGGGCCAAAGGCAGGCGCCAAACCACTGCGCCACCCAGGGACCCCCCCAAAGTGAAAAGTTTAAATAGTGTTAATATAACACTGTGGTTAATAGCTTCAGCTTTGGGGATGCCTGGGTGGCTGAGCATCTGACTCTTGATATCAGCTCAGGTCTTGATATCAGGCCTTGCATTGGGCTCCACCCCAGAAATGTCAGTCATGTATCTCACCCCCCAGTGTGCGGAGATAGCAGTCAAAAAAACACTTAAATTGCAACTACAAAGCCAGAACTTTTGACAACTGGTGTAATAACCTTCTTTGAAAAATTACAGCCTTTAAAGGACAAATGTAAATGAATGCTACCAGGCTTTTAGTTCTTTAAATGTCAGGTACTTTTTTAGTAGAACTCAGATGAGATAGAAACCATGTTTTTACCTCACTTTTGTTTTCAGATCGATTGATTGATTGATTTGAGCAGGGAGGGAGAGGGAGAGAATCCTCAAGCAGACTCCCCACCCACTGCAGAGCCCAAATCGTGGCTGGATGCCAGGACCCAGAGGTCCTGCCCTGCGCTAAAAACAAGTCAGATGCTCAACTGACTGAGCTACCCAGGCACCCCTACCTCACTTTTCAAGAGAGAAAATATCCTGTTCATTTCTGGAAAGTAAAGTGCACGGCATCTTGTACCTGCCGTCTTTTTCCCGTCTGCCAGTTTCTTTCAGCATTCCTTCACTTAATCTATACTCCCAAAGGCTCATAAAGACAAGTAGCATTTGGTAGACCTTGATCACCTAAGTCACAAAAATGGAATTTAATAGTTTTCGGTTTTAAACCTCTTCAGCCAACACAAAACTAGGATCTTTTTTGTTCTGCATTGATTTTTAAATTCAGTGTATCTGCTATTTTGTTCTTAAAATTTATAATGTTTACTTACTATTGATAATATTTTCTGCCATTTCAGGAACTAGGAATGGGCCATGGAACATTTAGGTGGATAGTTTTTAGGGAACATTGAAAAGCAGCATGAAAAATGGAATATAATGATACAATAAGCATTAATATAAAATAGTGAGAAACTGATGATATGTGAGGAAGCAGGTAGAAGATAGAAATCTAGAGAAGCAGTGGGCTGCGAATTTTTTGTGGCAAGCACACACACAAATACTTTTCAAGATAGCTTTTCATTTAGGCAACATGTATTAAATACTAGTACTATGTGTATTAGTACTGATACTAGGATGCTGGTTCTGGCTTCTGCATTAGGCCCTGTGAGTACAACACAATATAATCTCTGACCCCCAAGATCTTAGGTTAGTAAGAGAGGCCAGCATATACATAGGCCATTGTAATATGGTATTCTACAAGAGAATCTAATAATAGAGGCATATAAAAGATACCTTTGGCCTGGCACGCTCTTACCTACTTTTACTCAATAATCCTACATATATTTAAATTTTTACCTTAGGCATGGATTCTTCCAGAAAGCCTTGCTAATACTGTCTGTATGCATTAGATTAATGGAGAGCAAGTAATTATTGTTGGTATAGACTTAAGGGAATGTTTTTCTAAAGTAATCCACATTTGATACCAATTTTGAATTAAAAATATAGGAAGTTAGAAATAAAGCATAATTTTCTTTTCTCAACGCCTGAAAGGAGTTGAGCATATTTTGTCACTTCATTGTTTGTTTATTGGTTCTCTCAATTAATGAAGCTTTATTAATTTCCTCTGGTCCCTGCACTTTCCAGGCTCTTTCATGCCTTTGTAACTGCACAGTGGTCTTCACTGTTGAGGTGGACCGTCCAGGTGTTGTTCCTGGGCAGTGAGGATACGGAGGAGAGCACAGACGTAGTGAGACTGCCCTTAAGGGCCTGTTGGGGGTCTGTAATTAAACAAAAAACACTATGGGCATGGAAAGTGTTATTAGTGGGAGAGTGTGGAAGCATCTACTCTGTGGATTAGGGAAGACTGCACAGAGGAAGTAACATTTAAACGGACACTTAGTAAGTGAGAAGCTAGTTTAGGGAATGGGGGTTTTACAGGCAGGGAGCCTTAAGTAGGAAGAAAAAATGCAGTAATGAACCTGCCTTCTGTAATGGTGGATTACATACAATGGAGTGATCCTTTTGCTGAGAACAGCTACAAAAGCTAAAGAAAATATAAAATACCGCCTGTTTGAAGTATCAGATAAGTTAGTAAAGCATTACCAAGCAAAACTCAGAAAAGAAGAAAATCCAAGGAAAGGAGACTTGACATTTGAGACTGCTTTTGCCCAAAAGGCATTTACCAATTCAGAAGTAGCAGCTAAAAGACTTGTGTAGCCCTTTGATAGCCTCACACGGATAGGAATACAAAAATAGGGCCTTTATGATTCCCCAGTGCTTTGCATTGCGACCATGAAAGACTAAATCCAAGAATAGGGTAAAACTAAAGATAAATTAACCTTTGCATGGACTGCAGGCTAGCTTCAACTTATCTGGGTAGCTCAGGACATTCTCAGACCTCATTATTAGAGTAAGATGATCTTAGTGTTTGCTAGCATCCCCAGATTCCTTGCACAAAGATTCTTTCTAGGAAATTATCATCATCGGTCTTAAATAATTTTTATAGTTTTTCAAATACAATGTTCAGAGCATAATCAAAGGTAATCAGTCACACAAGGACACAAGACAACATAAATCAGTAACCAGCTGAAATAGTAAGCAATAAAAACAGAGCTTCAGGTGCTTCAGGTATTTGATATGTCAGATATGGACTCTAAAAATAACTATTGCAGGGCACCTGGCTGGCTCAGTCTTTAGAGCATTCAACCCTTGATGATCTCAGGGTTGTGATGTCAAGCTCCATGTTGAGCAAAAAATTAAAAAATAAAGTAACTATGCATACTAAGTTGAAGGACAAAAGAAATTGTAAATTTCAAGCATTTGAAAGCATTTTTAAAAAATTCTAGCAGATTTAAAAAAGAGTTAAACATCTTCTGAAACTAAAATTGAGTTTAGCAGCAGATCTTAGCACAGTGGTATAGAGAGGTTTATTGAACTAGATTTTCGCTCAGGAGGAAATATCCAAAAGGAAGCACTGAGAGATACAAGGATGAAGGTTGGGGAAGGGCAAGAGATACAGAGGATACAAGAAATAGAGTACCAAAGGAAAGGAGGTGAGAATATTTCAAACAGTATTTGAAGAGATAACAGCTAAGGATTTTCCACAATAGACGAAAGACAATGAGCTACAATTCCAGAAGCACAACATACCTGAATAAGATTCTTTTTTCTCCAATTTTGTTTTTATTCAAATATAATTAACATAGTGTTACATTAATTTCAGGTGTACAGTATAATGATTCAGGAATTCTATACATTACTCAATGATCATCAAGATAAGTGTGCTCTTAATCCCTTTTATTTCCCATCCACCCATTCACCTCCCCTCTGACAACCACCAGTTTATTCTCTGGATTTAGGAGTCTGGCTTTGTTAGTCTCTTTTTTTCTTTGTTTTGTTTCTTAAATTCCACATGTCAGTGAAGTCATATGTTATTTGTCTTTCTCTGTTTTACTTAATATTGTCCCCTCTATGTCCATCCATATTGTTGCAAATGACAATATTTCATTCTTTTTTATGGCTGAGCAGTATTCCATTGTATATTTTTATATATACATATGTATATATGTACCTATATCTTTTTTATTCATTCATCTGTGGATGGACACCTTGGTTGCTCCCTTATCTTGGCTGTTGTAGATAATGCTACAGTGAACATAGGGGTGCATGTTTTCAAATTGGTGTTTTCATACTCTTGGGTGAATACCCAGTAGTGGAATTACTGGATAATATGGTAATTCTTTTCTTAATTTTAACATCCATACTGTTTTCCACAGTGGCCGCACCAGTTACATTCTCACCAACAGTGCGTGGGGATTCCTTTTTCTGCACATCCTCACCAACACTTGTTGTTCCTTGTGGTTTTTATTGTAGCCATTCTGATAGGTGTAAAGTGATATCTGGTTATGGATTAGTGATCCTGATGATTAGTGATGCATACCTTTAGTTGGCCATCTGTATGTCATCTTTGGAAAAATGTGTATTCAGGTCTTCTGCACATTTTTAATCAGATTATTTGTGGGTTTTTTGGAGTCGCGTAAGTTCTTTATATATTTTGGATATTAAGCCCTTGTCAGATATATCATTTGTGAATATCTTCTCCCATTAAGCAGGTTGTCTTTTTGTTTTGCTGATGGTTTCCTTCACTGTGCAAAGCTTTTTATTTTGTAGTTTAATTTTGCTTTTGTTTTCCTCGCCAGAGGAGACATCTCAACAAAAAAATGTTTCTATGGCTGAATCAAAGAAATTGCTGACTATGTTTTCTTGTAAGAATTTTATGGTTTCAGGTCTCACGTGTGGGTCTTCAATCCATTTTGAGTTAATAAGATTAATTTTAAATACCCACTTCTAGGTATATACCCAAGAGAAACCAAAACATATGTCCATACATGAATGCTCATACCAGCATTACTCATAATAGCTAAGAAGTGGAAACAAACCAGATGTCCATCACCTGGTGAATGAATAAGCAAAACGTAGATCCATACAGTGAAGCAATATCTGGCCATAAAACAAAATACATACTGGTATGTGCTATAACATGGAAGAACCTTGAAAAGGTTATGCTAAGTACAAGTAGCTAATCACAAAAGAGTTGCATTTATATGACTCCATTTATATGAAATGTTCAAACTAGGCAAATCTCTAGACAGGTCTGGGATTAAAGGGGGAATGGATACAAAATTTCTTTTTGGGGTAACAAAAATGTTCTAAAATTAGATTGTGGTAATGGTTGTGTAACTCTGAATATTCTTTTAAAAATTAAATTACACGGGGACACCTGGTGGCTCAGCCTTTGACTCAGGGCCTGATCCCGGGGTCTGGGATCGAGTCCCACATTGGACTCCTGCAGAGAGCCGACTTCTCCCCTCTGTCTGTGTCTCTGCCTCTCTCTCTCTCTCTCTCTCTCTCTCTGTCTCTCGTGAATAAATAAATAAAATCTTTAAAAAAAATTATGCAGTCTATTTAAATAGGAAAATGGTATGTGAATTTTATCTCAAAAAGAGGGAGACGAAATCACCTAGAACATCTATTAAAACTACAGAAATCAAGAAGAAAATCTTAAGAGCAGTCAGGGGGTGGCTATGACTGGAGCACTGGAATTACCTGTAAGGAGGTATAAATAGACTGGTAAATTATTTCTCAACAGAGACAGTAGAATTGAAAAGATAATACAATGATGACATTCTCAGTGTACTAAAAATAACTGCCAACGCTGAATTTTACCCAACTGAAATATCTTTTAAGAAGGAAGCTGAAATAAAAATATTTCAGATGAACAAATAAAAACAGAAGAAGACAGTTTGTTCCAGAAAACCTATACTGAAAGAGCTACTAACAGATATTCAGGCAAACAGAAAATGACCCCTATGGAAGGCCAGAATACAGGAAAAAGTAAAGATTAACAGAAGTGGTAAACATGCACATACCAGTAGTTCTCACTGCTGGGCATATACCCAGCAACAGTTAATACATATTGTTCACCAAAAGACATGTTGAGGGGTGCCTGTCATAAAAGAATGTTGAGGGGTGCCTGTGTGGCTCAGTCAGTTGAATGTCTGTCTGACTCCTGATTTTGGCTCAGGTTATGACCTCAGGGTCCTGGGATTGATCCCCTGGTCAGGATCCACTCAGTGGGCAGTATGCTTTTCTCCCTCTGCCCCTCCCCCCACTCATGCTCAGTCTCCCTCTCTCTAAAATAAATAAATATAAAAAAAAAAATGTTCATAGCACTAGTCATATAAGCCTCGACTTAAAACTACTAGTGTCCTATCAGTCATAGACTGAATAAATAAACTCTTTGGTCAAATATACCTTACAGCCATATAACAGTTTAAGCACTACAGTATACCTGAATCTAAAAAACAATAACGAGGAAAGTAGCCGGTCCACAAAGTATTACATGATTCCATTTATGTTGAAGTATATGATAGGGAAAATGAATCTCTGATCTTAGAAATCAGGATAGTAGTGAGATAAGCTCTGGTGAGGATGTGGAGAAAAGGGGCCCTGTGCACTGTTGGTCGGAATGTAAATTGGTGCAGCCACTGTGAAAAACAGTGTGGAGGTTCCTCAAAAAACTAAAAATAGAACTAACATATCCAACAATCCCACTTCTGAGTATATGTAAAGGAAAGGAAAACAGGATCTCAAGGAGACAACTGCCCTGCTATATTCTTTGCAGCGTTATTCATAGCAGCCAAAATATGGGAGCGACATAAGTGGCTATCTATCAGTAATGAGTAGATAAAGAAGATACATACCCAGTGGATTATTCAGCCTTTAAAAGAAGGAAATCTTGACATTTTCAACAACATGGATAGACCTCAAGGGGAGTATGCTAAGTAAAATAAGTCAAAGATAAATACTGCATACTGTCCCTTACATGTGCAATCTAAAAAAGCCAAACTCCCAGAACAGCATAAAATGGTTATTACTGCGTGACAGAGGGTGGGAGAAATGGGGAGATGTCGATCAGAGGATACAAACTGAGTAAGTTCTGGGGATCCAGTGTACCTCATGATGCTTATGGTTAATAATACTGCGTTGTTAAGAGTATAGATCTTAAGTATTCTCACCACAAAAAAGAAATGGTGAGTATTGGACATGATGAAGCTATTCACTAATGCTGTGGTGGTAATCAGTTTGCAATAAATAAGTTGATCAAATGAACACATTGCATATCTTAAATTTATAATTGTTATATGTCAATTATATCTCAATAAAGTTGGGGGGGGGAATCAGAATAGTAGTTACCCTGCAGGGGTGGAGGTGCCTAGGATTGGCTAGGTGCACAGAGCAGATTACTAAGGTGCTGGAATGTTCTATTTCTTGATCTGAGTGTGGCTTACAAAAAAGATATTCTTTTTTTTTTCTTTTTTTGTTTTTTTTTTCTTTTTTTCTTTTTTTTTCATAGCTATATTCTGATTCAGTATTTATCGTGTACACTTAAGCACACTTTTCTGCATATACATTATACTTTAAAAGATTTTTAGAAGTGACGCTATTAGTAAATATCAATGAATATTGAGTGTGTAAGACAGTATCTCGTGTTCATAGTTAAGAAATGTGGAGCAGTTAGGGCATATAAGCTATCATTTTATGAAATGTCAGAATTAAAGTACTTCTGTTGTAAGCTCTGAAGACATGGCCCCTTCTCCCCCCTAAAATCACTTTAATAAGCAATTTTGAAATTATAAGGCACCCAGACTAAGTAAATTTCAAGAAATGTTAGTTATAATCTGGGAATATTTTAAATAGGTCAAAAATTAATTATATTGAGTTTTTCAGTACAAGAACCTTTAAAAAAATATTTTTAGATCTGTTGTCTGTTTTGCTACTTCCCATATTGCTTGGTCTATTTCTGAACACTACCCAATTTGACAATATCCCTCGAGGAGTATATGGCACTTAATGTGTATTGTTCCCTAGAGGAATCATAAAAGAAAGGAAAGATGCAAATTTTCTCTTGGGATAAAAGAAAATTAATTGAAGAAAAAAGAGTCTATAATTTAAGGTATAGTTAATTATTGGGAGAAAATCTTATATAATTTTCATATTTATTGATTATATCTTCTTAGTTTAAATACCAGTTATTACTAGCAAAGTTCATAGTCTATGCAGCAGCTTGCATGGCTTATGTTTGTCTTATCATCTTGTTTATACACAATGAATTAAGCTATAGTAATCGTTTTTATGCATTTTCTTCTTATGCTTTCTTTACTTGCTTCAGACTCATCATCAGTTGGCTTTTGAATTCTGTATTAAGATTTTGAAAGAGAAAAAATAGATTTTGAAAGAAATACTCCCAACAAAAAAATGAATTGTATTTTTGTCATAGTGATTCTGCTGCATGGATTACAAACACTCTATCTCCATGCTTGGGTAAACTCCATCAAAAGCACATTATCCTCCTACTTCTGTGGCCAGCTGCCTAATTGTATCTGCTGTAACCACACGCTGTTGGAACATGATACCAATGAAGAACAGAAATGATAAATTACTCCCTGCAGGTGATAGTGATAATGATAATTTTTAATTTCCTTCTTTCTCATAAGGTCTAGTCTGATCTTATTTCATTGGCTGCCATCCTGTTACATACACACATGATGCATTTTCTTTAAAGAAATACTCATCACTCCAAAATACATGAGAAAATAATTTATTTTTATTCCAAGTCATTGTTCTTCAAATAAGCGTGTAATGAACTGCATCTACCTTTGTGTGTCTGGGATAAACAAGCAAAATGTGGCTTAAAACAGATTTTTAAATATTCAGTTTTCACATACTGTGAGGTCTTTTCTTCCTTTTTGTGCAATCCACAAAGAAGAAACAGCTCATTTTGAAAGACTGTATTCTGATGTTTAGGAATATTTAAGATGCACAACAAAGCTACATGCCTGAATTATTTTCGTATATATACTTTAAAGTAATTGTGGAGGATTCCTACCAAATTACAAATGTGACCAAACTGTCCCAGAAGTTTGCTAAATGTGCGTGTATTTTCCTTTTATTCTCTTTTCTTCTATTATAAGTGTTCTTAATCACCACAGATTCTCTCTTCTCTCAGTCTAAGGACTTTTTAACTAAAATTTTTCTGACAGTGGTGTAAGTCAGTGAAATTTTATTTTTTTAACTGTGCCCTTGCCTTTGCATATTAACCCAGCTCCTACAGATATTTTATTTTAATGCTTATTTTCCCCTCAGCAGTTCCCTTTGCCCCGACAAGATACACATATGGAACAAAAGAGAAATTTATTCTGTGCTCCAGCCTTCTAACCTATCTGATCTTTTTCAAGCACACGTCAAGCTGTGCTCCAATTATTTATTACCATTGCCTATTAGTCATTATTTTCAATTTCCTGTGATTGTTATTTATTCTTACATTTGAATGACTTCTCAGAGTGTGTAAGTTCATTGAAATTAACATTTGAAAGACCTAGAGATAGGCTGTCAAAGTGCTGGTAACAAGATGGTGAAACTAATTGAAAAAATAGTGGCATGTTTATGTTCAGAATAAATAGCTTTGTCCCCAAATCAGCTGACATATGATTGGTTATAATGGCTTTGCAGAAATAAAAACCTAACTGTAGTTCAGTTGGGTTTTATAGACTATGTTTCAAGTTTAAAGTTTTTTCCTCTTTTTTCCTAGTATCTTATTTTAATTATTAAGGACCACTTATATACACGGGGCAGGGAGGGGTGGGTGGAACCCTATCCCTTTCCCTTTCAGTAGCATTCTGTTTGAGGATTAATACCCATTTAAAAACTAGAAATTCCCTTGGGTTTTTTTCGGAGCAAGAATTTCTACTTGCTCAGTTACGTGATTCTTTTCGGGTTTAGGAGTAGGCAAGTTGGTTTTTTTTTTAAAGATTTATTTATTTATTTTAGAGAGAGAACATGAGCAGGAGGGGCAGAGGGAAAGGGAGAGAGAATCTCAGGCAGACTCCAAACTGAGCACGGAGCCCCATGTGGGGCTTGATCTCACAACCCTGAGTTCACAACCCCCCCGCCAGAACCAAGAGTTGGTCACTTAACCTACTGCACCACCCAGGCGCCCCAGTTATATGAATTCTAACTGTCTGATGAATAGATTATCTGCACATAATTTTTTACTGCAGGTGAATTTCTTCTTAATGTCTCATGCTTCTGCTTCATGTGTGCTATAGAACTGATTTTGATATTACCCTCCACCAGACCTAATTAGGGAGGTAAATCTCTTTGAGTTGAAGAAACTATGATGCATTTCAGAGCGAACTATAAAGTAGATGTGTCTTCAGATTTATCTTTGTCATATGTCCCTGCCAAATTCTTAAAACCAAAGTGAATTATATCTTTCATTTTTGTTTATTCATCTTGAGGCTTACAAACTGTTTTCTTATTGACCCAAACTAAACAGTACTTTTTTTCACTGTATTTTTTGGGGCTTGGGAGAAGATGAGTTTCTTCGTTGATTTTTAACTAAATATCATAAATAGTTCAATTTGGGGATTGGAAGACAATTCCAAAATACCTTTGTATTCTCAAATATTTTTATTTTTTAATTTTGTTGTAAACTCATGCATCAGCCTCCCCTCTTCATTAAGACATGTACTCTATTATAATTACACCTATACTACCTAATAACATTGCTAGTCTCTTTTACTAGAGTTAAATATATGATGTTTTACTTTGTGTAGTTTATACGCTTCAGACTTAGGTCATATTTTCTGATAATGTCAATTGTTATTATAGTAATATTATTGTATTATAATTGGGAAAACTTGTCATTTTTTTTTTTCAAATTCATTTAGTTCCTATTACGTATTAGATACCACCCTTGCCCTTGGGGGTACAGAGATAAGTGATTTTTGGGTGTTGCTAAGGGAACTGATACAAAGATAATAGTTGAATTGAATGCCTCTCCATGTAATACTATAGCTCATTTAGTTCAAGTATTAAAAATAATTTATCATCACAGAAGCTGTTCATATTTATGGAAAATATAAATTATAACTAAGGGTAAAGAATATGAACATTCTAGATCTATCATCCACTTTCAATAGCTCGGTGAATATCTTTTCAGATATGTACATATATATTCATATTTGCATAACATATAAGTAAGTGCCCATTTTATATTTATATATATGGCTAATTTTTACAAATATACTTGATAAATTTTCATGGAATATTTTTTTGAAAGTTTAGAATTACTGGGTCAATGAGTATATGCATTATATAAACATTTTGATTGAGTCAATAAACATATACAACAGAAAATTGCACAGATCTTAAGTGTAATTTTATAAAATTGTACAAAGCGAATACCTACCATGTATATATCACTCAGCTGAAGAAAGAGAATATTACTAGGAGTCCAGTAGGCCTCCATGTAACCCTTTCCAGTTTCTGCCACTATTGAAGGGTGACTATAACACTGTAAGTTAGTTGTGCTGTTTTTGAATTTTCTTTTTTTTTTTTTAAGATTTTATTTATTTATTTCAGAGACAGAGATTGAGATAGTGACACAGAGCAGGAACAGGGAGGAGAGGGAGAAGCAGGCTCCTCACTGAGCAGGGAGCCCAATGTGGGGCTCAGCCACAGAACCCTAGGATCATGACCTAAGCCAAAGGCAGATGCTTAACCAACTGAGCCACCGAGGCACCCCTGAATTTTCTGTATGTGGATAGAATCATAGCCTGTGTACTATTTTCTGTGTGTCTTTTTAAAAATACAAATGTTTTGTCTATATATATATATATATATATATATATATATATATATATATATATATATATATATATATCAAATGCCCTCAGATTTCTTCATCTTTTGACACTAGAATTATATTATTTTTTATTGAAGTATAATTAATATACAACATCATATTAGTTTTGGATGTACAACATAATGATTCAATGATTCTATACATCACTCAGTGCTTACTATGATAAATGTAGTTACCATCTGTCAGCATACAGCATTATTACAATATTATTGACTATATTCTCTATGTCATACTTTTCATCTCTGTGACTTATTTTATGACTGGAAGTTTGTGCCATTTAATCCCATTATCTGTTTTATCCGTACCTTCCCACCTCCCTTGAGACAACTGCCAGTTTATTCTCTATTTAAGAGTCTTGGGTTTCTTGTTTGTCTCCGTTTCTTTGTTTTTTAGACTCCACATATAATTGAAGTCATGTGGTATTTGTGTTTCTCTAACTTATTTCACTTAGCATAATACCCTCTAGATCCATCCATGTTGTTGTGAATGGCAAGATTTCATTCTTTATTATGACTAATATTTATTGTGTGTGTGTGTAACCACATCTTCTTTATCCATTCATCTATCGATGGGTACTTAGGTTTCTTCCATATCTTGGCTATTGTAAATAATGCTACAATAAACACAGGTGCAAATATCTTTTCAAATTAGTGGTTTTGTTTTCTTGGGTAAATACCCAGTAATGGAATTACTGGATCATATAGTATTTCTATTTTTAACTTTTTGAGGAACTTCCATACTGGTTTCCTTTTCCACAGTGGCTGCACCAATTGACATTCCCATCAATAGAGCCCAAATGTTCCTTTTTCTTCACATCCTCATCAACACTTATTTCTTGCGTCTTTGAGTCTAACAATTATCTCATTGTGGTTTTGATACTAAAATTTTTAACTTCTCTAATATTAACTTTCTTTGTGTGTGATGCTTAGAAAGTCTTCTCCACTTCCCAACTTTATAAACACTTGTATATGTTGGTGGGATTTTACTCTTCCTCCTCTTAACCACTCTCCAACCTCCTGCACTGATCTTTGTGATTACATGTGCATACATGGAAAACCCGACCAAATGATGTTATAATTTTTGCCTTAATCATAAGTATTTTAAAGGAATTCAAAGGGAAAAGATGATCCTTCGTGTTTACCAAACTATTAATCATTTCTGTTGTTTTAATATTTTGATATTTCAGGTTTCCTCTTAGTATTATTGCTCATCAGCCTGAAGAACTGCCCTTAACATTTCTTCTAAATAGTCTTTTGGCAATGAATTCTTTTAGTTTTCCTTTATTTGAAAATGTCTTTATTTTGCCATCATTTCTGAAGGGTATTTTTGCTGGATATAGAATTTTGAAAAGTTTTTCGTGCTTCAGTATTTTTTCCTTTTCTATCTGGACCTCCAGTTACATATATGTTAGATGCACAGGTCCTTGAGGCTTTTGCATTTTACTTGTGTTTTCCCCCTGGTTTTTCAAATTAGACACTTTCTATTGTTCTATTTTCACATTCACTGATTTTTTTTCTCTCTGTCATATCATTCTGCACTTCAGCCCGCAGTTTTTTGTTTCAGTTGTTGTATTTTTTTATCTAAAATTTCCATTAGTTTTTTTGTTGTGGTTTCTATTTCTCTACAAGAATTCCTATCTTTCACTTAATTTCAGTGTATTTTCTATAACTTCATAACAGCGTAGTTATAATTCCTGTTTTAAAGTCTTTGTCTCATAGTACCAGCTTCCAGGTTATCTTAGAGTTGGCATGTGTGGATTATTCTCTTGAAAGCTAGCAACATTTTCCTGGTTCTTTGTATGTTGAATAATTTTGGACTGTGTTCCGGGTGTTGTACATGTTATTTTGTATGTACTCTCAGTTGTATTATTATCATCTGGAGAATGTTGTTGATGTTTGGTGTGGGCGGTTAAAGCCAAAACATAAAGTTCTGTCAAGAGTGTCTGGGCAGACATGGTTCACATCTCAGTTTCATTCTCTGATATTTGCTATAGTGTTTTGGGTCTCTCATGCACATATGCTGTTTAATGATTAGTCTGACTTGTACAGGTTTTTCAAATCTCTGTTTCGTTCTTGAGATCTATACTTGTTGGTTTAGGTTTTTGAGAGCTGTGCCAGTAATTCAGATTTTAGTTTCATTCTCTCAGCCTTTGTTACATTGATTTGGATCTAACCTGTAGTTCAGGGGTCAGGCTGAGACTCTGCGGATTCATACAAAGAGTTAGGGTTCTTCTCCTCTAAGTTAATTATTCACTGATTTCATAAAGTATCCTGACCACATAATAAGACTAGCTGAATTTAGGAATCTGAAGACTGAAAATTTTAACTAACATTTATTGAGAACCTGCTCTTAAAAAACCTTCCAATCTGGTAGGGCAACTAACTATAAGATAGTATGGTGGATACTGTGATAGAATTGTATATAATAAGCACATTTTCTCAGCAAATACTTACGTACTGTGGGCCAGGTACTGCTTAGAACACTAAGGTTACAGGGGTGAAGAAGACTGGCACTCAGGGATAACTCTAAGAAAACAGTTGAATTAGTCTGCAGAGGAATACCAGGAAATCAACTGGAAAAAGTCATATTTTAGAAATGTTCTGATTAACTATATGGTTTCCTATAATAATCTGTATCTGAGTACTGTGTTGCTTTATATTTGTCTATTTGACAGAATTATACACAGTATTTCGATTCTCTCTTGGTACCTAAAATATAATGAACCTCGGTGTTCAGTATTGAACTTGTTTTGGGCCTAATCCATATTAACCTTACAGATCAATAAAACTTCATATTCTCAACAAAAGCAGCAGAGTACACAAATTAGCTTTATAGTGATTTTTCAATAATCGGTGTCCTGTTTTTAACACTTGATAAGCTTTTTTTAATGCCAGTTTTATTTTTTTCAAAGATTTTATTTATTTATTCATGAGAGACACAGAGAGAGAGAAAGGCAGAGACAGAGACAGAGACAGAGGGAGGAGCTGGCTCCATGCAGAGAGCCTGATATGGGACCCGATCCTGGGACCCCAGGATCATGCCCTGGGCTGAAGGCGGGCACTAAACCGCTGAGCCACCCAGGGATCCTTTAATGCCAGTTTTAAAAATAGATTAAGTTGTTTCAATTAGTAAAAGAAAAAAGAATGGTATAATTTAAATCTTAAAAAGAAATGAAAATTATATTCATGTGAATATTCATATTTTAGAGACCTTTTTGTATTATCACAGTAATCTGTGTTACTTCAGAGGTTTTCCTTTGGTTATATGTTTAAACATAAGTTTTATTTAAGTACTATTAAATATTTTTATTTTTTCTTCAGGAAAAAAATATATGGCATTTAAAAATTCCATTGATCTAATCACAAAAATATTCATAGTACTTTGCCATGTCTTGAAAAACTGAATAATTTATTGTTATATCATAGAATTAGTTTAATAATTATATTCCTTTTTTTTTCTTAGGCAATTGCTGGCTACTTCGATATATATTTTGAGAAGAATTGTCACAGCAGGGTAAGTATCATGAGTTTTCTCATAAGAATTAATTATGTGAAATACATTGTATTTTATTTTTGTGCCCCAAGGTGTTTAATCATAAGCATTTTGCTGTTGTAAGCAATTGGAGCTTGTATTTGATGTAGTAGATTAATGTAGCATGATATTAAAAATCTTGTACTTCATCAGATACTTTTGAACTCTACCGATGCAGGTCGTGTTCTCCACGGGCCCCCAGAGTGCCAGAACACACTGGAAACAAACAATATTTCTATTGGAAAAGCCATTTTCGGTTAAAGCAGGTGAGAAAGAAAAGTAAAGGGGGAGAAATGTCTTACTCATTTTGAAGTAAACAATATTCCTTCATTCTACAGTGACTTTTTGTGTGCCCAGTGTATTTGAAGCAGTATAACAGGAGCTAAGATAAGATGTTCTTAGAGCTACATAAATTTTAGATGGAATATCATTTCATTAAAGTAGTGATTTAAAGAAAACTCTTATTTAGATTAGATTTAGAATTCCTGCCTGTTG
Source organism: Vulpes lagopus (assembly GCF_018345385.1). NCBI lineage: Eukaryota > Metazoa > Chordata > Mammalia > Carnivora > Canidae > Vulpes > Vulpes lagopus. The sequence continues at coordinate 7,365,502 of NC_054838.1, read as the reverse complement.
GGACCCCTGGGTGGCTCAGTGGTTTGCTTCTGCCTTCAGCTCAGGATGTGATCCCAGGGTCCGTGATTGAGTACTGCATCAGGCTCCTTGTAGGGAGCCTGCGTCTCCCTCTGCCTCTCTCTCTCTGTCTCTCATAAATAAATAAATAAAATCTTAAAAAGAAAAAAAGAATTCCTGCCCGCTAAAATGTGCCATAGTATATAGCTTTTATTTTGAGTAACACAAAATAATCCTAAAAACTTTACTTTAAACAGTAACTAGTATATACTAAGTTGCAAACATAACTGAGGAGAAATATCACTCATAGAGGTGAAGAGTAAATTAAGTAATTCTGGTGCTCAGTGTATGTGTCTAGAGTACTCTGCACTGTCTCCACTGCAAACATCCTACATGGTGCTCAAGGACTGGCCCAACTCTGCATTCCTCTGTGATTGCTCACTCTGATGAGCACCTACAGTTCTTATGTACACACACAGTTAGCTCCAGAAGTTAGAATTTGATTATGAAATCTTTTTATTTAGATAACTTATTATGTAGAAGTTGTCTTGCTTCACCTTCACTGAAACCTTTCTGATTGTATGAAACCTGAATATACACAAACTTCAATAAAAAGATTCTCAACATCAAAAGTAACTCAGGGAGAGAGACCAATTAAAACTCTGTAAGAGACTGTTTCTTAGCCATCAGTACAAGAAAAAACATAAAATTTATCAAGGCACTTATGCCTGTAATCATGTAGCCACATGGAACTTTCATACTCTTCTCCTGATAGTCATTATTGGTACAACTTTAGGGAACAGTTTGCTACTATGAAATATGTATATATATATTTATGGATATATATATCCATATATATATGGGGGATATATATATATATATATATATATCCATCACTAAAACCACACAGTTATTTTCCTGGACATATATTCTGGACAATCTCCCCTGCAGCCTGTGTACAACAATCTTAACAACAGTATGGTTTGTAGAAGTGAAAAGTTGGAGGCAACCTGAATGTCCATGAACAGAAGACAGATGAATATGGTAGTTGAATACAGTAAAATCTCTGTAACAGATAAATCATATATTTGTGAATATCAGAAGCATTACGCAAAAAAAAAAATGGCAGAATGATTCCTACAGTACACTGTTTATATGGAGTTTAAAGACATGAAACAATTACATATACACCCACATGTAGTAAAAGTAAGAAGCAATACTTAAAAGTTATAATTACAGAATTTAGTATAGTGGCTACCCTTGCGAAAGGATAGAACTAGTAGCAGGAAAGGCTTTCAAGGGGATTTGGTGCTATATATCTGAATTATTCCTTTTAGAAATTGAAGGAACTGTGGGAAAATGTTAAGATTTGACAAAACTGAGTGGTGGGTCCAGGGGGTTATTATATTCTCTATATGTTTAAAATATTTCATAAAATTCAGTTATAGTTTGATTTCACTGTTGATGCATAAATGGAATTTAGTAGATGCTAGAGTAAAGCCGCACCTTGTCACATTTTCACTTTAAGATTGCAGTGCTTTGGAAATAAAACCTTGATGGTGCATTTTCTCTTTCTCCAAAAAGCTTGAGCATAGCAAAACTGAAGTGGAACAAGCACAAATGAAATTTTACTACATTTTCATTTTTGTTTGTTTAGTTGGTTTCTGTATAGCTTTGGTATTTGGATTGATATTTAGAAACTTGAAATGTTGCTTTCTTCTTACTATAATCATTTAACAGTCTTAATGGTAGAATTTTATTTATTTATTAAGATTTTATTTATATCCTCATGAGAGACACAGGGAGAGGCAAAGACATAGGCAGAGGGAGGAGAAGCAGGCTCCGTGCAAGGAACCCTATATGGGATCCCAGGACTCCGGGATGACGTCCTGAGCCAAAGGTAGACGCTCAACCACTGAGCCACCCTGGCGTCCCAATGGAAGTATTGTAAAGGTAGTGCTCGTTCATTCATGTTTTAATCTTGAGGGAGATTTAAGGTAGCATTTGAATTTTATACTGCCTAATTACAACAAAATATTATTCTATATATAGTGAAATTTTGAAATCCTGTTTGTTACCTAGCAATCCTTAGAGTAACTGATTCAGCTTTTTTAGAATACTATGAAGGAGGTGTGTGATTTTTAACATTGCTTTCCTATACCATCTACATTCTATATTTCTTTCCCTGCTATTGTATATGTACTTGTATTTTAATAGTAAGACAAGTACATCACAAAATTTGGAATCCCCTAAAATATAACCAGGAAAGACCTGAAAGGAAAATTTCAAAGTAAGAAAAATGTATGTGGTCATTCTCAGCTATGATACTCTAGAAAGAGATTACATAAGGAAATATAACACTTTTTTTAAACCCTGCTAAAAAGCTTCTGATAGTAGTACTAATGAATAGAAGCCAGAAGTTGGGGGGCAGAGTAACTAAAGACATGCTAATCAGAAAAAGCGCTCCAGAAATCTATACACAATGTCCCTTTGAGTTTTAGATGAGTACTAAGATATATAGGTGTTGTGGGATGAAATGCCTGAGGTCAGGCAAAGCATTTTGGGCTGCTGTGAACAAATAGTTCTCAGAGTTTACCTGGGGCTGTGGGATGTTTTGAGTTTCAGCCTGCTAGAGTAGGGGACTGAAGAGAATCCAAAAGGACCTTAGCTTCATAGTGGGAATAAACTATCCCAAGAGTAAAGGCTAACCTGCATGCTCCTTAACAAAGCTTAAAAACAAGCCTTAAAAGAAAACAAAACAAAACCATACCCAAGTAACTTTAATGACAACAAAGGAGAACAAAAGACATTGAACAACATAAAATTCATCATG